>NC_091163.1:8156660-8427662 GCF_040958095.1 Procambarus clarkii
TAAACTAAACAGCGAACTAGGAAGGCATGAAAGAATAGGAATGGCACGGGTTGATAAGAGGAATGACGAGGCCATCACAGGGAAGAACGAGGGGGAACAAGAGGACATTGAGGAAGCAGTAATCCAGTATGACACTTTAACACGCTGAAGGGATATGCAGACAGGATAGGAGCTGGAATAGGGTAATGGAGTGAAGGGGGACGATGCCTAGCCACTTTGACCTAGGGTGACCAGGTTAAAGTGACTCAGGGAACCATAACCCCCGAACCAATCCCAGAGGGGAGTGGGGAACCCTCCACTAGCAGGTTCCTTAGACGAGACGCACTGCTTAGGTGACCAGACGAAGGATTGAACGACTCTCTGGTAACTGTTTTTGCTTAGCGGAGTAGCGTAGGTCTACTGTGTTGAGTAAACCTGTTCCTATTGGCTTACACGGAGGGTTGTTTGAGGGGGTTCTAGGAACCTTAAAGCAGCCTTCCTATAGAGCCTAAAGCAGGATCTCCAGGAAACGATGGTTTAGGTCCTCTAGGGTGGTTATCAGAGGGAGGTCAAGTGAACCTGAAATCAAGGAAGGTCAAGGGGTGAGGGGTGGAGTGTTCAGGGGACACGGAAGGGTGAAAAAGGCAAGTACGGAGCGGGAATGACGACCTAATGGACTGGTGTATGCAGAGGGTAAACAGTGATATGAAAGAGAGAATGGAAGAAGTACACTGTGACCCATTCACTGTGAGGGTCTCCTGAGGGAAGAGGGGGGGGGGAGGGGTGAGCACTGGGGGGGAGGGGGGAGTAATGGGGAGGGAGAGGGGGGGGAGGGGTGAGTAATGGGGAGGGAGAGGGGGGGGAGGGGTGAGTAATGGGGAGGGAGAGGGGGGGGAGGGGTGAGTAATGGGGAGGGAGAGGGGGGGGAGTAATGGAAGAGAATTATCAGGGGAAAGCGACAAGCCAGTACGACTATATAGCACTGGGAAGGCGTCAGGATGAGGATTAGGGATGGGACGGTGGGGAAAGGAATGGTGCCCAACCACTTGTGGACGGTCGGGGATTGAACGCCGACCTGCATGAAGCGAGACCGTCGATCTACCGTCAAGCATTTTGAACATGACCCAATGTGGACATACACCTTGAAGGTGGTACTTACCAATTCGTCACATGGTCTACTTAACCATCGACTTGACTCCGCATAAGTAATTCACAATGGACTGAATGTGTTCCCTGGAACTCAAGAGGCACGAGGATGGATCAGGCGCAACACCAGGCGCTACTTGACGGGTGTTGCTACACGAACAAGGGAACACAGATGGAACACGAACAAGGGAACACAAGTGGTACACGAACAAGGGAACACAGATGGAACACGAACAAGGGAACACAACACAAATGGAACACGAACAAGGGAACACAAGTGGAACACGAACAAGGGAACACAGGTGGAACACGAACAAGGGAACACAGATGGAACACGAACAAGGGAACACAGATGGAACACGAATAAGGGAACACAGATGGAACACGAACAAGGGAACACAGGTGGAACACGAACAAGGGAACACAAGTGGTACACGAACAAGGGAACACAGGTGGAACACGAACAAGATAACACAGATGGAACACGAACAAGGGAACACAGCTGGAACACGAACAAGATAACACTGATGGAACACATACAAGATAACACAGATGGAACACGAACAAGGGAACACAGATGGAATACGAACAAGGGAACACAAGTGGAACACGAACAAGATAACACAGATGGAACACGAACAAGATAATACAGATGGAACACGAACAAGATAACACAGATGGAACACGAACAAGATAACACAGATGGAACACGAACAAGATAACACAGATGGAACACGAACAAGATAACACAGATGGAACACGAACAAGATAACACAGATGGAACACGAACAAGATAACACAGATGGAACACGAACAAGATAACACAGATGGAACGCGAACAAGATAACACAGATGGAACACGAACAAGATAACACAGATGGAACACGAACAAGATAACACAGATGGAACACGAACAAAATAACACAGATGGAACACGAACAAGATAACACAGATGGAACACGAACAAGATAACACAGATGGAACACGAACAAGATAACACAGATGGAACACATACAAGGTAACACAGATGGTACACGAACAAGGGAACACAGATGGAACACATACAAGATAACACAGATGGAACACGAACAAGATAACACAGGTGGAAACAGACAACCCAAAACAGCCACGAAATAAGCCATTACAGATAATATTTTCCTTGTCATAATAATAATAATAATAATAATAATAATATTATTATCTGTCATATTATCTATCGTGTCTATCAGAATAACAGACACAACAGAGCCCAGTTTTCCGATAGACGTCCCTGGGTCCCGAATCTATGGGACGTCCGAGGCTACCCACAAGCTATCCAACAGCGAGCCCATCCACTTTGCGTCGTGTGGATACCAAGCGGGTATTTACAGTGGACGGGTATATCCTCTTCTACTCCCTGACGGTCGCTCAGGGACATTCAATCCTCTCCCTTCGACGTGGCTGTCGCCCTGAAATATTTCAGATATTTGAGTAGCTGTATTTAGCATTTGTTTTCTCCTTAGCACAAAGTAATACATGTTGGTCAAGTATCATTTTTTTCAACAGTTGTTTCAAGAGGTATTTCTCTACCAGCCTTCTTCTTACAAGGTCTTCACAAGTGTGAGCGACTCTAGGAGTCAAGCACTAGTGTGAGTGAGGGATTCCAGTACCAGTCTGTGAGGGACTCCAGTACCAGTCTGTGAGGGACTCCAGTACCAGTCTGTGAGGGACTCGAGTACCAGTCTGTGAGGGACTCCAGGAGGCAGAGGAGACAGCGAGACACCGCTCTTCTGCTGCTGGCCTTTGTGTGGTGTTGTGTTCTGCGGGGCTCAAGGGCCCCAGGTTCGAACCCCGTAGAGTATCCGTCATGGCTGTGCAGTTTGCACGTGTTGGGTACTGAGCAATAGCGTCGACTTGTGGGTGAAACATCGACGCTCGCTATCCCTTTGTTCCCTCCGGTGAATTACACGGCGTCTCCTGTTCAGCTACGCTGCTCTCTTTCCTATCCTCCTCCTCACCCACCTCTCTTTCCTTCCCGCTCTCTCACTTTCCTCCCTCTCCCTCACCTCTCTCTCTCTCTCTCTGTCCCTCACCTTCTCTCTCTCCCGTATTACGTAGGAATGTTCCAGCTACCGGCCCCGGCACTTAACAACGGTGGGAACGAAACACAAGCTCATCTTGTTGCTCTCGTGACATAGATTAATCCTGTTAGCATGTCCTAGTTATCCTCAGCCTGTCTATCCCTGTCCTTTCTCCGGCTAGGTAACCCTAGATAACCTCTCCTCTCCTAGATAACCTCTCAAGATCTCAAGATAACCCTCTCTTTGCTGAGAAGTGGTCTGAAGAGCAGTTTTTACTCTCTCTTGCGCAACTCATCCTCACACAAGCCCAGCACGTGTTCCATCTGACCTGGGGGGCAGCAGGGGAAGCGGCCCTCCCCAGGTCCGCCTGACTTGGGCAGCAGCAGCAGCAGCAGCGGGGGGGGGGGGGGAAGCGGCCCTCCCCAGGTCCGCCTGACTTGGGCAGCAGCAGCAGCAGCAGCGGGGGGGGGGGGGGGGAAGCGGCCCTCCCCAGGTCCGCCTGACCTGGGCAGCAGCAGCAGCAGCAGCAGCAGCGGGGGGGGAAGGGGCCTGACTTCCAACCGGCACGAGAGGCGCTGCTAATGACTGACTAAAGTCGCTTCTTGAAGGATTTGTGCTTCTCGCCACCAGCGTCTCTCCTCCTTCTCCTTGTCTCTCGATAAGAATCCTGAACGGACCGGAGCGTAGTCACTTGTCTTTCTATCCACGTGTGTAGGGTTGGATGTATAGTCATATGGGATTGAAGATGGTGGATGTCGACGGTCGAAGGCAGGCATTGACACCCCCCTACATGTCCCCCCCCCACACACACAGGACCCCACATGTCACCCCCACACACAGAACTCCATATGTGACCTACACACCTCTAAAGGTCCTCTCCTACTGGTTCATCGTTGCCTCTCATCCTTGTGGGTCCCCTTACATGCTGACTTAAAAAGTTTCTTGTCGCCACTTCCAATAGTTTAGCTCTCCATGTTTCCTCACCTCTATGCGGTTCCTTGCTTTCCCAGTCTATCCTTCCGTGATTGAAGTCCCCCATGATGAGTAGATGAGATCTATTTCTACAGGCAGTAATGGCTGCTCTCTCAATTATAGTGTTAACTGCCATGTTGTTTCTGTCATACTCTTGCCTGGGGACTTCTGTCATTTGATGGAGGGTTATATATCACTGATACTACTACTCTTGGTCCTACCTTCGTCATAGCGCCTGTTATGTAGTCTCTGAACCCCTCACAGCCCTGGAGAACAATCTCTTCGAAACTCCATTCCTTTCTCATCAGTAGGGTCACTCCGCCTCCTCCCCTACCTTCCCTCTCTTTCCTTATCACAGTGTAGTTCTGGGGAAACACCGCATTCGTTGTGTGTATATATATATATATATATGTACTCACCTAGTTCACCTAGTTGTGTTTGCGGGGGTTGAGCTCTGGCTCTTTGGTCCCGCCTCTCACCCGTCAATCAACAGGTGTACAGATTCCTGAGCCTATTTGGCTCTATCATATCTACACTTGAAACTGTGTATGGAGTCAGCCTCCACCACACAGCCTGTGTGTGTGTGTGTGTGTGTGTGTGAGCCCCTGGACACATAAACGTCTCAGGTGCACACACTCACCAGCTACCATGGTAAGAACGGTCACTCCCTCCTGCGTATATATTACTAAATTCTCTCCTGATTACCTCTGGCCATTGTCTTTGGTCGTAGGCAACACTGTAGCACCCGCCAGGGGGGCCGGCTGCCACCAAATGTTCCAGTGTGGGCTGGGGGGAGTGTGTGGGAGAGAGGGAGGGGGCATGGGAGTGTATGTGGGAGAGGAGCATGGAACAGTGGGGGAAGCTATGTGGGAAAGTAAGTACAGGGAAAAGGATGTAAAGAGTAAAATTGTAACTAAAAAAAAGATACGAGTTGGAAGCAAGTATGGAATTGTCTGGAGTGAGTTTCGGAGGGGTTGCAGGAAGAGGTGGAAGGGGAATGTCCCGCCCCTAGTGAGAAAGGGGGAAGGGGTACTGCCCTCTGGAGAGGTGGAAGAGGCAGGGTACATTTAGCTAATGTACTGGAAGAAGTTCTATCTTATAAACCAGTATTCGTGTCCTTACTTGTACGGACCAGCACTGAGCCGTGAGATTGGAACACATCGCAGTCCGCAACTTTCTCTCCCCCCTCTCTCTCTCTCTCTCTCTCTCTCTCTCTCTCTCTTTCTCTCTCTCTCCTCTCCCATCCACCCACGCCTGTTTCTCCCTTCTCCCCCTCCCTTTCTCCCAGCTCCCCCCCATCCCATAGCCAACTCTGCGGATAATTGCACACCAACTTTTGCACCTTCTCTCCGGGACAGAAAATATCGAGTTGCCTTTTCCGGCGTGCGTGATGGATCTCTCTTAAGGAGCTCTTGACATCCGGCCTCTCGCGCTCTGCCTGTGTCTCCGTGACTCTTGAGAGCGGCGGAGGAGGGGCTGGCACAGTGCAGCATCCTCACGGGTCAGTTCTGGCACCGGCAGGTTGGTGGATATGGCGGGGCTTGAAGCTCTTATGGTGGTGTTGGGTGTCGGGGGAGTCTTGTCTGGGTGAGTATGGTTGAGATACGGTGGTCGTGAACGGCGTGTGTGGTTGGGGCGTATGCCTGCTTCTGCATTCCCAGTCCCTCCAATCACTTGGACTGGACGGTAGAGCGACGGTCTCGCTTCTTTGCAGGTCGGTGTTCAATCCTCGACGGTGCAAATGGTTGGGCAACATTTCTTCCCCCCCCCCTCGTCCTTATAGCCCAGGCTTTTACCCATTGTATCTTGAGGTTATCTTGAGATGATTTCGGGGCTTTAGTGTCTCCGCGGCCCGGTCTTCGACTAGGCCTCCACCCCCAGGAAGCAGCCCGTGACAGCTGACTAACACCCAGGTACCTATTTACTGCTAGGTAACAGGGGCATAGGGTGAAAGAAACTGCCCATTGTTTCTCGCCGGCGCCCGGGATCAAACCCGGGACCACAGGATCACAAGTCCAGTGTGCTGTCCGCTCGGCCGACCGGCTCACCAAGTTGTATATAGTCATTCAGGGCTTATCGCTTTCTCCTCATAATTCCCCAAATGTTTTTAAAGAGAAGTTTTGTTTTTGTCTTTGCTTGTTGTTGTTAATGCCAGCCACCTGTGACACTGAACATGTTCTCTCTGTAGATAATCCTTCAGTCTCCTCAACTTCTCTTCATCTGTGGCTCTTCATTCTTGTCGTTTATTGTTTTATTTGTGTATTATATGTTTATCCCTCAGACAGTTGACAGACAGTTACCCAAGTCACCTGCTGCATGGGTAACAGCTTCTCCTCCATATCAACCTACCCAGTTCTTGCGCCTTGGCGAGGCTACTCCAGACCGATAACAAGAGCGCAGCTCCATAGTCTCCTGAGACTGATGGATGTCTACTGTTATACGTTTAAATCGTGCGACTGTTCAACATCCTCCCAGCGACTGTAAGAAATATTACCGGAACAACCGTCGACATCTTCAAGAGAAAACTGGATAGTATTCTTCAAGAAGTTCCGGACCCACCAGGCTGTGGTGGGTATGTGGGTCTTCACGCCGCTTCAAGCAACAGCCTGGTGGACCAAACTCTCACAGGTCAAGCCTGGCCTCGGGCCGCGCTTGGGGGAGTAGAAGAACTCCCAGAACCCCATCAACCAGGTACAATCCAGGAGTGCCTTAGTGCCTTGGTAGTTTGCTGGTCGTTTAAGATTCAGCTACTGGATAACAAAAGGTTCCAAGTAGCACGGGCTATGGTGAGCCCGTAGTGGACTTACCCGTCACAGGAGCGGGGCTGTAACTTTGATAGTTTGGTCTCGGTTACTTATACGTGTGGGAGGGGAGTTGGGACGGTAGGAGGGAGAGAGAGAGAGAGAGAAGGTTAGGGAGCGGAATGTGGGTCAAGAGGAAGCTGTGATCCCCTTGCTGGTGGTGGTTGGCGCCTGGTCTCGCCCACCTTCCTTCAAGCTGCTGATCTGGTTTTGATGGCGGCGGCCCACACCTGCTGGGAGAGTGGGGGGGGGGGGGGGCGTCACCCCTCCCACACCTGCTGGGAGAGGGGGGCGTCACCCCACCCACACCTGCAGGGAGAGAGGGGCGTCACCCCTCCCACACCTGCTGGGAAAGGGGGGGGGGGGGTGAGAGGCTCGTGGAAGGAAAGGGAAGGGGGGATGTGCATTATCCCCCCCCCCTCCCACCTTGTGACACACCGCCGCTTATATTGCAATTCCTTCGTGTTGTTTCAACAGTCCCGCTCCTCATTTAGTTAATTGCCGGAAAGGTCTAAATGGGAGTTAAGACTTTAAATGTCGATGCAAAGGTTTCTGTGACTGGGTAAGACTTTATAATGTGTGCTTCGTTACACATCAGGCTCTCTCTCTCTCTCTCTCTCTCTCTCTCTCTCTCTCTCTCTCTCTCTCTCTCTCTCTCTCTCTCTCTCTCTCTCTCTCTCTCTCTCTCTCTCTCTCTCTCTCTCTCTCTCTCTCTCTCTCTCTCTCTCTCTCTCTCTCTCTCTCTGTCTCTCTCTCTCTCTCTCCTTCTCCAGAGTTTATGAATGATAGGGCGCCTGATAGCTAGGTGGACAGCGCTTCAGATTCGTAGTCCTGAGGTTCCGGGTTCGATCCCCGGTGGAGGCGGAAACAAATGGGCAAAATGTTTCTTTTTCCCTGATGCCCCCTGTTACCTAGCCGTAAATAGGTACCTGGGAGTTAGACCGCTGCTACGGGCTGCTTCCTGGGGGTGGAGGCCTGGTCGAGGACCGGGCCGCGGGGGACACTAAGCCCCGAAATCATCTCAAGTTAACCGCAAGAAGATAGCACTTTATCCACACCTCAACAACCGCTGGTCCAACCAGCGACCGACCATATATACACATACATGATTGTTAACAGTATATTGTATTTCGTGTATAGTTGTATAGTTCCCAGGTGGGAGAAGTTAACTGTTTTGGTTCTGTTGGCTGTTGATTGATTTTGCAGGATGTGGGTGAAGCATTTAGGGAGGTGGGGTTCGAACACTGGAAATAAGCAAACGACTTTTAGATAAAAGCTTGAACGTAATCAGTCGTGGGTGTGTCTGTGTTATCTATCTGGTTGGTTACAAAAAGAGAACATTAAAGAGGAAATAAGGGGAAGTTTGTTTCCTAGAGACTGTAGATTTCCTCGAACTCCTCCGACGCCGGGCAGGAGCCGAGGACACAGTGAGCATTCCCCCTCTGGATCGCTACACTGAGGCGCTGAAAGAGAAAACTGGCCGCTTTAGGGTCTTTGGTCTCTTCATGGACCAAAGGTCTCGGATCCAATTGGAAAAAAATTGTACCGGTGATCTATTTCCCGGTACTTGGTTGACTTGTCTCTTTCTGTGTGTCGCTGCGGCTCCTGCTTGGCCCGGCAGAGAGGTTGATGTATGTGGTTGCCAGGGTGGATACGCAAGTATAGTCCCACGCCAACTGTCTGCCACCCTTCCAAGGGCGCAGTGTGATTCCATCTGGTCGGCCAGCTAAGCTAACATAATTACGGTTCAATAGACTGCAAGGCTCTCTCTCTGCTGGACACTCAACACTGAATTTCCGGTAGAGGGAAATTCGGCTATATGCTGATCAGTTTAGGGTTACGTGAGTAGAATGGTAGATGACGGTCATATAGATGTGTGTTCTTCAGCGGTGTATCCTTCAGGAGATGTCACTGAATTCCTCTGATATCGGAGCTTCAGGAAACATGGATTTATCCCAGATGTGTATCCAGCCCAGTTCTCGTTTCTTGGATTCTTGGATTCAGTCTTGGATTCGTTGTTTAGAGCGGAGAGCTCCTCAATCTGTACGAGGCAGGTGGTGGAGGCCAGACAGCTGGTGACGCAGGTAAAGATGGTGCAGATAGGACAGGTCCGGGGCAAGACCTTGAGCCTCCCACCACCTTTACACCCAAAACTTTGTGGCAACAGAACCTTCCCACCCCACAACTGGGGTCCTGGTTGATACCTGGTTGATACCTGGTTGATGGGGTTCTGGGAGTTCTTCTACTCCCCAAGCCCGGCCCGAGGCCAGGCTCGACTTGTGAGAGTTTGGTCCACCAGGCTGTTGCTTGGAGCGGCCCGCAGGCCCACATATACCCATCACAGCCTGGTGGGTCCACTCCCTCGTGTCGTAACTATCGACCTTGAAGATCTAATGAATCATTAACGTCATTTAACAATACTAATAATTCTCACCAACTAATCTGACTCGTTAAGACGGCGTTCAGGCGTACGATTGTTTATGGTCTTAAGACACCTTGTACCTAGCTATTTAGTGTCCAGTATTTAATTTGTGCTTCATAAATGATGGCGATACATTTTTTACATCCTGGGGCAATAATTTCTGCAAATTTGAACGCTCTAATAATAATTTTGTTCATCTGAAGCCGAACGTGCTAAGAGATAATGAAATGTGGGTAGATATCCCCGTAGAGTTTGAACGATAGGTTGTTCAGCTGTTTGGTACTCTTGGGGACAATTTTGGTTATATATATGGCTCGGTATGCACGGGTCGTCCCTCCAGCAGGAAGAGGTCGTCGTCTCAGCATTAAACAGAAAAAGTTAAAAAATGTAATTCTTATATTCACTGAAACACATTTATCGCTATGAGTCCCTATAAATATTAAGAAAAATCTTGCACCGAGTAATTTTCAAGTTTCCCAAGAAACTTCTGAAATTTTCCCCAGTGTTTCCCCACATTCTCCCAAGACATGAAATTACCACCAAGCTTTTTTCCCCAAATTTCCCATCAATCATTGCAAAAATTTCCCCACAAATTGCTCTTGGACTCTGACTAGAGTGTTGCTAATCCGTGCCCATATCTTCCCTGCACTTCCAAGTGTTTCCCTAAATCTCTGCCATATATACTGAGAAGACGTCGCCATATTCCTCGAAATCCGCCTTGCACTCAACAGATTGTTTCACTTGATTGCACGCATTTGCTCCCCTCTCCTTGTCACTGTAACCACACACACACACACACACACACACACACACACACACACACACACACACACACACACACACACACACACACACACACACACACACACACACACACACGTTCCAAAAAGGGAAAGGTATACAAATTTCTTCTCATTTTAAATATACATGCAAGGCTGAAAAGATTAGTAATATGAAAACATACCTTGGAGAGCCGGATTATCACAGTCAGACCAGCAAGAAAACTGGGACTCGCCACAAGTAGTGGAGAAAGGCGTAGGGAGGCAAGCTGATACCTTCAAGGAAATAAGAGCCCAATAAGAGCTTCAAGGAAACTTAAGGAAAGTAGTTAGTGCATTCCATTTACTAACTACCCAGACACTGTGTGTGTGTGTGTGTGGTTACAGGGACAAGGAGAGGGGAGCAAATGCGTGCAATCAAGTGAAACAATCTATTGAGCTTCAAGAAAACTTGATCAGCTATTCAACCTGGCTAACAGAAGCTCACCTGAGGCACCAAGACATCATGTCAAGTCTAGATGAAACACAGCATAGTCTCAAGAGGGTAATAACTAAGCCGAAATATAGTTTCATACTTTGTGAAGAAGAGAAACTTGGGCTCCTAGCTGCCACCAGCACCGCGCCGCCAGATGGCACTACAGTCTAGTTTTAAGCTTCGGAATCCGCGACAGAAATGACGACAGCGGCCCTCAGACGGCTGGACCTCAGAGCGGACTAACAGAATATTCAATGTTTGGCACCAGACTCCGCCGACAATGATCGCTATCATTCCCTTTCTTCTCTTTCCGTTGTCGCTTTTCGGGGTTTTATCGAGATCCGCGATCGTGTCTGAAAATATATGAAAAAACTTCATTTTGATTGGGTTCCGTGTCCCCGCGAGAAAGGTGTTTGGCGTGGAAGTTCATTGGCTTTGTCGTCGTCTATGAAAAGTGTCAAAATTTTTTTTTTTTTGTCTAATATTTAGTGGGTTTATACTGGTGTTTAGTGGGTTATAGGGGTCCTCAACTGATTGTGCATTGCTACCTAATGCTGGGTCGAACCTGGTCTCAGGCCGGACTCGGGGAGTAGAAGAACTCCAAGAACCCCATCCAGGTATGCTGCCTCCGTCAACCAGTCCGTTAAACGGTCACCCGTTTAACTTCCTCCAGTCCGTCAACGGAGCCACGCCACTACCTCGCCCAGTTCCTCAAGAGGATATAAAAGCCATCGAGTCTTGACACATGTTTTAGTTTAACAGTTGTTTATGACTGTTATTTTTGCCAGTCTTTTTTGTGTATGCCGAAATTATTTTGGGATTTATTGTGAATTTTTTTTTTGCAGCTGAGACTGTAAACAAGGCCGGCCTTGCTCATTAACCCTCGGGCTGTTGACTCTTAATTGCCAGAGTTAATTGCTATTTTTGAAGGCAAATAAGAAGCGAAAACGCTGACCAGTTCTGGTTGTGTTCAGGTGTTGTTAACTTTTGTTCTTGTTAGCTGTTGTCCTTGTTGTTCAGCTTTACTCTTTGGTGACTAAAGTTTGTTCCTTGGGCTGTTTTTATTGCTAGATATTCTCTCTTCTCCCCTTTCCTTCTCTCCTCCCTTTCTCTCCCTTTCTCTCTAATTGTCATGATCTAAACTCTCATCTCCTCCTTCATTAGTGTCCTTTGTCATCTTTGCTTCTCCCTCCTTCCCTGTGCTCGTTAAAATCTTTTCCCTTTAGTTACTGGACCTCCTGCTGGTCAGAAGGGTCAGTTTCCCCTTGATCCTCGTTGGTAATTAATCTACAGGGTTACAATGTTTACATTGATTTGCCTTAATCTTCCATACTTATTCATTGTCGACTCTGGGATCATTAGGAGTGTCCTGGTCTCTATCTCTGTCTCTCTCTCTCTCTCTCTCTCTCTCTCTCTCTCTCTCTCTCTCTCTCTCTCTCTCTCTCTCTCTCTCTCTCTCTCTCTCTCTCTCTCTCTCTCTCTCTCTCCCTCAGAGATTTCCTTGTACGTTTCCTCAAATGTATCCTCCTCTTTCCTTTAAGAATTGTTCAGCGTTTTCTGCCTATTATCACTTCTTTCTCAAGTATTCTTTTCCCACTTATTACGTATTCCTGCTTCCTCCCAGACATATTCTTCAGACACTCACGTTCATGTTCTATTTGCAACGCAATTCTTCTCCTTATTCTTGTACCCATATCAAGCGTCTATACCCAGACCTAGCTACACGTGCCCAATACCATATCTTGGTATAAAAGTACCCTTCATTTTCGCCCCATATATATCTATCCTTTAGAATAGATCCACAAGGGCACGTGACGAGGATTCGAACCTGCGTCCAGGAGCATCCCAGACACTGCCTTAATCGACTGAGCTACGACAGGGTTAAAATCTCCCTTGTGAATTTGTTCATTTGATGCATCACGTTAGTGTGATCTCTGTGTGTGTATCTAGTCCAGTCGAGTTGGTCAAGTGGATTAAGGCATCCTGTACATACCAGTTGCGTTGCTTCTGGCAGTATGGGTTCGAGTCTCTTCTGGGGTGTGAGTTTTCAGTTGCATATAGTCCTAGGGACCATTCAGGCTTGTTCGCTTGTGTGTATCTATCCTTTAGATTTTCCTACCTTTTATTAATAGCCATTGGTGTTGGCTTTATTCTTATCTTCTTTACTGTCTTGCCCTTCATGTGTGTCTTGGTTCAATGTTTCCAATATTTCTTTTCTGATTGTTTTCTTAAGTAAGACTCGTATCTTGTGTTGTGTAGCTTCCTCCACGTCCCTTGTGACCTGGTGTAGTGACCTGTGGCCTATCTGTGGCCTCTTACATAGGGGTTTAGTCCCCCCTGACCCCCTGTTATCGTCCCTGACATCTGTCCTCGTCCCTGACACCTGTCCTCGTCCCTTGTAGCTGGTCTGGTCCCTCTCTGAGGATCCAACACCACTCCCTCACATCCAAGTGTTAATCCCTTGGAGCTCTATCGTGCTTGAGACTGTAGCAGCTTAAGGGTTAAGAAGCCACGAATTCCTCCCCCGGTTTCAGTAGAACTTCGGTTTCAACCCTTTTTACCCTGTCGTAGCTCAGTCGATTAAGGCAGTGTCTGGGATGCTCCCGGACGCAGGTTCGAATCCTCGTCACGGCCCTTGTGGATTTGTTCATTTGTTCTCCCCCGCCCTGTGTCGCTTCTGTCTATGAGACTCTACCTTTTATGGAGTTGATCTTCAAGTTTCTCTTTGTCTTCAGGGCTATCTTATTGGCTTATATACAAAATATATGTATTTTTATATATATAGTACTATGTCTTGGTAAGTGTGTATGTGTGTAGCATAGTTTTCAGGTACAGGCATTGTTTGGTGCACAGTTGTGTGTGTGTGTGTGTGTGTGTGTGTGTGTGTGTGTGTGTGTGTGTGTGTGTGTGTGTGTGTGTGTGTGTGTGTGTGTGTGTGTGTGTGTACTCACCTATATGTGCTTGCAGGATCGAGCATTGACTCTTGGATCCCGCCTTTCGAGCATCGGTTGTTTACAGCAATGACTCCTGTCCCATTTCCCTATCATACCTAGTTTTAAAAGTATGAATAGTATTGTGTGTGTGTGTGTGTGTGTGTGGGTGTGTGTGTGTGTGTGTGTGTGTGTGTGTGTGTGTGTGTGTGTGTGTGTGTGTGTGTGTGTGTGTATGTGTGTGTGTGTGTACTCACCTATATGTGCTTGCAGGATCGAGCATTGACTCTTGGATCCCGCCTTTCGAGCATCGGTTGTTTACAGCAATGACTCCTGTCCCATTTCCCTATCATACCTGGTTTTAAAAGTATGAATAGTATTTGCTTCCACAACCTGTTCCTGAAGTGCATTCCATTTCCCCACTACTCTCACGCTAAAAGAAAACTTCCTAACATCTCTGTGACTCATCTGAGTTTCAAGCTTCCATCCATGTCCTCTCGTTCTGTTACTATTCCGTGTGAACATTTCGTCTATGTCCACTCTGTCAATTCCTCTGAGTATCTTATACGTTCCTATCATGTCCCCCCTCTCCCTTCTTCTTTCTAGTGTCGTAAGGCACAGTTCCCTCAGGCGCTCTTTATACCCCATCCCTCGTAGCTCTCTGTGTGTGTGTGTGTGTGTGTGCGTGTGTGTGTGTGTGTGTACTCACCTATATGTGTACTCACCTATATGTGCTTGCAGGATCGAGCATTGACTCTTGGATCCCGCCTTTCTAGCTATCGGTTGTTTACAGCAATGACTCCTGTCCCATTTCCCTATCATACCTAGTTTTAAAAGTATGAATAGTATTGTGTGTGTGTGTGTGTGTGTGTGTGTGTGTGTGTGTGTGTGTGTGTGTGTACTCACCTTTTCAAGCTAGCAGAATCGAGTTCCAGCTCTTGGACCCGTTTTCTAACGTAATGTTGTCTGTTGAAGAGCTCGGTATTATTCGCTAGTGATTGAGGAATTGTTCAATAGGTTGAGAAAATCCCCGCTTGGGGGATTGAGGTAAACCCTACTTGGGATTAAGGCAAATCCCCGTTTGGGGATTGTGGTAATCTCCGCTTGGGGGATTTGAAGTAATCCTAAACCTTCTCCTCTTTCTCCTTTAGTCAGCGAGTGTGTGCTGGCTGTGACACTGTAGCCACTGACCAAGCACCGGTATACCTCTCTCTTCATCCCGGATTTATTTAAAGTATTACCACTGGATCACATAATCTCTTATTTGCATTATCAGTGTTTTGTAGGACTGCTAACACATGTGTATTGACCCGAGGTGTGTGTGTGTATGTGTGTGTGTGTGTGTGTGTGTGTGTGTGGGTGTGTGTGTGTGTGTGTGGGTGTGTGTGTGTGTGTGTGTGTGTGTGTGTGTGTGTGTGTGTGTGTGTGTGTGTGTGTGTGTGTGTGTGTGTGTGTGTGTGGGGTGGGTGGAGGTGTACGCACCTAGTTGTGCTTGCGAGGGTTGAGCTCTGTTTGGTCTCTATAGTGGACGTTTGTGTGAGTATCGGGGGGGGGGGTGTTCAATCAACTGTTGTTATTGTTACAAACAGCCTCCTGGTGCTTTCGGAGCTCATTAATTGTTCAATAATGGTAAACAAAGCCGCCAAAGATCGTGAAAAGGGGTAAAGGCTCGTATACCCAGTATATAAAAGGGGTACACTTGCGTAACTGCTTCGTGAATCTGGCCCCAGGAACTTCAGAAAGAAATTCTGTGCTTCGAACGATGGATCAGGATAACGAGCGGTCAGCCACGTGCTATAAAAAAGTGTTCAAAGGTCGCTTGATATATGGACGAGTTGGATTTTTTTTTAATATTTGCATAAATATAAACCTGGCTGAAATAACTTACCCAGCCTACCCAGCCTACCTAGCCTACCCAGGCTACCCAGCCTACCCAGCCTACCTAGCCTACCCAGGCTACCCAGCCTACCTAGCCTACCTAGCCTACCCAGCCTACCTAGCTTACCCAGGCTATCCAGCCTACCCAGCCTACCCAGCCTACCTAGCCTACCCAGGCTACCCAGCCTACCCAGCCTACCTAGCCTACCCAGGCTATCCAGCCTACCCAGGCTATCCAGCCTACCCAGCCTACCCAGGCTATCCAGCCTACCCAGCCTACCCAGGCTACCCAGCCTACCTAGCCTACCCAGCCTACCCAGCCTACCCAGCCTACCTAGCCTACCCAGCCTACCCAGCCTACCCAGCCTACCTAGCCTACCCAGGCTACCCAGCCTACCCAGCCTACCTAGCCTACCCAGGCTATCCAGCCTACCCAGGCTATCCAGCCTACCCAGCCTACCCAGGCTATCCAGCCTACCCAGCCTACCCAGGCTACCCAGCCTACCTAGCCTACCCAGCCTACCCAGCCTACCCAGCCTACCTAGCCTACCCAGCCTACCCAGCCTACCCAGCCTACCTAGCCTACCCAGCCTACCCAGCCTACCCAGGCTACCCAGCCTACCCAGCCTACCCAGGCTACCCAGCCTACCCAGCCTACCCAGCCTACCCAGCCTACCTAGCCTACCCAGCCTACCCAGCCTACCCAGCCTACCCAGCCTACCCAGCCTACATAATAATATATACGACGGAGAGCAACGTTTCAGCTGTTATTCATTTATGTTTGGGTTGGATTATTTACTTTAAATGTAGATATGTTGCCAAATTGTTAATAGAGCATTAAGCGTGTTGTAGACGTAATGTGTTGACATGATGTGTTTCTAATTATGATGACAACTTCTAGGGACACTCTTGAACGGTACCTATTAATGAAGAAGGCATTTTAAGTTTACCTTAAGATGTTTGATATCTTACCCTGGTGTATAATGTTATCCTGGTGTTTAATCCCACTCTTGCTAACTGTAAGACAGTTTATCATTGTACCAGTCACTGTCTGTTTTTGTGCCTAGTCAGTTGTTCAGGAAATGGTTCCGTGTGCGGTTAAACTTCTCTCCTCATTCACAGTTTTTTTTTTCCCCAAAATTAATTTTCAGATGGGACAGTTGGTTACAAGGTATTGCTGGGCACCTGAGCACACCCTTACACCCTTTAGTGTACTGTAACTCTAGCAATAACAGACAGGCTTCCACCGGGCTTCAGCCTCACGACGCTGCCCGTCATCTTGGTGCATCTTGCGCCTCACAACAGTCGCCTTGATCTTGATATCGTCGAGAACTTATACTGATACAGCTGCCTCCATGCTCGCTCAAGGAGTATACCTCGTGTTTAAAATATAAGTCTTCGCGACATCTATAAAAAAAAAAAAAGACTGATTTTAGACATTGCAATAAAGTTGTTGAAAATCATTGCTTTCAGCAGACTCATATGAGACTTGGTAATTAAGGCATTCTTTCCTGAACCTTTCACTTGGATTGCAATAAATATCTTGCAAATGGCGACGAGCTGGCGACAGCAAGTTGATCCTAGAGCACCAGTTTCCTGTAGCCTAAATCTTCTCCAAACATTCAAGTGTTTCAACGATTGTTCAAAAATTTCTTCCGTCGTGGACCTGTCCAGGACGCGTGGAGGCCTTCGGTAGAATCAGTGTCTGCGCACGTCTCCCGCGCACACTGGGGAACTACATTAACGCTAAAGGCACTACGGGCTCACCATAGCCCGTGCTACTTGGAACTTGTTGTTCCAGGTAGCGAATCTTTAACAACAATTAACGCTAAATACCTCAAAGCTGCCGTGGTCATTAGCGGTCACGTCTAAGAAAGGACCTCAAACTGCCCTCAGCGCTAACAGCTGTGCCCTTATTCCAGGAATCATGGAGTTGAATAGTAATCCATCTCGTCTTGAACTCGTCGACATCTGCCATTGAATGCAATCGTGACCAATGACATTGATAAGAAAGCAAGCAAAACACGGGCTGTTGAATGCAAGCAACGGTGCAAGAACAAACAGCATCACAGTGATGATTGCAAAGGTGAATCAGTGTGTACCTGGAGTGCTGCGCTCTGCCACAATGGTTGAAGTTCTCAGAGTGTGTGTTATAAACACCTTATGAGCCTCGTTCCCAGCAACTCCTGTGAAAGCGAGTGGATTCAGCTGCGGAAAATACTACGCAAATGTTTGGAAGTTGTAATGATACTGACCTACCTCCGGTGACGTCGTTGTCCCTAGTGAACTGTGTTGACCCCTGCTGGGCAGGTTATGATGACCCTGTGGTGCTGTTTTTTGCCGATTTGTTGATCAAATGTGATGATCTGCCTTCACCATATTCAAATGTTGTGTTTTAAGAGCAATAAATATTGTTGATATATTGACACTGCAATCACACAAATAAATCAAACTACTGTACAGTTTCAATGTGTTTTTTGTATTGTTAACTACTTTTTTAAGTTTTGGAAAAATTATATAATTTTGTTAAAGAATATTATATACTGCTCAGGCCAACAAAGTTGTGCCAACTACTGTTACCACCTAACGAGCCGACAATCAAAGTAACGAAGCTTAAATCATGTTGGCAATGATGGGGATCTTGTGATGCTCCCGCTGCTTATCAGGACAACAGCAGCATCTCGAGGACGGACTGTAGCTCCTGTACCTCCAGCCCTGGTCAGTCCACCATCTGTCGTACAGGCTTGGACGCGTAGTCTGCCTTGCTGCATCCCGCTCGTGCGGTTCGAAGGACCAGTTTCCCAGCGGTGTCTTGGAGATTAGCGCCGTCTCCGGGAATTTTTATCTTAGAGGCCGCCAACATTGGAGGAACACTTTATATTCCTTTACAACCTACAAGGCCTCTAATTTGTGGGTTCCATCACATCCGTTAGGACACCCACTGGACATCGCCACCTTAAGGACAACCACTGGACGTCGCCACCTTAAGGACACCCACTGGACGTCGCCACCTTAAGGACACCCCCACCCCCTGGATCTCCCACTGCAGCTCAGTTCTTTCCCAGGCCCGGAAAGGAGATCAAGAGACGCCAAAATGGCGACCCGCCCTGCACGCCCCCTACCCGTACCTCCCGTAGTACCACAGGACTCCCGGAGGATGATTGGCGTCCTTAGCCTCGTCATGAGGACCCTCAACTTTCCCTTCCCTCCTGAACCAGGTAAGCCCGATCCCCCTCTGGTCGTTCTTGAATCCATGACCTTTCCCCATTTGCCACCGTAATGACCTTTGTCACTTATGAATTGCATTCCTTCCTGGCCCCCAAACCAGCTATGTATCATTGGCTAATTACATCAATCTTTTTCCTCCTTGACAGGTGAGTGGAGATGGCGTCGTGTCTGTGCTTCTCCGGCGTAAGTACGAGCCGAAATGGTATTATTGGTGTGTTAGTGTTGGATCTTGTGAGGGGCCATCTTGCACGTCTTGCAAGATGGAGCGTGAGTCCTTTGGGTGTGATGGAGGAGGTACGACAGGTGTGGGCGGAGTTGCCGGACTGTGGCAGGCTGGCTGGCAGGGTGTGGTTATGGCACTGGCCTGCCACACCATGTTCCAAATCTTCCCCCTCACCACTATTTCACCCCTTCCTCATCTCTCACCCACCCTTCACTCATCAAATTAAATGTAACTTTCCCCATCAATTGAGAACACCTCTATTCGTACCATTCCACTCATGGACCCCCCCTCCCTCAGCCCACTAAACAACCCCCCCCCGTCAACCAACATCCACTCACAACACCCACCCACTACACCCACCTCCACCCACTACACCCACCCCCACCCACTACTCCAAGGGCTTGAATCACTAAGTTCAGCTTTACCTCGCTATTGGGTGTCTGACGTTTTCACGGAGGTGTGGCTGTCGGTGTGGCTCTTCACAGGCTGCAGGTGTGGCCCTCCACAGGCTGCAGGTGTGGCCCTCCACAGGCTGCAGGTGTGGCTCTTCACAGGCTGCAGGTGTGGCCCTCCACAGGCCACTGGTATGGCAGTTTTCCACCTCTGCGGGTCTTTTGTGAAGACCCGCGCATCTGTGTTACACATCTGCGCAGCTTCCCTCTGCCACTCGGCTTACTAGTCGGCACACATAGGAAGGTAGACGGCTTCTACTCGACCCACAGGGGTGGTAGACGGCTTCTACTCGACACACGGGGGTGGTAGACGGGTTCTAATCAACCCACGAGGAGGTAGACGACTTCTACTCGACACACGGGGAGGTAGACGGCTTCTACTCGACACACGAGGGTGGTAGACGGCTGCTACCCGACCCACGGGGGTGGTAGACGGCTTCTACTCGACACACGGGGAGGTAGACGGCTTCTACTCGACCCACGGGGGTGGTAGACAAGTTCAAACACGCCTCCACTCCCATGGTCAGAACAGAACAGCATGCAAGAATCCCATGCACTACTTCTAGTCATTGTCGTGGCCCGCTATTGTCCCACGTATGTGAAAATATTGTATTCCCGCAGGTGCTGCCAAATAGCTTCCGTCCACACACACACACACACACACACACACACACCTGCAGGGAAGATAGCATTTCATTAATGTAAAGATAGCACCAGTATTGTCTTTATGGCTATAGTTACTGCGTTCAGGGTGAGGGAGAGAGAGAGAGAGAGAGAGAGAGAGAGAGAGAGAGAGAGAGAGAAGGGAGGGACAGAGAGAGAGGGAGAGAGAGAGAGAGAGAGAAAGAGAGAGAGAGAGAGAAAGAGAGAGAGAGAGAGAAAGAGAGAGAGAGAGAGAAGGGAGGGACAGAGAGAGAGGGAGAGAGCGAGGGAGAGAGAGAGAGAGAGAGAGAGAGAGAGAGAGAGAGAGAGAGAGAGAGAGAGAGAGAGAGAGAGAGAGAGAGAGAGAGAGAGAGAGAGAGAGAAGGGAGGGACAGAGAGAGAGGGAGAGAGAGAGAGAGAGAGAAAGAGAGAGAGAGAGAGAAGGGAGGGACAGAGAGAGAGGGAGAGAGCGAGGGAGAGAGAGAGAGAGAGAGAGAGAGAGAGAGAGAGAGAGAGAGAGAGAGAGAGAGAGAGAGAGAGAGAGAGAGAGAGAGAGAGAGAGAGAGAGAAGGAGATACAGAGATAGACTCCAATTGTTTACATTTCTTAATGTTTATACTTTCTTAACCTAGACAAGTGTCTCCAACTGCTGTAATGGGAAGTGTTCGCCAAGACTCTGGCACTAACGACCTTGCTGGTTTAATCACCTGGTTAATGTTCCTGTCGATGGCCTTGTTAGGATTCGAGCTGTGATTAGGGAGGTGTAGGGTGGGCTGGCGCTGATTGGGGGGGGGGAGGAGTGGGTGATAACTAGTTGATCAGGGCTCGGGATCTTAGACCTAACTGCATTGTACTGTAGTGGTCATTTTTCGGAAACGACCAATCCGTCCAAAATGCGACGTATTAGTGTAATTGAATCACCGGAATGTTGACGCTCTCGTATCAGCGGCTTCGTTAGGTTAAGTGGGTTGGTTCGGTTCGTACGCTTCAAGTTGTTATCTTATGCTGATTTGTGTCTTGCGGGGGTTGAGCTCTGGCTCTTTGGTCCCGCCTCTCAACCGTCAATCAACAGGTGTACAGGTTCCTGAGCCTACTGGGCTCTGTCATATCTACATTATAAACTGTGTATGGAGTCAGCCTCCACCACATCACTGCCTAATGCATTCCACCTGTTAACTACTCTGACACTGAAAAAGTTCTTTCTAACGTCACTGTGGCTCATGTGGGTACTCAGTTTCCACCTGTGTCCCCTTGTTCGCGTCCCACCAGTGTTGAATAGTTTATCCTTATCTACCCTGTTAATTCCTCTGAGAATTTTGTAAGTTGTGATCATGTCTCCCCCTTACCCTTCTGTCTTCCAGTGTCGTGAGGTGCTAGTGGGTGCTAGTGGAACGAGAAATTTACCCATGCAAAGTAGAACATGGAATAATGATGGTCGACGTTCGATTCCCAGTGTGCCAAGTAGTTCGGAGGGAGGGAATTATCAGGGGAAAGCGCTAAGCCATTAAGACTATATAGCACTGGGAAGGGGTCAGGATAAGGGTTTGGGGTGGGAGGAATAGTGCCAAACCACCGGTAGACGGTCGGGGATTGAACGCCGATCTGTAGGAAGCTAGACCGTCGCTCTACCGTCCAGCCCAAGACGTTGGGAGTTATTTCTTTGACCTCATATCCGAACTCCTTGTCCTCATATCCGAACTCCTCTGACCTCATATCCGAACTCTTCATATCCGAACTCCTTGTCCTCATATCCGAACTCCTTGTCCTCATATCCGAACTCCTTGACCTCATATCCGAACTCCTTGTCCTCATATCCGAACTCCTTGACCTCATATCCGAGCTCCTTGACCTCATATCCGAACTCCTTGTCCTCATATCCGAACACCTTGTCCTCATATCCGAACTCCTTGACCTCATATCCGAGCTCCTTGACCTCATATCCGAACTCCTTGTCCTCATATCCGAACACCTTGTCCTCATATCCGAACTCCTTGACCTCATATCCGAGCTCCTTGACCTCATATCCGAACTCCTTGTCCTCAAATCCGAACTCCTTGTCCTCATATCCGAACACCTTGACCTCATATCCGAGCTCCTTGACCTCATATCCGAGCTCCTTGACCTCATATCCGAACTCCTTGTCCTCATATCCGAACTCCTTGTCCTCATATCCGAACACCTTGTCCTCATATCCGAACTCCTTGACCTCATATCCGAACTCCTTGTCCTCATATCCGAACACCTTGACCTCATATCCGAACACCTTGACCTCATGTTGGTTCTATGTGGTGTAGTCGTGTTGTCTTAGCTCACTCTCCCAAGCGTTACCTACTCCTACCCACTCCAGTAGCGAGTCCTCAAGTGCTTGAACTTTGAAGTGAAAATCAACAAACTGATTTTAACTAAGGCTACTGTGCATATTTCGAGTGAGAACAAGGCCAGGGGCCAGATTCACGAAGCAGTTACGCGAGTATTTACGAACCTGGGGCCAGATTCACGAAGCAGTTACGCGAGTACTTACGAACCTGGGGCCAGATTCACGAAGCAGCTACGCAAGTACTTACGAACCTGTACTTCTTTCCTCAATCTTTGACGGCTTTGGTTATACTTATTAAACAGTTTACAAGCATGAAAACTTGCCAAATCAACTGTTGTTATTGTTATAAACAGCCTCCTGGTGCTTCGGAGCTCATTAACTGTTTAATAATTGTAAACAAAGCCGCCAAAGATTGAGAAAAGATAGACAGGTTCGTAAGTGCTTGCGTAACTGCTTCGTGAATCTGGCTCCTGGTCTATGAGGCTGTTGTGTTCGTATACCGCAGGCCTCCGTAACAGTCAGTAGATACTAAGTATCTAGGGATACAAAGATAGATACTAAGACTACAAAGTATCTATTTAGTAGATACTAAGTAGTCTTAGTATCTACTTACATCACATGTAAAGTATCTAAGTAATATATAATTACTTAGCAATATATTGGTCCCAGTACTCATCAGAATGAGACCAGGTCCCAGTACTCATCAGAATGAGACCAGGTCCCAGTACTCATCAGAATGAGACCAGGTCCCAGTACTCATCAGAATGAGACCAGGTCCCAGTACTCATCAGAATGAGACCAGGTCCCAGTACTCATCAGAATAAGACCAGGTGCCAGTACTCATCAGAATAAGACCAGGTGCCAGTACTCATCAGAATGAGACCAGGTCCCAGTACTCATCAGAATGAGAGCAGGTCCCAGTATTCATCAGTGGCGGCCACGACCCCACGAGCTGTTGACTCGTAAGTGATGAGAATTAACGCGATGATACGATTGTCTAAGAATATGAGGATTATGTGCAGTGAGGCGTGAGGGTGTGAGGGCTGTAATCCAGGGGATTTATGAGTGATGACTGATGATTGCTGAGTCTCTGTGTAACCCATCTTCGATGAATCGTAACGCTGAATCATCATAATATCAACGTTAGCGTTGATATCTAAGTTTATTTTGTCCTGCTTGAATTCTCCCGCCTATATTTAGCATGTCTGCCGGCTGCGCCAAGCAACAGCCTGTTGGATCAAGTTATGACAAGTCGAGCCTCAGGCCGGGCTAGGGGAGTAGAAGCACTCTAGAAACACGCTCCAGGTATGTTCCAGGTTAGTAAGTCAGTATTTGGCTTAGATATCACTCAGCTGACGTACAGGAAGTCTTTTTTTAAAGGATATTTTCTCAATTTTAAATTAATGTTGGATCAGAGATTTATTCATAGGCCCTAGGGGGCCTAAGTAGCCATATGTGCAGGCTTCCTGTCCCTAACAACGGGTGAACTCAGCGCCCCTGCACGAGGGTAAACTTGTATACCTCTCAGGGTACTAAGTTGTTGTAAACTAAGGTAACTTTAATGTAGTTTAGGGGGATGTATTGTGGTAGTTGATTGGTTCCTCAGTCACTTCATACACCCTTGATTGTTGTTTTTAACTCTGAGGCGTCACAACGCTGACGCAGGTTGACGCAGAGTGACGCAGGTTGACGCAGACTGACGCAGGTTGACGCAGACTGACGCAGGCAGACAGAGACTGACGCAGACTGACGCAGGCAGACGCAGGTTGACGCAGACTGACGCAGAGTGACGCAGGTTGACGCAGACTGACGCAGGTTGACGCAGACTGACGCAGGCAGACAGAGACTGACGCAGACTGACGCAGGCAGGCGCAGGTTGACGCAGACTGACGCAGCGTCCGATCATTAAGCCCCTACAATGGGACATCCTTCAGACGTCAGTACTGGAACCTAAGGGCCTAACACCTCTCCTTATGGTAGACTATTATTCCATCCGGCCCCATGACCTTGTCTCCAATGGCCACTACAACTTGCGAGTCCACGCTCGAGTCCCCACTTCCCCTCCCCACCTCACCGTCCACTCTCTTCTGATGGGATTCCTTCTGTTCCATGAAGTTGTTGGGTCTGGCATTCTGGCAGTTCTCCCTAAGGAAGCCTCTAGTAGGTGGTGGACCAGCAATACTTATTTGCAAGAGAGCAACAAGCGTAGCTAGCAATGTATGTGTGCTACACATAGCGCTCTCGCTACATATAGCGCTCTCGCTACATATAGCGCTCTCGTTACATATAGCGCTATGGGACGACAACCAGTGCTGCCAATTACATCACATGTCGCTCGACCGTGTCGGCAACACTGGCAGCTCGTACAAGCGACGGCACAATGTGTTCGAACAGAAGTGTGTGTGTGTTCGAAAGTTGCATCGTTCAATATGCATCACAGTTCGTAACAAAGTTGGGTATAGAGTTTCCTCATGAATGTCAGGAAGGCATAAAATAGACGCATAATAAACGTCAGAATGGCCACGTTAGGCGTGTCGTTTATTTCTAAAATTTATTTTATTTTAGTGGTGCTCTGTGGCTGAGTGGTCTGCGTCCTCGACTCACAACCCTGGTACTCTTGGGATGTTAAAATCCACCAACATTAAAATCTCGATATGGGCCGTGTGCTCTAACTCTAGTTCTACTAGAGAAGGCTCTATACATAGAGCCTATACATAGTCCATATGTTAACTACGGCTGTGTATCTATAAGAGCCATGTATAGAGAAGACCTTCCTATGTATGCAAGAGTGATCCATAAGACCCGTTATGATTGCAACAGGCAATCAACGATAGGAAATTCAGCGATAAAGGAAATTTTGAACGAAATGCGGTTTGAGAGGGGTCGAAAACCTCCCCCCCCCCGAATTGAGGGGGGCTGAAGCCCCCCACTTAAAGTGGGGGGGGGGGATAGTTCATGGTTAGAAGCAACTTTGATTATATTATTAAGAGTCAATAACCTTTAAAAATAGATGGAAGAGGAGGGTATTGAGAGGCGGGTCTGGGGGTTCTCCAGACGGCTTCGTCAGCAGAGTGATTCACTTGAAGGGATATACATCAGGGAAGTCAGGGGGGTTGAGAGGTTTTCAGGGGTCGTAGCCCCCCCCCCCTGAGGTCGTAGTGGGGGTCCTTGCCCCCCCAATACCTCCCTACAGCTCCCTCTCCTCCTCCTCCCATCTCACTAATCCCCAACAGAGACAACATCTGATCTCTTGTAGAGTTGAATAAACCTTTGACTCTTTGCTGGTGAAGCAGAATGAACCTGATAAAAGTGATTAAAACCCGTTGATCCGTTCCAATGACAGGATGGAAGCGTTTGAAGACCCTCACTCGTCTCTGTCTGATCTTGTTACCGAGCACTTCTTAGCTGAAGGTAGTTCCAAGCACCAGCCTGGTGGACCAAACTCTCACAAGTCAAGCCTGGCCTCGGGCCGGGCTTGGGGAGTAGAAGATCTCCCAGAACCCCATCAACCAGGTAGTTAGTTAATACCTTTTTTTCTTTGCTAGTTCGATATCTACCTTCAGTTTGATTCCCACTCCGGAAATAAAGCAACTGGATAACCAGAAAGGGATCGAGTCCAAGCGATCCTCCTATAAGCTATCGAGGATGATATATGGAATATATCAATATTGCGTCACTTTTAATATGACTAATACGACGCATTAGTAATGTCTTGGTATATCCTCTATAAGGCTTGAGAGGACAGGCAGCATCACCAAAAAAAGGCACTACGGGATCACCATAGCCCGTGCTACTTGGAACATTGTTCCAGATAGTGAATGTTTAACAACAATAACTGCTTCACCAGGGCTCACCAATCAGAGGGGAGGAGGGAGATAGATCACTGCTAATCGATGCCCTTGACAAGTTGATCTCGATAACATGCAGTTAAGTGGTATCATTAGGACTCGCAGATGTTTCGAAGGAGACCCGGAATGTCATCAGTGTTGCTTTCTGGTCAGTTGAGTGGTGTGGTTGGGTCGTTAGTGACGCGAGGAAGCAGCAGGAGACAGGATTGAGGTTGACAGAATAACACCCGTAGCGAGGCAGCACGGCCGCATTGTGAGTTGAGGAATTCACATTGCTGTCAATTGCGTCCAACTAACAGTACTCAGTTGTGCTTGTGGGGGTTGAGCTCTGGCTCTTTGGTCCCGCCTCTCAACTGTCAATCAACTGGTGTACAGGTTCCTGAGCCTATTGGGCTCAATCATATCTACACTTGAAACTGTGTATGGAGTCAGCCTCCACCACATCACTGCCTAATGCATTCCACCTGTTAACTACTGTGTCACTGAAAAAATTCTTTCTAACGTCCCTGTAGCTCATGTGGGTACTCAGTCTCCACCTGTGTCCCCTTGTTCGTGTCCCACCCGTGCTGAAGGATTTGTTGCTTCGTGCACTCAATGCACAGGTCTTGTGCAACAAGGTCATTACTCTCTGCAAGGTAACCTAACCTAACCTAACCCAACCCAACCCAACCCAACCCAACCCAACCCAACCTTACCTAACCTAACCCAACCTAACCTAACCTAACCTAACCTTAAACTGCTTTGCAAGTAGCTAGGAGCGCCGTGTTGACTGTCTTCAGCTCGGTCGGCCGAGCGGACAGCACACTGGACTTGTGATCCTGTGGTCCCGGGTTCGATCCCGGGCGCCGGCGAGAAACAATGGGCAGAGTTTCTTTCACCCTATGCCCCTGTTACCTAGCAGTAAAATAGGTACCTGGGTGTTGGCCAGCTGTCACGGGCTGCTTCCTTGGGGGTGGAGGCCTGGTCCAGGACCGGGCCGCGGGGACACTAAAGCCCCGAAATCATCTCAAGATAACCTCAAGATGGTCACGATGTGAAGGAAAGGGAACTATCAGGGTGGGAAAGCACGAAGCCATTACGACTATATAGCACTGGGAAGGGGTCAAGATAAGGATTTGGGATGGGACGGGGGAAAGAAATGGTGCCCCAACCCCTTGTGGACGGTCGGGGACTGAACCCAGACCTGCATGAAACGAAACCGTCGCTCTACCGTCCACCCCAAGTGGTTAAAAGACAAATTAATTTTATATCAATGTTAAAAAAAGAGTCTGAAATCTTGATCTATTTCTTTCAATTCCGATATTCATTCCGATTACAGAAAAAAATGTTTGATTCTTCCGCCTCCAGTTAATAGTCTTATCGCTAATATCTTATATTTGACAAAACATTTGTCTTAAAATTACTGAGTGCATCAATGAGTGCTTGAACGAGCTTAACCAGCAGTTGGCTTAGGGACACTCTGAGGGGGTCCTTAAAGACCATGGCTACTTAGCCCAGTTAGGAGAGAACTCCTTAGAGGTAATTTGATGGAGGAAGAGAACAAGATATGGTATATACTTGGAGCTAGGATACCGTTCCCGTGAATTACTAAGCGTTGGAGTGGAAGTGGTTGTGCTTTCCCAGTAACGTCAGAATTTAGCCTACTCACCTGGCTTGACCAGGCTGTGGTCGATAGTGTAGAAGCTGAGGTACATTCTCTCTCTCTCTCTCTCTCTCTCTCTCTCTCTCTCTCTCTCTCTCTCTCTCTCTCTCTCTCTCTCTCTCTCTCTCTCTCTCTCTCTCTCTCTCTCTCTCTCTCTCTCTCTCTCTCTCTCTCTCTCTCTTTCTCTCTCTCTGTGACTCTTTCAATACCATCCCAAATGCTTCATATTTGACAGCCCTGTTCACTAGGCCACCAGAAGATCATTCTTCACTATACTTGCTAGGTGATCTCCCTAAATATAACTTAGACATGGAGGCCAATACTGGTGTAGAGCTGAGCCAGCTCTTCGCCAAGGATAATAACTTTGTGTGTAATGGGGTGTTGTATTTTCAAACGTTTGTAATGACAGTGGTTAAGGCTTCTTTTTTTCAGTTCTTGGTCATCTATTTATTTAATTATTTTTAGGCTAAAATTTTGAGCTCAATAGTTTCCGTGCTGAGTCAGAGATGCTGGAGCCAGTTTCGCGAAGCAGTTATGCAAGCACTTACGAACCTGGGGCCAGATTCACGAAGGAGTTACGCAAGCACTTACGAACCTGTACATCTTTTCTCGATCTTTGGCGGCTTTGTTTACAATTATTAAACAGTTAATGAGCTCCGAAGCACCAGGAGGCTGTTTATAACAATAACAACAGTTGATTAGCAAGTTTTCATGCTTTTAAACTGTTTAATAAATGTAACCAAAGCCGTTAAAGATTGAGGAAAGATGTACACGTTCGTAAGTGCTTGCGTATCTGCTTCGTGAATCTGGCCCCAAATTCGTAAGTACTTTCGTAACTGCTTCGTGAATCTGGCCTTCTGGTATCTTGCACCTTTGGCCAGAGTCGTGACCCAAATGGAATTCCTGGGTAGACTCAATAATTTACTCCCGTCGGTCAAGTTTACTATTGAAGAAGGAAGTAATGGAATGTTACCATTTTTGGATATAAAGATTTATCGAACAGGTCGCCGTGGCGCAGTGGTAAAACATTCGCTCGGCGCGCCGCGAGCCAGTATATGCCCTGGGTTCGTATCCTGGCCGGGGAGGATTGACTGGGCGCCAATCCTTATCTGTAGCCTCTGTTAACCCAACAGTAAAATGTGTTCCTGGTTGTTGAACAATTTGGCGGGTCGTATTTCGGGAAAAATATTAGTATTAAGGACCTGCCCGGAACGCTACGCGTACTAGTGGCTGTACAAGAATGTAACAACTCTTGTATATATAAATTAAAACAAATTCTAAGGTCACATCGAGGTCAAATGCTTATATATTGTTTCTCATCTGTAAGCAGACGAGGAGTCACAATAACGTGGCTGAAATAAGTTGACCAGACCACACACTCGAAGGTGAAGGGACGACGACGTTTCGGTCCGTCCTGGACCATTCGACTTGAGAATGGTTATCTTGAGAGATGGTTATCTTGAGATGATTTCGGGGCTTTAGTGTCCCCGCGGCCCGGTTCTCGACCAGGGCTTTACCCCCAGGAAGCAGCCCGCCACAGCTGACTAACACCCAGGTACCTATTTTACTGCTAGGTAACAGGAGCATAGGGTGAAAGAAACTGTGCTCATTGTTTCACGCCGGCGCCCGGGATTGAACCCGGGACCATAGGATCACAAGTCCAGTGTGCTGTCCGCTCGACCGACCGGCTCCCTTTCGATCCAGGACGGACCGAAACGTCGTCGTCCCTTCATTTCTAGTGTGTGGTCTGGTCAACATTTCTCATCTGTGTTCGCCAGAGCCTTAAGAGAGAGCGTAGTCTTGAACTTATTGTTAGAGGAAATGGCCAAGATTTATGAAGTTTTGATAAAATTGCAATATTGGAGATCATTGACATTACCCTTCGACGGGTACAAATGATAGTTTATAACCTTGCACCCAAATCATGTCAGGTTTTTCTAAATTCTTGGCCCAACCACTTGGGCTGGACTGTAGAGCGACGGTCTCGCTTCATGCAGGTCGGCGTTCAATCCCCGACCGTCCACAAGTGATTTGACACCATTCCTTTCCACCGTCCCATCCCAAATCCTTATCCTGAACCCTTCCAAGTGCTATATAGTTGTAATGGCTTGGCGCTTTCTTTTGTAATGGCTTGGCGACAGACAGGAGATCTCCTGTCTGTCTGTCTGTCAATCTTCTGTATCCACCCAGACCTCGGTAGCTCTGTTCTGTCTCAACCTTCAGCTAATATGTCGCATTATATATGGAATCAACCACTCTGTTTGCGACGTATTAGGAAAAATGTAAAGCATCGTAATATGGACGTTTTCTATACAATGACCTGGTTAGGTTAGGGAGGTTGCTTGGGTTAATACGTTTCTAGTTATGAAAACAGTTGAATTTTTTTACGAAGTTTAACATTTTTCTAGACCCTGAAGGTTTCTTATCAGATCTTGGATCGATCTTTGGTTTCTGAAGACCCTCTGATGTGCCTCTGGCCAGCCACAACAGTCGCCTAGACCGTGGTGACTCCACGCCCGGAAGATGGACGTATATTGAGTCATATACTCTGGCCATATCGGCACCCACACTGCCATATCTCCCTCAGTGCCATCCTTGCCATATTTAGTGCCGTCTCGCCTGGCACTATATTTTCAACTGTGTTCGTGTGTTTCTTCCTTTGGTCACATCTTTAATGCCTGCTTGATATCTGCTTGATATCTGCTTGATGCCTGCTTGATATCTGCTTGATACCTGCTTGATATCTGTTTGATACCTGGTTGATATCTGCTTGATACCTGCTTGATACGTGCTTTATATCTGCTTGATATCTGCTTGATACCTGCTTGATATCTGCTTGCTATCTGCTTGATATCTGCTTGCTATCTGCTTGATATCTGCTTGATACCTGCTTGATACCTGCTTGATATTTGCTTGATACCTGGTTGATGGGGTTCTGGGAGTTCTTCTACTCCCCAGGCCCGGCCCTAGGCCAGGCTTGACTTGTGAGAGTTTGGTCCACCAGGCTGTTGGTTCCTCTAGTACCACACTAACTTTATATCTTATATCTAGTCCTTAGTGGCATCTCAAGTGTGACTTGATGATACTAGACTCCTTATTTGTGTCTTAATCTAGTTTTTATTGCTATTTATACTAAAAGAATACAATTCCTTTTTCGGAAATGGAATTTATAAGGAAGAGAGTGAACGTGTTAGGTTTAGTATCAGGGACTGTCTGGGGTCACTTAGGGGGCGTGGGTGTGTCTGGGGTCACGGAGGGGGGCGTGGGCGTGTCTGGGGTCACGGAGGGGGGCGTGGGCGTGTCTGGGGTCACGGAGGGGGGCGTGGGCGTGTCTGGGGTCACTTAGGGGGCTTGGGCGTGTCTGGGGTCACTTAGGGGGCGTGGGTGTGTCTGGGGTCACGGAGGGGGCGTGGGTGTGTCTGGGGTCACGGAGGGGGGCGTGGGTGTGTCTGGGGTCACGGAGGGGGCGTGGGTGTGTCTGGGGTCACGGAAAAGGGCGTGGGTGTACCTCTGACCTTCCGGAAGCGTTGACCTACACCTGACACTTAACACTTGACTCCTGAAGCCGCCTCAAGCTTCAGGAGTGTAAGTGAAGCTGAGTGAATATATTGACACTACCCACCGGCTCCTGCTCTCTCTCTCTCACTCTCACTCTCACTCTCTCTCTCTCTCTCTCTCTCTCTCTCTCTCTCTCTCTCTCTCTCTCTCTCTCTCTCTCTCTCTCTCTCTCCTGTTCCAGGACAGGGAAGGGATGGGAAGGGAGAGACAGTGAGGTACGGAAGAGATAGACGGGATGGAAGGTGTATCATGGATAAGGAAAGTATAAGTGATGCTACTCACCTGGGCTGTAGCTGACTCGATCCTCTAACTCAATGTGTACACACCTGAAGCACTCACACACAGTGTACACACCTGAAGCACTCACACACACAGTGTACACACCTGAAGCACTCACACACCGCCCAATCTCATCAGTACACACAAAAATTTGCCTCCTGGGTCACGCTGTTTAAGTCAAATATTGACTTACTAATATTGACACAAAGTACTTGTCTCATAGTTCCTTCGACAATGTTGATATCTCTTAACTAGTGGCTTGCTTCGTTCATCTGCGTGCAATCCTGTAATCAACATTTTCAAAACAACTTGCCTGATCTTTCATAGGTCTAACTATGTATAAGTTTATAGTATACATAGACCCTCCCCCCCCCCCGTCACTAGAGAGAGAGAGAGAGAGAGAGAGAGAGAGAGAGAGAGAGAGAGACATAGAGACACAGAGACACAGAGAGACAGAGAGAGAGAGAGAGAGAGAGAGAACCGAGAGAGACAGAGATGCTCCATAGACAGAGATGCTCCATAGAGACAGAGATGCTCCATAGAGACAGAGATGCTCCATAGAGACAGAGATGCTCCATAGAGACATCATATAGCATCATTATATCATACACAACATGACCTCTGACCTCACCAACACACACCCCTATAACACATAACTAGCAGGGGGACGTCACGGGTGGCACCGTGACGTCACAGTGCCACAATTTACACCTTATTTATGGGTATACTCCCAGGGGGTGCTAGGGGATCGAACCCCCGAATGGAGTCCCTGGCGTTGAAACCCGGTCAACCACCCCTTTATCTATGGGCGTCCCCGCGGCCCGGTCCTCGACCAGGCCTCCTTTTTGTTACACATCCCCAGGAAGCAATCCGTGGCAGCTGTCTAACTCCCTGGTACCTATTTACTGCTAGGTGAATAGGGGGCGTCAGGGTGAAAGGATATCTCTGTCCATTTGTTTCCGCCTCCACCGGGGATCGAACCCGGAACCTCAGGACTACGAATCCGAAGCGTTGTCCACTCAGCTGTCTTAACACTGCTGTATAACATATGTGGTTTCCGTTACTTTACCCGCGGCGGGTTGTGGTGGTTGTGGACGGGTTGTGGTGGTTGTGGACGGGTTGTGGTGGTTGTGGACGGGTTGTGGTGGTTGTGGACGGGTTGTGGACGGGTTGTGGAGGCTGGGTCTCGAACCCGGGCCTGGTCCAGTTGCTGTTGGTCGTCTGGCCGCCGCCACAATTCTCCTCATCATAGTTTCTCTTTTGTTATTTTTTGTTTGTCTGCGTTCTTGTTGAGTTCCCCTGTTGCTCTTGTTGCAAAGTTGTTGTTGCTGCGTCTTCTCTGCTTGCAACGATGCTCCGTCTTGCTCCGTCTTGCTCCGTCTTGCTCCGTCTTGCTCCGTCTTGCTCCGTCTTGCTCCGTCTTAAGACTACACCGAAACCCTCCACTCTTTCTACACCCCTACTTCCCCCCCCCCCACTCTTCTACCCTGCCTCCTCCTCCCCCCTACTGTGCCCTCATCGTTGCCTTTCCCCCCCTCTCCCTCTCCCCTCACATTAAGGGAAGGAAGGGGGGGGGATGAGGTATTCATCGCTGAATCAAAATATTTCCCTAGCGAGATAAAGTTTCCCTAAATTATCTTTTTTGTGGGTGGAGTTAATGCGGAGACTTGAAGGCTAATGCACTGGGGTTTGGTGCGGTGATCGCAGTGTAAATGTTGGGCCTGTTTACCCATAATGCTCTGTGGGGGGGGGAGGGGGTGTTGCTGGCCCTGTAGGGTTGGGCTTCGCCTCCTCGGCCCCCGCTTTTCCAGCTGTTAATGGTGTTAATGGAGGTATAACTGGTTCTTCAATAGCTGGACCTGGAGGCTGATTCCTCTCTCTCTCTCTCTCTCTCTCTCTCTCTCTCTCTCTCTCTCTCTCTCTCTCTCTCATTGTGAACATTTCCTCTTTCACCACTCTGTTAATCCCGCATCAGTATTTTATATGTCACCATCATGTCTCCACTCTCTCCTCTTTTCTAGCGTCGACAAGTTTAGTTCTTTCAGTCTCTCTTCATACTCCCATGCCTTACAATTATGTGACGGGCCTCGTTCTAAAAATTCTGAACCTTTTCTAGTTTTCTCTGCTAACTTTTAAGTACGAATTAGGCTAAATTGTTCATTGTGGGTCCTGTTCATCTTCTTCAGGATTATTAATGTGGTGATCATGTCTCCGCTCTTCTCTCTTCTAGTGACTTTAGGTTAAAGTTCCCTTAGTCTTCCATATTAACTCATGTCTCTCAGCTCTGAGACTTTTCTGTTGGCGTAGTGTGAACTTTCTGCAGTTTCCCGAGTGTGTGTGTGTGTGTGTGTGTGTGTGTGTGTGTGTGTGTGTGTGTGTGTGTGTGTGTGTGTGTGTGTGTGTGTGTGTGTGTGTGTGTGTGTGTGTGTGCGCGTGCGTGTGTGTGCGTGTGTGTGTGTGTGCGTGCGCCAGCTTGGCTGTGTGATAGGTTGTAGTGAAGTTCAGGTCCTCAGGAGATTACAAGACAAAGGCAGGAGTTGTGAAGATTAATGCTGAAGGAGGAGCAGGAGGAGGCGCAAGGAAGGAAGGAAGGAAGGAAGGAAGGAAGGAAGGAAGGAAGGAAGGAAGGAAGGAGGGAAGGAAGGAAGGAAGGAAGGAAGGAAGGAAGGAAGGAAGGAAGACAAGACAAGAAGGAAGTAAGTGTACCATTCACTGGGCGCCTGCAGGTCTGGTGTGTTCACACAGGTTGTCCCAAAGTTAATTTACACTAAACAACGGGTAGGGGGAGGGGGGGGGGGGTGCCCTGGATCTTGTAAGACCCCTGCTAAGTGCAACAGTAACCACCACTTAAGACCCCTGCTAAGTGCAACAATAACCACCACTTAAGACCCCTGCTAAGTGCAACAATAACCACCACTTAAGACCCCTGCTAAGTGCAACAATAACCACCACTTAAGACCCCTGCTAAGTGCAACAATAACCACCACTTAAGACCCCTGCTAAGTGCAACAATAACCACCACTTAAGACCCCTGCTAAGTGCAACAGAAGCAACTTATCACAGCTGCCAGGGTAAACAAAGCCAGAGGAGAGGAGCCAGGCTGGTCCTCCCTGGCACTAAAGTGCCATCGGGGGTCTGAGGCAAGTGCCACTTGACATTAAAGACTCCCAGTGTGTAATTACCTCCTCATGAGAGCCGTCCAGTTGAAGTCTGGAGCCTCGTGGTTCGTTATGACTTGTGAGAGAGTGTAGTGAAACCGTTTGGGCACTCTCACTACTGGGGGTTTCACTTACCTTACATCTCCCCCCTCCCCCCCCCCTCCCCAGCAACAAGTTCGTAAACATTCAGCTGTATTAAATACATTTGCTACAGTAGGTATCCTCGGCTTTCGGGCTGATTGAGGCAGGATTCATATTGTGGGGTTTTTAATTACTCTCCCGTCTGTTAGTTTCCGTTCCTTCCTCTCTTCCTCTTCTCTCTCTGTTCCTCTTCCGTCTCTCTTACCCTTCCTTCCCTATCTCTTACCCTTCCTCTTCCTTCTGATCTTATAACTTTCTGCTATATCATCTTCTCCCTGTTTGACTCTTAGTTCTATTTTCTCTGTTAATTCTCCTACGCTTCGTCCTTCCTTTTCCTCTTCCCCTGTTTATTCTTCTCCCTCTTACTCCCCATTTAAACCCCCCCCCCCCCCTCAACTCTTCCTTTTGACCTCTCCACAAAAAATACAGGAAGAGTCATCTGGTGGACAAAGCTTAGACTCATATTTACATGGTATGGAAATGAGGTGCCTTCTGAAGTTAGTCGGAGTTGGCGGTTATTTCCATAACAATGGTGTGTGGGGGGGGGTCTAGGTGGCTGGGAGAGCAGGCTGTTGGGTCTTGTAAGGTGTAGGGGGTGGTGGTGGTGGTGGTGGTGGTGGTGGTAGTGGTGGGGGTGGTGTGGTGGTGTTGGTGTACTCACCTAATTACTCACCTAATAATGGTATGTGTGGTGTGGTGATGTGATGTGGTGGTGGTGGTGTGGTGGTTGTGGTGGTGGTGGTGGTGTTGTGGTGGTAGCGGTGGTGGTGGTGTGGTGGTAGTGGTGATGCTGGTGGAGGTAGTAGTGATAACAACGAACAAATCAGCCTACTGACCTTGTTCAACGTCCGTTATCGTTGAACTTTCCCCGACGGTAAAATTCCTTGTCGAACCTGACCTTAAAACTGTAGCTGGAGGTGGGTTCCATAACTTCACCTTCCAGATCATTCCACTTACAACCCCCCGTACACGATGTGAGTATTTTCTTTCACTTCTTCAACTCATTTGCATTTTTAGCTGCCGCCTATGTCATCGTATCCTAATTTCCTCCGAAGAAGCTGATGTCTATTTCCCTCGGTATCTTGTATATCGTGATCATATCCCTTCTGTTTATACTCTTGCCTCAATATACCCCTAAACACAGCAGGGGGATAATAGAAAATTAAAGAGGTTAAAGAGGAAACTAGAAAACTTTCAACTAAAGAGCATTATGAGAAAATATTGAAGTTATACCACGGATTCGAACCCTCGGACAGCTATTTTCAGAGACAAGGGATCAATCCCATGTTCATCTGCCCCTAATATTTCCTTCAGAGGCTTAACCTTCTCGTGATATCATACGATAAAGATCGTAATATATACACAGGAATACAAGGAATGATATCGTTCATTAAGTGATGACAGCTGAGTGGACAGCGCTTCGGATTCGTAATCCTGAGGTTCCTGAGCTCCTGGTGGAGGCGGAGACAAATGGGTAGAAACATTTTACAAACAAATGTTTCTTTCACCCCTGATGCCCCTGTTACCTAGCAGTAAATAGGTACCTGGGAGTTAGACAGCTGCTACGGGCTGCTTCCTGGGGATGGAGGCCTGGCAAGCACAATTAGGTGAGTACACACACACACACACACACTCACACACACACACACACACACACACACACACACACACACACACACACACTCACACACACACACACACACACACACACACACACACACACACACACACACACACACTCACACACACACACACACACACACACACACACACTCACACACACACACACACACACACACACACACACACACACACTCACACACACACACACACACACACACACACACACACACACACACACACACACACACACACACACACACACCTAAATATTATTAATTAGAACACGCCTGATATCTTGCCAAATGAATTCATATAATAATAATAATAATTAGATTATTAATATAGCAGCTTGGATATCCCGCCGGGCGATGGGAATAGACCAAAATAAACCTTAACGACTTACAATATTCGCTGTGACCTGGATGGGACGGAGGAGGGGGGTAGAAATGGTGCCCGACCACTTCTGGACGGTCGGGGATCGAACGCCGACCTGCATGAAGCGAGACCGTCGTATTTCACTCTTTTCGTTGGCCCAACACGAGGCAGCTTCTATTTATCTACCTACCCAAACTATCTATTTATCTATCTAGCCAAACTATCTATTTATCTATCTAGCCAAACTATCTATCTATCTAGCCAAACTATCTATTTATCTATCTAGCCAAACTATCTATTTATCTACTTACCCAAACTATCTATTTATCTACTTACCCAAACTATCTATTTATCTACTTACCCAAACTATCTATTTATCTGGCCCCAGGTTCGTAAGTGCTTGCGTAACTGCTTCGTGAATCTGGCCCCAAGTTCATAAGTGCTTGCGTAACTGCTTCGTGAATCTGGCCCCAGGTTCATAAGTGCTTGCGTAACTGCTTCGTGAATCTGGCCCCAGGTTCATAAGTGCTTGCGTAACTGCTTCGTGAATCTGGCCCCAGGTTCGTAAGTGCTTGCGTAACTGCTTCGTGAATCTGGCCCCAGGTTCGTAAGTGCTTGCGTAACTGCTTCGTGAATCTGGCCCCAGGTTCGTAAGTGCTTGCGTAACTGCTTCGTGAATCTGGCCCCTGATGTGTAGGCCCGCTGGCCAGAAAGTGGTGAACAGCTGTGGTTTTGACTGTTCCATCGGCTTTAGCCATTTGAATGAGCGGGTTATTATGGTGTGTGAGTTTTCCCACCGTGGTGAAGCCAGCACAGTGCTGCTGCTGCTGCTGTTCCTGCTGTTCCTGCTGCTGTTGCTGTTGCTGCAGCTGTTTGAGGCATTGTTCAGCGGTGAGGCAGGTCTGTCTGTCTACCTAAAGACCTGCCTCACCGGTGGGGGTCATTCCGGTACAGTACCGGTTGTGAACATGTATAGAACTGCAAAATATACGAGTCTTACGTATTATGAACGACTTTCAAGCGTTAACCGGCCCGGGGGGTGGTAGAAGACTTGGGTCTTGTACCACCAGGGAGGAGGTCAAAGGTCACCCTTCACCTTTAAGGGGGTCATGGGTGACAGGTTATAGCTGTTGCTTTGACCCTCAGACTCCTGTTTACCACAGGCGTGAACCCGTAATCGCTCTTGCATAACGGCTAGTAGAGCGTGGAGTCTGAGGAGCTAGAGCTTGGGGGGGGGTGTCAGGGAGGGGGGGTTGTGGGGCCAGAGAGGAGGGGGGGTTGTGAAACTTGGGGGAGGGGGGGCAGAACCCCTCCTTCTCAAACTCACTGGACTTGAACTTCCTTGTTGAATCAATGAAGCTTCCTGACCTTTGGCTTTGGTGTAACAGTTTGGGCTGGTCTCGTTCTGTCGGGAATGGCACACACACACACACACACACACACACACACACACACACACACACACACACACACACACACACTGCCTGTGTCAGAGTAGTTAATAAATGGAATGCACTAGGAAGTGATGTGGTGGAGGCTGACTCCATACACAGTTTCAAATGTAGGTATGATAGAGCCCAGTAGGCTCAGGAATCTGTACACCAGTTGATTGACAGTTGAGAGGCGGGACCAAAGAGCCAAAGCTCAACCCCCGCAAGCACAATTAGGTGAGTACACACACACACACACACACACACACACACACACACACACACACACACACACACACACACAGACACACACACAGACACACACACACACACACACACACACACACACACACACACACACACACACACACAGAATAACGAGGACAGCCTTTGTCATAAAGGTAATCGTTAAGGTTCTAATGGTAGGAGGAGAGGCGGGGCTTAGGAGCTGATGACCGACCCTGCCAGCACAACTAGGTGAGAGGTATTAGAGCGCTGCTGTTGGTGTGGTGGTGGTGGGGGGCGGTTTAGATGCCGATATTTCTTAAACCATGGCACTTGGGCCGTCACCCCACTGGCTTATTACACATTGGTTCACGCTAGCCGCGAGCCTCAGGCCAATTTTGGACAGACAGACGCAGACATTTTATATAATGATGGCTATTTTTGACACCATTTATTCCATTTATTCTTCATTCCTAATGTTGTTGTTGTTGGGTTAATTATCTAATTCTCTGTTCTCTATTCTTCTCTATTATATTTTGCCTCTTCGTTGGATTCCTTCATTATTCCCTCACGCTTCTTTAGGTTATCTTGAGGTTATCTTGAGATGATTTCGGGGCTTTTTAGTGTCCCCGCGGCCCGGTCCTCGACCAGGCCTCCACCCCCAGGAAGCAGCCCGTGACAGCTGACTAACACCCAGGTACCTATTTTACTGCTACGTAACAGGGACATAGGGTGAAAGAAGCTCTGCCCATTGTTTCTCGCCGGCGCCTGGGATCGAACCCGGGACCACAGGATCACGAGTCCCGCGTGCTGTCCGCTCGGCCGACCGGCTCCCTCTTCCGGCTTCTGTTCCCTCTCTTACCCCTCTCTTTCCCTCCCTCTCTCCAATGTCCCTCCCCCTTCCTTGCAGTCTCCCCCCCATCCCCCCTACAACCCCCCCCCTCCCCCCTCTAGAGTCAGATCCCTCTACCTTCTCACAATCAGTTGACCGCTTGGACCAGCCGGTAAGGCTTGTGGGAAAGGAGTCATTAAGGGCTCGTTAGGGCGTGAATAGTTCGGGGCGGGTGTCATTAGGTCCCCCGGAGACCACTGACGAGGGTGTGGTCCCGTGGTGCTTGCGGGGGGTTGAGCTCTGGCTCTTTGGTCCCGCCTCTCAACTGGTGTACAGGGGCCAGATTCATGAAGCAGTTACGCAAGCACTTACGTAGGTGTACATCTTTCCTCAATCTTTGACGGCTTTGGTTACATTTATTAAACAGTTTACAAGCATGAAAACTTGCCAATCAACTGTTGTTATTGTTATAAACAGCCTCCTGGTGCCTCGGAGCTCATTAACTGTTTAATAATTGTAAAGAAAGCTGCCAAAGATTGAAAAAAGATGTACAGGTTCGTAAGTGCTTGCGTAACTGCTTCGTGAATCTGGCCCCAGATTCCTGAGCTTATTGGGCTCTATCATATCAACACCTGAAACTGTGTATGGAGTCAGCTTCCACCACATCACATGATGGGCACCTCATGGAACGTTCCCAGCATGACGTGTACCTCATGGAACGTTCCCAGCATGACGTGTACCTCATGGAACGTTCCCAGCATGACGTGTACCTCATGGAACGTTCCCAGCATGACGTGTACCTCATGGAACGTTCCCAGCATGACGTGTACCTCATGGAACGTTCCCAGCATGACGTGTACCTCATGGAACGTTCCCAGCATGACGTGTACCTCATGGAACGTTCCCAGCATGACGTGTACCTCATGGAACGTTCCCAGCATGACGTGTACCTCATGGAACGTTCCCAGCATGACGTGTACCTCATGGAACGTTCCCAGCATGACGTGTACCTCATGGAACGTTCCCAGCATGACGTGTACCTCATGGAACGTTTCCAGATTAAAGAAAACAACGTTTGTTAATCATTTTTGTTTTCCACCTTATTTTTCCCAGGGGGAAAATTTCTTGCATCTTGCAAGAGCGGCCATATCTTGCAAGAGAGGCGGGTCATATCTTGCTACAAAGTCGGGCTTTAGTTCGCCAAGCGGGCGGTGCCTTGGCAGGAGTGCTGTTAGGTGAGGTTCCTTATGAGGCCGTCCAATAGCGGACCTCGCTTGTAGCGCCCTCCCTCCCTCTGTTGTGTGGTACTGTGAGATATGAGGCCCTTCACAGCAGCACGGAGAGCAGCAGCAGCAGCAGGAGCAGCAGCAGCAACACCAGCAGCAACAGCAGCAGCAGCAGCAGCAGTAGCGACGCTCTGGCAGCAACCTGGCCTCATCAACACAGTACAAATGTTCACACTTCCAACTGAACACGAATGCACTTTTCCGGAGCAGTGTTCGCCTCCGCTGCTCGACTCAACACCTCTCTAAGTATAATAACTACTAACTACTTCATCAACGTTCCATAATTGCCAAACTACCTTACTCAATTTAGACCTAAGTAGTCATCAAATTCTAGTATTCAATATTCACTGGAGAAAAAGGCAATTTTGAAAACCCATTACGCTAAAACAGATGAATGCATCTTTGGGTTGACCAGGGCGGGACTGACGAGTCCAGCCTGAGGACAAGCTGCTGGCGGAAAGCCCAATCGTTCCGGAGGGGCTTGCAGTTGTGGTGGTCCCTTTAAGGAGCAAGATGAGGTCAGGAGGTCGTCTTGATGTGGTCTGTCGTGCAAGTGGAGACGACCAAGCATGATGGGCACCTCATGGAACGTTCCCAGCATGATGTGTTCCTCATGGAACGTTCCCAGCATGATGTGTTCCTCATGGAACGTTCCCAGCATGATGGGCACCTCATGGAACGTTCCCAGCATGATGTGTTCCTCATGGAACGTTCCCAGCATGATGTGTACCTCATGGAACGTTCCCAGCATGATGTGTTCCTCATGGAACGTTCCCAGCATGATGGGCACCTCATGGAACGTTCCCAGCATGATGTGTTCCTCATGGAACGACCAAGTAGCGCAATCTTGCCATTCCACGCTAAGTAGTTCCGTCTTGGTGCTGCGGGAATGACAAGAGAGGCATGGCGTAGCTCAGTCGATTAAGGCAGCGTCTGGGATCCTCTCGGACGTAGGTTCGAATCCTCGTCACGGCCCTTGTGGATTTGTTCATGGCGTAGAATATTTCCTAGGGGTTATTCTTGCGTCGAGGCCACCCCAAGGACTAGTGGCTGGCTCCGGAGGCCAATCATGTATAAAATAGTGGACGGATCGCGAGAACCTTACGGGATCACCATAGACCGTGCTACATGGACACTTCGTTCTGAGTAGATAAATCTATAACAACAACAACAACGCGATAACCGCGGCTAGACTGACAGCTTCTTGAAGTCTCAGTGACAACCTGTCCTCAAGGAGGAGTTCCGCTCAAGGGAATGGCTAGCTAACAACTCCATAATTGGTGCTATTATCTACTCCCTCTCCGTGGCTGGGTTGGGTTAAGGTTTGGTTAGGTTAGGGTACGTTAGCTTTGCTTTCATTATGTTTAGTTACATTAATACAGTGTATTATTGACGATAAAATAAAATATTGAATTCGGAAACTATTTCAGTGTATCCGAAAATTCCGTTTATATAAGAAAGAAATTCTTAAAAAAAAATGTTTTCAGCATACAATTTTAATATTTTTAAACCAACGATTTATAATACAATAAATGTATAACTTCAGAATAATTTATTTAGTACTAAGGTTCACTTTACTGCTTACAAGCAGACTATTACGCGAACCGTAAATATGCTCTGAGACCATTACAAAATGGTCTCAGTGCACCATTGCAAAAACCTAACTGTCACGGTGGTTTGAGGGCTGTCTCGTGGTAATGGCTTTGGTCTGAGGGCGGACGCGATTGGTTCTGTTAGCGAGGGAGAGACCCAGGGTTCTGTAGGATAGAGGGGAGGAGGGTCGGGTGTTCGAGCCTACCTACAAGCATCATTCCGTGGGCGAGACGTTAGTAAAGAGTTAGCGCTCCGGCGTCAATTATAGAGCTTGCAGAGGGGCCCGCTCACGAGCCAATTGGGCTGTTTACGGCCTGTGTTCCATTTGCAGTTTAGAACATTACCAGGTTTACCTTCAGAGTTTACCCGGGGGGGGGTTAAGGTCAGTTTACAGTGCATGAGGCGGCTCTATGGAGGGCACTGTAGGCTCTATGGAGGGCACTGTAGACTCTATGGAGGGCACTGTAGGCTCTATGGAGGGCACTGTAGGCTCTATGGAGGGCACTGTAGGCTCTATGGAGAGCACTGTAAGCTCTACGGAGAGCACTGTAGCCTCTATGGAGGACACTATAGGCTCTATGGAGGACACTGTAAGCTCTACGGAGAGTACTGTAGCCTTTACGGAGGACACTGTAGCACACCACCCAACCACTTAAGGCTGAACGGTAGAGCGAAAGTCTCGCGTCATGCAGGTCGGAGTTCAATCCCCGACCGTCCATCTACAAGTAGCTGGGCACCATTCCTTTCCCCCCGCCATCCCATCCCCCAATCCTTTGCGGGGTTATTCATGCCCGTGGCACCTACTCTTGGAGCTGCCTAATCTTCACCAATCAATATTGTCCCCTGATCCCTTCCAAGTGCTATATAGTCTCTCCCCCAGTACCAGTTCCTCCCCCTACCCCTAGTACACCCCCACCCATCCCCCTAGTACACCCCACCCACTCCCCCCTAGTACACCCCCACCCACCCCCCTAGTACCACCCACTTCCCCCTAGTACACCCCCACCCAGTTCCCCCTAGTACACCCCACCCACCCCCCTAGTACACCCCCACCCACTTCCCCCTAGTACACCCCCACCCACTCAACGTCTTAGCCCGCCCACTACCATCCACCCACACTCCGTTTGGGGTAAAAAAAAGAAGTTTGTGAGGGTTGAGGCTGAACGTATTGATCCTGGGTTGGAATCCCCTTGCAGGTGTTGCTTGCCCCTCCCCCCCCCCCCCTCTTTCCACCTCTCTCTCTCTCTCTCTCTCTCTCTCTCTCTCTCTCTCTCTCTCTCTCTCTCTCTCTCTCTCTCTCTCTCTCTCTCTCTCTCTCTCTCTCTCTCTCACACACACACACACACACACACACACACACACACACCTCCCCCCTCCCCCCTCCCCTCTCCCCCCGCCCCTCAGCCGAAGGTACTTTACGCTCACAAGGTGCTGGACCGGTTGAGTGAGGCTTGATGGTTAAGGTTGGTTCACAAGGTTACGGGTCACTATGGTGGTGGATAATGTTGGTGTTGGGCTGGTGGATAAGGTTGGTTTCTAAAGACTAACCAAAGGCCTGTACGATGAGACATGAATCCACCAGGAATCACATGAATCCACCAGGAAGTGGATCATATACTATCCTGAAATGAAACGAGGCAATTCCACCATGTTTATAGGCCTCTCATGGCTAAATATATAATCACCCACAAAGCCTACCCTCATTTAGTACATTGATACAGACGAGGATGACTGACCTATGACCTGAATTGACTCCACAAATTCAGTGAACTGAATATACTATTAACTAGCAAATGCTAGAATTTGCGGAACAGTTGGAGTTACCGATATTAATATAGTTGTCGCTAACAACCGCTAGTCTGGCCTAATAGCGAGTCAATATCCCCTGAAAAGTAATCAGAGAAGTGGGGAATGTGGTCGAATCCCTCGAGGCACGTTCAAAAGTCATGGAGGGTAACCGCTTTTAACGGCTGGTTACACGTTTTTAAACTCGCCGACGCGCGCCCTGACGCAAAAGGCCTCCCACACTCTCTTTTTCTGCTGTTCATAGGTCACAGTCAGCGACAATGACCTTGTTCGATGCTCCAGCGTTGACGTTAGTCACGTCTGGAAAGGCAAGACATCTTTCCAAGGTACCCCAGAACGATATCTATCACTCATACGTCTGCCTCTTATGGCAGTCATCGCGTTACTGAGCCCCGGTCCTCATTCCTTTAGTCACCCCCCCCCCCCCCCCACACCTCCCAGCCCATTGGTCGCTTATCCACGGGGCACATGATTGGTCGATTTAAAATTTCGGCTCTGTGATTCGTCAGCTTTATTTTAAATATTTTACTTTAAGAAACGCTATCATGATGCTAGATTTTGTTGGTTTATAAGAACTTACAAGTGTATATTGGGATTCAGCATCCAGGTGTTTGACTAACTAGGTCAGAGTCAGTATGGTTTAAGGTTATTTAGTAATATTGGTAGTGGAGGCGGACCGTCCGGTTCTGATTGTACCTAGTTGTGCTTGCCGGGGGTTGAGCTCTGGCTCTTTGGTCCCGCCTCTCAACTAATCTTGTGTGTATAGGATCGACCATCAGCTCCCTAGCCCCGCCTTTCCTCGCATTTCCCTTTGAAGGCGCTTCCTTAACTCGCTTCAAAACACTCTCACGATAGACTTTACACTTCCTCCAACTCTTATACTGGAGACACTAACCCCTCCCCCCTCCCCACATACCCCTCCCCCCCCCACCCCACATACCACCCCTCCCCACATACCCCTCCCCCCACCCCACATACCCCTCCCCCCTCCCCACATACCCCTCCCCCCTCCCCACATACCCCCCCCCCCCACACGGCACGCCATTACTGCCCCTCCCAACTGCCCGATACCATGCCCAGCAAGGATCATTATGTACAGACAACCGCCAAATTGTATAAAGTTGTGGAGGCGACGCTGGGAGCGGGAAGCAATAAAAGAAAAGACGAAAGTTTGCCCCGAGAGAGTTTGGAAGGCTTAGGGCGAACCTGGAAGTCTCCTGAGAGATCAGGAATTTTTGAGCATATTTGATACTCTGGCACGACTGGACCCCGAGCTAAAATCACAGTGTCAACTCACGCGGTCAAGTGGGAGAGGAAGATGGCTCCTAGACTTTAAGCCGGCCAAGTGCAATGGGGGGTTAATAATGGGAATGGAATGGAAATATTAGAAAAAGGTGTCAAGCCATTACGACTATATAGGACTGGGAAGGGGTCAGGATAAGGATTTGGGATGGGACGTGGGGTGCAGGAATGGTGCCCAACCACTTGTGGACGGTCTGGGATTGAACGCCGATCTGCATGAAGCGAGACCGTCGCTCTACCGTCCAGAGGCACTCCTGAAGGTTATCTTGAGATTCTTGAGGTTATCTTGAGATGATTTCGGGGCTTTAGTGTCCCCGCGGCCCGGTCCTCGACCAGGCCTCCTGGTTGCTGGACTTGTCAACCAGGCTGTTGGACGGTGGCGTGATGACTGAACCATCCTATCGGTGGTTAAAGAAGGTGTCAGTGCCGTATATATATATATACATAACCGTTCAGGCTTGTTCGCATATATTTATATATATATATATATATATATATATATATATATATATGCCCTTATCTAAAGGCATATATATATGATATATATATATTATCATATATATGATATATATATGATAAGGGCATATATATATATATATATATATATATATATATATATATATATATATATATATATATATATATATATATATATATATATATACCTACAAAATAGTTTCCTGAGACAGGTCTGGGTTACCTGGCGTCTTGAGGCAGGTCTGAGACACCTGTCTGGGTTACCTGGCGTCTTGAGGCAGGTCTGAGACACCTGTCTGGGTTCGAATCCTTCAGGGGTGAGGAGTTTTCTGTTGCATATTGGCTTGGGAACCATTCAAGCTTGTTTGCATATATATATTAATGTGTATAATATATGTGTGAAGTATATATATATTTTTGTCTTACTATTTACTAACTTTACACGACCATAACAGCCTTTATCATACCAATGTTTATAAGTAAATCATTTAATAATAGAAGTAGATTATTGAATATTGATGGAGATGACGTCACAAGCTCTAAGTCATGACGTCACAAGCACAGAGTCGTGCTGTGATAGGCGGGGTCAACAACCAATCGCGTGACTTAAAGATTTGAATATGCAATTATGCATAACTGTTGCATGTATTCCAGCCGCTTTTCTCCACCTCCTCCTCCTCCTTTAGACGTCTGGATAGGGACTTAGACGTCTGGATAAGGGCTTAGACGTCTGGATAAGGACTTAGACGTCTGGGTAAGGGCTTAGACGTCTGGATAGGGACTTAGACGTCTGGATAAGGGCTTAGACGTCTGGATAAAGACTTAGACGTCTGGGTAAGGGCTTAGACGTCTGGATAAGGGCTTAGACGTCTGGGTAAGGGCTTAGACGTCTGGATAAGGACTTAGACGTCTGGGTAAGGGCTTAGACGTCTGGATAAGGACTTAGACGTCTGGATAAGGGCTTAGACGTCTGGATAAGGGCTTTCGGGGGGGGGATTAGCGGGTTACAGTAGATAAAAACTGGATTACATGAACAAAATCTCGTTACAGCTGTCAACAATCTTATCTCTTAACAAGCGTATTAACTGTTGGGTAATTACCAGCAGTAACAGCACCGTTTACAGTTAATGCTTCGCTAAACTGTAGATCTCTTCACTACCACAGATGCAAGGTAATGTACAAATCCACAAAGGCCGTGACGAGGATTCAAACCTCCGTCCGAGATCATCCCAGACGCTGCCTTAATCGACTGAGCTACGACATGGTCAAAAAGGAGTTGAAAACCGAAGTTCTGCTGAACTTACTGGATCCTGCAGCCTCTCCGAGGCACAAACCTTGTGTATTTGTTCATTTGATGCATCACGCAATGGTGATTTCTGTCTGCAAGGTGATGTAGTCCCCAGCATGGTGGTGAGCTTGGCCATATAGCATTTAGCTGGGATATGAGACAGACTAAAAGTTGGGAGACGATAAGGCAAGAGCTAGTATGACAGTATAGCTCTTGGAAGGTATACCGTGAACAAGGAGCTGAGATAAGATAACGGAGGTGATATGGGGGCTGTGCCCAACCACTTAGGGGGGCCCTTCCGTGCTCGAACTCCGACCCTGGAAGAGGCAGGCCATTCTCACTGCCTTGGGAACGAGGCCAGAACATAGTACTCACACTTCATATTATGTCATCACTGATCAGAATGGTTTATTGTTCTGATGCTAAGGTAAAAGTTGTCAAAGTTGTCAAGGTTAGCTGAGCAGTAAAGGTTGGGTCGTGCCAGGGGCTGTCAAACCTTGCCAGGGACTGTCAAACCGGGTCAGGGCTGTCAAAACCGAGTCAGGGACTGTCAAACCGTGCCAGGAGCTGTCAAACCGGGCCAGGGACTGTCAAACCGTGCCAGGGACTGTCAAACCGGGCCAGGGACTGTCAAACCGTGCCAGGGACTGTCAAACCGTGCCAGGGACTGTCAAACCGTGCCAGGAGCTGTGAAACGGAGTTAGGGGGGCTGTCAAACCGTGTCCGAGCTGTCAAACCCGTGTCAATAGGGTGAGCATGGAGCATTCTCAATAAACCATCGCTGTACTCTGCCTAAAACGTCTACGGAACATTTAGATCCTTAAATCAACGATCCTGAAGAGACTAATGGAGTAACGGTCGTCATCCAAATAACATTTGAATTATAAAGTGCTTCGGCTTGCATAATTGGCATCATCGATGTATTATTGTATTTTTTATGACCCGATTTTGTACGGAGCATGTGAAGGGCTGTGAAGGCAGGCTACTGAGAGGCGAAGGGGGGAATGGCCTTGTTTTGGCCCGAGAGGCGGTGATATTATCCGGGGAATTTGAACGCGCGGGAACCCACGCCAGTCCGGGGCAAGACTGGCACAAGCGCCGGTTTTCATTTAAACACTGGTTGTGTATTGATCCGTTTGGGCGATACTCCCCCCCCCCCCCTCCCCTGGTGCTTCGCCTCTACCTCCACCCCCTCACCTTGTGTCTCACCTTGTCTCTCATCTTGTGTCTTGTCTCTCACCTTGTGTCTCATCTTCTCTCTTATCTTGTGTCTTATCTTGTGTCTCATCTTGTGTCTCATCTTGTGTCTTATCTTGTGTCTCACCTTGTGTCTCATCTTGTGTGTTATCTTGTGTCTCATCTTGTGTCTCATCTTGTGTCTTATCTTGTGTCTCACCTTGTGTCTCATCTTGTGTGTTATCTTGTGTCTCATCTTGTGTCTCATCTTGTGTCTTATCTTGTGTCTCACCTTGTGTCTCATCTTGTGTGTTATCTTGTTCCTCACCTTGTGTCTCATCTTGTCTCTCAGGAGCAAGGGACACCGGACAGTTAAGGGGTGCCGGGTCAAAGGGTAAAAGGAAGGGGTTACCCAAGCATCATGTCGCCAGGTACAAGGGGGGGGGATGATGGTGGCCAGTTGAAAACATTATGTAGCACTCTAGAGGGATAATCCGTAACTATGGTTAACTAATAAGAGGCAAATTGGAATGGAATGACGTATGGTGCTGGGCGCGTGCACACACGCACGCACACGCGTGCACACACACACACACACACACACACACACACACACACACACACACACACACACACACACACACACACACACACACACACACACACACACACACACACACACACTAATTGGACGAACGAATGTCGGCCAGGAGCGATGTTTGCGTGCAGGGGGGGAGGGGGGGGGGTGGTCGGGGGAGAACAGGTGTGTAAGCCTCACCAGCACACACACCTGTAACCTCAGGTGTAGAGCGGGGAATATTGACCGTGCAGTAAGGTCGGAATCCCCGCAGCTGTCTCCCTGTGTTAGCCTCTATGCTCAAGCTCAATATATCTGCCAAAACCCGCTTCTGTTTACCAAAGTTCCTCTCATTCTTTTCCTCAACATGTCAAGCAGTTGTCAGCGGAAATAAATGCAACATTGTGCAACCTGGACTCTAGCAAAGCCTCTGAGTCACTGCCTAAGTGAGAGATTCGTTAGTTAGACTCGTTAGGATTTCATCGACAGCTGAGAGGTATATAATTTCCTAGGAACTTCTTCTCGACACTGTTCTAGAAGGATTCTAATATTTAATTCTAGACGGGAAGGGAATTTATCACGAGAAAGCGGTAAGTTATTTCGACTCTATACCAGTTGATCAGTCCAGCAACCAGGAGGCCTGGTCGACGACCGGGCCGCGGGGACGCTGAGCCCCGGAAGCACCTCAAGGTAGCACTTGGAAGGGGTCAGGATAAGGATGTGGGATGGGACGGGGGGAAAGGAATGGTGGTTAAGCAGTTGGATGGTCGGGGATTGAACGCCGTAGTGCATGAAGCGAGACGTCGCCATACATAAGAATCTATGTAAATTAACTTGGGCGCATACAGAGAACGCTCACAATATATGTATAGTGATCGTTCTCTGCCCAGTAGGCTCAGGAATCTATACGACAGTTGAGAGGCGGGACCAAAGAGCCGCAGCTCAACCCCCGCAAGCACAACTAGGTGAGTACATGAGCATTAGGTCTGAAACCTTGTTAAATATTAACATAAACGTTCTCAGATAACCTTAAATAGCCAGACCAACATTGTTTGGGGGGGAGGGGGGGGTGGTAGGGTAGTTTATTGCTGCATTTTCCTCATTTACATAAATACATCATCATTACCCGTTCCTCATTCTCCTGGGGTCGGTGAGGCATCAGCTCACAGCAAAAGAACTGAGTAAAATAGAAACAAATTTACATACATTAAGTAAGAAAAATATAACAGGTACATTAATTATTTTATTTGTATATTAAAGAGAATGTTCGAGGTTGGAGGCCAGATATCTGGGGTTAACCTCACCAAACCTTGCAGTGTGACTGGTCTTTGTTCAGGGACGGTCATAGGTCGTTGTCCATCGACCCCTATTGCCTCCCCTTCCCCCCCCCTTTTTTTTTTTTGCATGACATGGCAGTTGACATTAATTTCCAATCTCGGAAAAATATCAGACTCCAGCGTGTAGCAGTGTGTGAAGGAGTATTGTTACAAGTTCTTGTTGAAATTGTGGCAAAATATGTCTGCCATACTCACCCTAATCTATAAGTATTTGAAAGAGTGATTAGGAATTAGATTTCCAGTTTTATGGAAAATAATGAACTTCACAACCCAGGACAACATGGATTTAGAGCGGGAAGATCCTGTCTTGTCACAGTTACTCAACCACTATGACAGAAGCACGGAAGCCTTAGACGAAAAGCAAAATGCAGAACGAAATGCATTTCGTTCTGCAAAAAGACAGGTACAGGACACAGGGTACAGGACACAGGGTACAGGACACAGGGTACAGGACACAGGGTACAGGACAGAGTATACAGGACACAGGGACACAGGGTACAGGACAGAGTATACAGGACACAGGGACACAGTGTACAGGACACAATCAGACACAATCACAGAAGAAAAATCATAGAAGAAAAATAAAAAATAGAAAAACAATCATACGAGAAAAATGTTGGACCAAATTATCACAAGTCAAGTCTGGGAGTAGAAGAACTTCTGAAACCCTCTCCAGGTGGACGCTCTACCGTCCAGCCCAGGAGAGAGAGAGAGAGAGAGAGAGAGAGAGAGAGAGAGAGAGAGGGAGAGGGAGAGGGAGAGGGAGAGAGAGAAAGAGGGAGAGGGAGAGAGAGAGAGAGGGAGAGGGAGAGAGAGAGAGAGAGAGAGAGAGAGAGAGAGAGAGAGGGAGAGGGAGAGGGAGAGAGAGAGAGAGAGAGAGAGAGAGAGAGAGAGAGAGAGAGAGAGAGAGAGAGGGAGAGAGGGAGAGAGGGAGAGGGGGAGAGGGAGAGAGAGAGAGAGAGAGAGAGAGAGAGAGAGAGAGAGAGAGAGAGAGAGAGAGAGAGAGAGAGAGAGAGAGAAGGAGAGAGGGAGAGGGGGAGAGGGAGAGGGAGAGGGAGAGGGAGAGGGAGAGAGAGAAAGAGGGAGAGGGAGAGAGAGAGAGAGGGAGAGAGAGAGAGAGAGGGAGAGAGAGAGAGAGAAAGAGGGAGGAACTAGTCACATGTCCAGAGCAGAAACGAGGAAGAAATAATTTTAAATAACTTAGACTTCTACACCTTAAACGGGAGCTTTGTTGAAGTCATGAGACGTAAAATAATGCCATTTCTCTTATTGGAAGTTGTTCTTTGTCATGGCATTTGTGCCTTTCAGAGGCTCCAATGACGTAGTTGAATAGCCTCGTTGTTTCTCTGACGCTCGGGGTCTTCTCCTCACCTTCACCCGTCATGTAGCAGGGATGAGGTGTGTGGGAACTATAAGGGACTCACTAGTGAACATTCTGCACCTACATCCGCCACCAAGATAATGTTATTAATAAAACACGACTAAAACAGAAGCGAAAAAGAAACAGGGGAAAGAGGAGGAAACCCCACCTCCAGTTAAAACTTTGACCCAAATATCAGAGTAACAAGGTTATCGTGAATAACCGAACTCAATTACGGGCTCACCATAGCCCGTGCTACATGGACATTTCGTTCTGAGTAGCTAAATCAAAAAACAACAACAACAACAATGGTACTGCAGTAGCTGACATGGTACACATTCTCATGCAACTTACCGGACATAACAGTTCGTGGTTGATCAGTCCGGCAACCAGAAGGCCTGGTCGACGACCGGACCGCGGGGACGCTAAGCCCCGGAAGCACCTCAAAGTAAGGTTCTGTGGCCTGTCCCTAGCCCACTTCGCCTCCCCCCCCCTTCATGGGGGGCATGGGATCCCCCCAACTCCCCCATCCCCCCATATCTACATCCACAAGTCACGTTGCAAAAATTTGACTAAAGTTGCAATGTTTCCAACCTTGGGGCAGACCAACACAGACATCCTCATTACAGATATTGATTTGCCTAGCAATTTGCTCCCAGGAGGCGTCGATTATCACAGCCAGCAACACAGCCAAGGAGAGAGAGAAGGGGAACAGAACTATGAGGGGGAAAACGCCAAGCCATTACGACTATATAGCACTGGGAAGGTGTCAGGATAAGGATTTGGGTTGGGACGGTGGGGAAAGGAATGGTGCCCAACCACTTATGGACGGTCGGGGATTGAACACCGACCTGCATGAAGTGCAAGCCGCTCTACCGTCCAGTCCAAGACTTAAAATCACCTGAACCATCACATCAGACATGAACAAATACGTATTTTTGTAATTCCTTTGAATTCTACAGATTAACAAGATTAAATCAATGACAACATATACTATAAAGATAATTCAGTCAATCCCGCACTTGAAAACAAAAATAACCACCATAAACTTTATTGATGAGATGTCTAAATTCATCAAATGTCATTAGATAGACCTTTGAAAAAAAAAAACAGGAACCAAACATGAATTGTTTTGATATTTAACAACGTTATTGCCTCATAGTACTGTTTATGATCACATTCAAACACCAATTTAACTCAACTGGTCGTTGGATGTAAACAATATGTTAATTTACACAGTTTTACTAACGCGAGCCGTGGAATTTATGGGTTTACAGGCAACCATTTACGCGGCGAAAAAAAATGTGTAAATCGGAAACATAAATTTATTTTTGCATTACATAAAAATGCAGCAGGAATCATTATCCAGGGGCTAGTGGTTCGTCATATCAGGGCTGCAGAACCCCCCCTGTGTGGTTCTACCCCCCTGTGTGGTTCTACCCCCCTGTGTGGTTCTACCCCCCTGTGTGGTTCTACCCCCCTGTGTGGTTCTACCCCCCTGTGTGGTTCTACCCCCCTGTGTGGTTCTACCCCCCTGTGTGGTTCTACCCCCCTGTGTGGTTCTACCCCCCTGTGTGGTTCTACCCCTCTGTGTGGTTCTACCCCTCTGTGGTTCTACCTCCTGTGATTCTACCCTCTGTGGTTCTACCCCCTGTGGTCCACGTTTAACCACGAGTGTGTGCCCGTGGGAAGGTGGTATTGAGAGGCAGTCTTGCATGCTTGGCTGAGGACACTTGACACAGCTCTCAACACTAACTTGAGACTAATGTCTCCTGAGTCCATTAACACACTCAACACCTCGTATTCTCCAGCCCAGCCCAGGTGGATGGAATTGTCCCTAACTGTTGTGCTTGTCAAGGTTGTTGGAGGCTTTTGTCGTATGAGGTAGGCGGCCCAGAGGCTTTTGGTTGCGGTCCAAAGGCTTCTGATTGCGGCCCAGAGACTTCTGGTTGCGGCCCAGAGGCTTCTGATTGCGGCCCAGAGACTTCTGGTTGCGGTCCAAAGGCTTCTGGTTGCGGTCCAAAGGCTTCTGGTTGCGGTCCAAAGGCTTTTGGTTGCGGCCCAGAGGCTTCTGGTTGCGGCCCAGACATCTGGATGGTGATGGGTCCAGAGACATGGATGGTGATGGGTCCAGAAACATTGATAGTGATGGGTTTAGAGTCTTCGACTGTAGGACCGGATTCTTGGACGGCACGACCGGATTCTTGGACGGCACGACCGGATTCTTGGACGGCACGACCGGATTCTTGGACGGCACGACCGGATTCTTGGACGGCAGGACCGGATTCTTGGACGGCAGGACCGGACTCTTGGACGGCAGGACCGGATTCTTGAACGGCAGGACCGGATTCTTGGACGGCAGGACCGGATTCTTGGACGGCAGGACCGGATTCTTGGACGACGGGACCGGATTCTTGCACAAACGTTGAAAAGAACGGCGGATCTAGAGACCAAGTTGGCGGGTGTAGAGTCGACGAGAGCGGGTGTAGAGCCCATGAGGGCGGGTATAGAGCCCACGAAGGCAGGTATAGAGCCCAGGAGGGCAGGTGTGGAGTAGAGGACGGCGGGTTTAGAGCCCAAGAGAGCCACTGCTCCATCTCAGTCAGAGGCGGCCGGTCTTGGGCCTGAAAGCTATAAGCTTGAGCTATAAGCTTACCCAGCGGGCCATCCACGTGTTGTTGGGTAGAGCACGATGGCCTGGGGTTGGCCCTGCGCCAGGCCGAGCCCCCAGGTCTGGCCCGCCGCCCCAGGGGCCACCACAGGGGCCTCCAGAGGGGCCCCCGACGGGTGTTAGCTACACCCGTAGCGTAGGTGAGTGTTATGAAGCAGGTGTAGGCGAAGGAATACACATCTGCCGCAGGTGTAGCGGCGCCCCCGTGGAACACCTCCGGGGCGAACCACGGGTACAATGCACGTCGTCGCGTCTCGTTTCGGTCGTGCTCGGCCGGGTCGTCAGTCACGTGCTTGCGAAAGGTGTCTGGACGACCTCCGATGACGGTGGCCAAGCCGAAGTCAAGCACGACGACTTCGATGACGCCGCCGGCCAGTTCGACGCTGATGTTCTTAGGGTGTACGTCGTTGTGCACGTAGCCCTGTTCGTGCACCCTAGCTAGAGTCGTGCAGACCTGCAGCATGACCTCCAGAGCCTGCGGGTACGACAGCCGGCCCTTCTCCAGCACCTGCCGCAGGGTCGTGCCGCAGTGGCGGGTCATGACGATGCCCAGCGGCTGGGTATTGAGTGCCACGGCGCGGGGCACGCCCGGCACGGCCTCCAGGGCCCTCAGGGCGTCGTACTCCCGCCGTACCTCCTCCTCCGTGGCGCAGTTGAACACCTTGAAGCACAGCGCCTGCTCCTCCGGGCACTGCGACATGCGGCAAGCGAACACCTTGGCATGCGCGCCGGCGCCCAGTAGTTCGCAGCGCTCCCGCCTGCGGCGCCACCACCGCACCGCCAGCGCCAGCACCGCCAAGGCCACGATGGCCTGCAGCACCAGCTTGGCCAGGTGGTGCTGCGGCTTGGCCAGGTGGCCCATAGCCGCCACCGCAAGCTGCCAGAAGGCCATCCACAGCCTGGCGGCTGGCCCATGCTGCTGTGGCGGCTGCTGCTTGGCCGCCACCCACCGCAGTAATCCGAACATCTTGTATCCGATTGTGGTTAAATTTGCGTAATTAATTTCATTGTTGTAGATAACCCTACTGTTTGGTTTTTAATTGTATATAATTGTAGCGTTGCGATAAGTTGTGGGATTTGCCTTAATGATTGTCACGAGATATGTCTCGGGCCCTCTTGACCTGTCTCGGGCCCTCGAAGGCGGGGCCCAAGAGCTAATAGCTCGATTCTGCAGGCACAAATAGTAAACACACACACATGCAATCCCTACCTAAGGAAACCTAACAAAAAAATAAAAAAATAAATAAGTCTCCCGAGCTATAAAGAAATTCTGAGGGAACATGATAACGACATACAAGTTACTAAAGCGGGAATGTCAAAAGAAAGGTTCCACATTAAAGAAGAGTGGAACGAGAAGACATAATATGAGGCTGGAAACACAGGTGAACCAGAGGCAGGTCGGAAAGAGCTTCTTCGACCTTAAATGGACTAATGATGGTCGAAAGGCGAGGCTTAGGAGCAGAGACTCGACTCTGCAAGCACAACTAGGTGAGATCTCAAGCGCGCGCGCGCGCGCACACACACACACACACACGCCGGAGTTTGCAGGTGTGTGGCTGACGGCACGAGTTTACAGGTGTGTAAAATCCTGCCTCCAGCAGGAGTTTAGTTCTAAATACAAATAGGAAATACACACCCCACCACCACTACCCCTACTTTCCCCCCTTCCTTACAAGCATACCCCAGCCCCACCTTCACACCACAGCCCCCACCACCACAACCAGCCCACCACCACACCCCACCACCACACCCCACCACCACACCCCACCACCACACACCCCCCACCACACCACCACAACACACACCTTCCTACTGTGTGTGGCATCCTATAGAGAGACAAACAACAGCTCCACAACACAGATAATAGAGCTGCTGAATAAATGAGTGGGACTGTGGAAGTTCTGAATGGTGGGGGGGGGGGAGTGGGAGAGACCGGGGGGGGGGAGTGGGAGAGACCGGGGGGGGGAGTGGGAGAGACCGGTGGGAGGGGAATACTCACCTAGTTGTGCTTGCGGGGGTTGAGCTCTGGCTCTTTGGTCCCGCCTCTCAACTGTCAATCAACTGGTGTACAGGTTCCTGAGCCTACTGGGCTCTATCATATCTACACTTGAAACTGTGTATGGAGTCAGCCTCCACCACATCACTGCCTAATGTATTCCACCTGTTAACTACTCTGACACTGAAAAAGTTCTTTCTAACGACCCTGTGGCTCATTTGGGTACTCAGTTTCTACATGTGTCCTCTTGTTAGAGTATCCCCCATGCTAAATAGTTTTTCTTTGTCCACCCTGGGAATTTGTAGATGGTGATCATGTCTCCCCTTACTCTTCTGTCTTCCAGGGACGGGAGGTTAAGCTCCCTAACAAGTCTAGTAGCATACTTCTCACTCTTTTCTAACTGTCTTGTGTTTAACTAGGTATGGACTCCAAGCTGGAGCTGCATACTCCAGTATTCGTCTGACATTAGTGGTATACAAGATTCTGAATGATTTTTTACACACGTTTCTGAAGGCAGTTCTTATGTTGGCCCGTCTAGCATATGCCGCTGATGATATCCTTTTAATATGGACCCCTGGGGACAGCTTCTGTGTGATATCAACTCCCAGATTTTTCTCTATATTTGACTCTTGCAGGATTTCATCTCCCAGATGGTACCTTGTGTTCAGCCTCCTGCTCCCTTCGCCTAATTTCATTACTTTACACCCACTTGAGTTAAACTTTAGTAGTCATTTTCTCAACCATTTCTCAAATTTGTCCAGGTCGTCCTGTAGTCTCTGTCTATCTTCATCTGTCTTCATTCTTCTTATAATTTTTGCATCATCAGCAAACATTGAGAGGAGTGAGTCTATACCCTCTGGAAGATCATTTACATATATATAAAAAACAGGATGGGTCCAAGTACAGAGCTCTGTGGGACTCCGCTGGTGACAGCTCGCCACTCTGATGCCTCCCCCTCACCGTTACTCGCTGTTTCCTGTTGCATAGATACTCCCTTATCCACTGTAGCACCTTACCTTTTACTCCTGCCTGTTGCTCCTACTTTTGTAGCAGCCTCTTATGGGGTACTGTGTCAAAGGCTTTCTATCAGTCTAAGAAAATTCAGTCTGGCCACCTTTCTCTTTCTTGCCTAATTTTTATCACCTGGTCATAGAATTCTGTTATACCTGTGAGGTACAATTTATCATCTCTGAACCCATGTTGGTGGTGTGTTAAAAAGCAATTTCCCTCCAGATGGTCTATGAGCCTTTTCCTCACGATCTTCTCCAGCACCTTGCATGGTATACAAGTTAGGGGAAACTGGCCTGTAGTTCAGTGCCTCTTGCCTGTCACCCTTCTTGTATACTGGGACTACATTAGCTGTCTTCCAGCTTTCTGGTAGTCTCCTGTTTCCAGTGACCAGTTATACACCATAGAGAGTGGCACACTTAGTGCTTCTGCACCTTCCTTTAGTATCCACGGTGAGATTCTGTAAGGCCCAACAGCCTTTGTCACATTCAGCTCAAATAGATTCCTTTTGACCTCATCACTGGTGAGGTCAAATTCCTCCAAGGTTGCTTGGTTTGCCGCCTCCTCATTTAGTGCAGGGGCTTCTCCTTGTTCTATTGTGAAGACCTCCTGGAATCTCTTGTTCTTCACACACCTCCTTGTCATTCTCTGTGAATTTGTTCTCCCCTTTTCTCAGTTTCATCACTTGTTCCTTCACTGCTGTTTTCCTCCTGATGTGGCTGTGGAGCAGCTTTGGTTGGGTCTTGGCTGTACTCGCAATGTCATTTTCATACTGTCTCTCTGTTTCCCTCCTCACTCTGAGGTACTCATTTCTGGCCCTCTGGTATCTCTCCCTGCTCTCCGGTGTTCTGTTATTCCTGTAGTTTCTCTATGTTCTTTTACTCAATTGCTGCGTTATCTTACATTCGTGATTGAACCATGGATTCTTCTGTTGCTTTTCATTTTTCTCCTTTTGGGCCGGGATAAACCTGTCTGCAGCCTCCTGTCACTTCTGGGTGACAGGAGGGAGGGAGGGAGAGACAGTATGTGAGACAGATGAGAACCGTCCCCCCCTACCTTAACCACACCCCCACACCCCCCCTTCACACATACATACACACACACACACACCTCCACACCCCCTCCCCCCCCCACAGACACACACTCACACGCGCGTGAGCGGGGATGAGAGAGCTTCGGGAACGGTTGTCCGGTCACTGATCAGCCCTACTGATTGATGGCTTGATCAAGCAGTCTGTTGGTGCTTGCAATGTAAAGCCCGCATGGGTAACACGGCCCAGCTACAGAGAGAATGTGAGAGAGAGAGAGAGAGAGAGAGAGAGAGAGAGAGAGAGAGAGAGAGAGAGAGAGAGAGAGAGAGAGAGAGAGAGAGAGAGAGAGAGAGAGAGAGAGAGAGAGAGCAGTTGCCAGGGGTCACCCGCCACTATTTTAAGCTAACGCTCCTGATATAGAAGCAAGGAAGTTGATTGGCTCCCCCCCCTCCCCCTCCCCTTACCTGGGCCCACCTGTGCCCCCCTCCTACCTTCACCCCCTCCCCCTCACACCCCCCTCTAACCCCCTAACTCCCCCCTAACCCCTTTGTAAATCTTAAACCCTGACCTGCAATTGATTTGTCATGACCTCCCCCCCCCTCCCCCTCTCACACAACTCCAGAGAAAGAGGAGGTAGCTGAATGGACAGCACGCTGGGCACGTAATCCTGAGTGGACCGGGGTTCGATTCTCGGCGCCGGCGAGAAACAATGGGCAGAGTTTCTTTCACCCTATGCCCCTGTTACCTAGCAGTAAAATAGGTACCTGGGTGTTAGTCAGCTGTCACGGGCTGCTTGCTGGGGGTGGAGGCCTGGTCGAGGACCGGGCCGCGGGGACACTAAAGCCCCGAAATCATCTCAAGATAATCTCCCCATTGGTTGAATAACTCCGTCTCTGGTAACTACTAAACTAATCACCATAGCTTCTTCTCTAACGATGGTTCACTAAACCACCACTAAGATTAGTGGTTAAGGCAGCGTCTGGGATGCTCTCGGACATAAGTTCGAATCCTCGTCACATCCCCTTGTGACTTTGTTCATCACTGAGATGGTTAAGTGAGAGAGTGAGAGCGCACTCTCCCTCACGGTGGAGAATACTGAGTCAAGGACGAAGAGAGAGAGGGAGAGAGAGAGAGAGAGAGAGGGGGGGGGGTAGGTGGGAGGGGGGTTGGCATTCGTACTTAAAGCTGAGTGTAAGTTAGTATTAGTGCTAGAGAACTCCCCCTCCCCCCTCCCCCCTTGCTGGTATGTTTGGTGTAACTCCCTCTCTCTCTCTCTCTCTCTCCCCCTCTCCCTCTCTCTCTCCCTCCCCCTCTCCCTCCTCCCCCTCTCCGTCCCTCGCTCTCTTCCTCCCCTCTCTCTCTCTCCTCCTCTTTCCCATTCTGCCCTGGACTCTTTGATCCCTGCTGTCCTCTTTACCCTGGGCGTGACCTGTCCCATCCCCTGTCCCATCCCCAGGGGATCCACATCCCAACTTTCCCATCACTACTCAGCTCTTTTCAACACCATCCCTTTGTTTCCTGTCCCTTCTTAAGTATTTCCCCTTACACGCTCTGTACCCCCCTTCCCATCCCTCCCACCTGCTGCCCCTATCCACCCCCCTCCCATCACCCTTCCCATCCCTCCCACCTGCTGCCCCTATCCACCCCCCTCCCATCACCCTTCCCATCCCTCCCACCTGCTGCCCCTATCCACCCCCCTCCCATCACCCTTCCCATCCCTCCCACCTGCTGCCCCTATCCACCCCCCTCCCATCACCCTTCCCATCCCTCCCACCTGCTGCCCCTATCCACCCCCCTCCCATCACGCCATAAACAATGTGTAGAAGGTCAGGTTAGGTTAGGTTAAGTTAGGTTAAGTTAGGTTAAGTTAGGTTAGGTCTGGTTAGGTCTGGTTAAGTTAGGTTAGGTTAGGTTAAGTTAGGTTAGGTTAGGTTAAGTTAGGTTAAGTTAGGTTAGGTTTGGTTAGATTAGGTTAGGTTAGGTTAAGTTAGGTTAGGTTAGGTTAGGTCTGGTTAAGTTAGGTTAGGTTAAGTTAGGTTAAGGGAACCCTTCAGATGGCCGCCAAGATGTCTTCCCTAACCTGCCTTAAACAAAGGTCGAATCAAAGCTTAAGGAAAGTCTATAACAATTATTTTCTCCTAAGACTTTTTCAAGACTTGTTGTACGGCTTTATTTAAGGCGTTAGTACTCACCTAGTTGTCCTTGCGGGGGTTGAGCTTTAGCTCTTTGGTCTCGCCTCTCAACCGTCAGCCAACAGGTTCCTGGTGTGGGTTTCTGTGAGTATGTGTAGCCATTTTTCTATATTGTGGAGGCCTAAGCAATCAGAAAAAAATCGTGCCCATGGAGGAAAATGGTGTTCCAGTATGTTGTTGTTGTTGGCCTTTAATGGCCAGCTTGGACTTTTTTTTTTATTTTTAGTCTCCTAAAATATTCTTATTGAAAGTCTTTCTGTAAACAGCCTTTCGAGGTGGTTTTCTCTGGATAATTTATTAAATGGCTGTGGGTTGTGGATAGGTTGTAATAGCTGAGTGGTCTACGTGTCTACAAGACTGTGAGCCAGGGGTGGCTGAGTGGTCAACGTGTCTACAACACTGTAAGCCAGGGGTGGCTGAGTGGTCTACGTGTCTACAAGACTGTAAGCCAGGGGTGGCTGAGTGGTCTACGTGTCTACAAGACTGTAAGCCAGGGGTGGCTGAGTGGTCAACGTGTCTACAACACTGTAAGCCAGGGGTGGCTGAGTAGTCTACGTGTCTACAAGACTGTAAGCCAGGGGTGGCTGAGTGGTCTTCGTGTCTACAAGACTAAGCCAGGGGTGGCTGAGTGGTCTATGTGTCTACAAGACTGTGAACCAGGGGTGGCTGAGTGGTCTACGTCTCTACAAGACTGTGAGCCAGGGGTGGCTGAGTGGTCTTCGTGTCTACAAGACTGTAAGCCAGGGGTGGCTGAGTGGTCTTCGTGTCTACAAGACTGTGAACCAGAGGTGGCTGAGTGGTCTATGTGTCTACAAGACTGTAAGCCAGGGGTGGCTGAGTGGTCTACGTCTCTACAAGACTGTGAGCCAGGGGTGGCTGAGTGGTCTTCGTGTCTACAAGACTGTGAGCCAGGGTGGCTGAGTGGTCTACGTGTCTACAATACTGTGAGCCAGGGGTGGCTGAGTGGTCTACGTCTCTACAAGACTGTGAGCCAGGGGTGGCTGAGTGGTCTACGTCTCTACAAGACTGTGAGCCAGGGGGTGGCTGAGTGGTCTACGTCTCTACAAGACTGTGGGCCAGGGGTGGCTGAGTGGTCTACGTGTCTACAAGACTGTGAGCCAGGGGGTGGCTGAGTGGTCTACGTCTCTACAAGACTGTGAGCCAGGGGTGGCTGAGTGGTCTACGTCTCTACAAGACTGTGAGCCAGGGGTGGCTGAGTGGTCTACGTGTCTACAAGACTGTGAGCCAGGGTGGCTGAGTGGTCTACGTGTCTACAAGACTGTGAGCCAGGGGGTGGCTGAGTGGTCTACGTCTCTACAAGACTGTGAGCCAGGGGTGGCTGAGTGGTCTACGTCTCTACAAGACTGTGAGCCAGGGGTGGCTGAGTGGTCTACGTGTCTACAATACTGTGAGCCAGGGTGGCTGAGTGGTCTACGCCCCTACAGGACTGGGAGCCAGGGTCCTCGTGTAACCAAGAAGGACTCAAGTTTGCCAAGTTTGGTGTCAAGTTAGCCATATACGTCTACGCTTTCCTGAAACTCGAGACGTCTATTGTTGCAAACTTTGCACGAGACCTCAACAGGTGGGACTCTTCACCTTTCCTTCCTCTAGTGGTTAGTCTGGGGTCTGTAGACTCTATAGCAGCTAGTCTGGGGTCTGTAGGCTCTATAGCGGCTAGTCTGGGGTCTGTAGGCTCTATAGCGGCTAGTCTGGGGTCTGTAGACTCTATAGCGGCTAGTCTGGGGTCTGTAGGCTCTATAGCGGCTAGTCTGGGGTCTGTAGACTCTATAGCAGCTAGTCTGGGGTCTGTAGACTCTATAGCAGCTAGTCTGGGGTCTGTAGGCTCTATAGCAGCTAGTCTGGGGTCTGTAGGCTCTATAGCAGCTAGTCTGGGGTCTGTAGGCTCTATAGCAGCTAGTCTGGGGTCTGTAGGCTCTATAGCAGCTATTCTGGGGGTCTGTAGGCTCTATAGCAGCTAGTCTGGGGGTCTGGAGACTCTATAGCAGCTAGTCTGGGGTCTGTAGGCTCTATAGCAGCTAGTCTGGGGTCCATAGGCTCTATAGCAGCTAGTCTGGGGGTCCATAGGCTCTATAGCAGCTAGTCTGGGGTCCATAGGCTCTATAGCAGCTAGTCTGGGGTCCATAGACTCTATAGCAGCTAGTTTGGGGTCCATAGGCCCTATAGCAGCTAGTCTGGGGTCCATAGGCTCTATAGCAGCTAGTCTGGGGTCCATGGACCCTCCTCCTCCCCCCAGAAACATATCGCCACGCTCTTCACGTCCGAAATGACAGTCAAAATAATATTTTTCAGCGGCGTTTTGTACCCATGACATCTAGAGCAATTTCCCATGGGGGGCCTCCCCCCCCCCCTCTGCCCCCCTTCGCCCCCCCTTGTGTGTCTGTGTCCAGCTGTCAGTCCCCCTTTCCAACCCTGGGGGTCATGGCTGTCCCCCCTCTGTCACGAAGCAGCAACACCAGGGGGGACAGATTCACGAAGCGGTTACGCAAGCACTTACGAACCTGTACACCTTTCCGCAATGATTGACGGCTTTGGTTACATTTATTTAAACAGTTTACAAGCGTGAAAACTTGCCAGTCAACTGTTGTTATTGTTATAAACAGCCTCCTGGTGCTTCGGGGTTCATTAACTGTTTAATAATTGTATAACAAAGTCGCCGAAGATTGAGAAAAGATGTACAGGTTACCCTTCACTCTAACAAAACTTGACGTCCCTTCACTCTAGTAAGTCTGACGTCTTCTCACTCTAGCAAAGCTTGACATCTCCTCTAACAAAGCTTGACGTCTCACTCTAGTAACCTTGACATCCCCTCACTCGACGTCAGCTTGTCAGGGAGAGGAAACGAGGGGAAACAGGTGCCCAAACGTCTCCACCTCCCCCCTCCCCCCCCCCCCATACCTCACCAAACACAACTAATGTTGGGATTACTTCAGACGAGACAATTTGCTCGCTGTTGTGTGGAAAGATCCATACAGTGGAGTTATATTTAGCGCCCAACAGGATTCCCAAACAGGTAGCGGTTGTGCGTTCATGTTTGTCAGTCGCTCCGGTCGTATCCCCTCTGGCTCCGGGGGGGGGGGGGGAAGGGGTTAAGGGGGGGGGGGGAGGGATTACGAATGATTGCAAAGGAAAAACAGCAACAGATTAGTGGATCGGTAACGGGGTAGATTATTGAAAGTTGATGGTGATGCTAGAGCTTAAGAAAAATGATCAAAATCAACCCGTTCTCAGATCAAGTCCATTCCATCCAGCGGTCGACCCCACAGATGCATTCATCAATTTTTACATGCTGTTCATTTACAACAGGAATTTTCGCAAATATAAATCAATATTATTACATATTAGTATATTGTGCATATATTGTGTATAGGTTAGGTTAGGTGTTTAGGTTCTGTTGGCGATTATTTGTAGTACGTGGGTGAAGCATTTACAGCGTTGTGGTTCGAACACAAGTCGTCAGTGAAGCACTTGTTCCGGAAGTGTTCGAACGTCAGCAGTTGTCAGTCGTGTGTAAACCGTTTTTCATTCATAAACAGTTGAGGGGGGTTGGCGGGTGGATGGAATGGACTTGATCTGAAGACGGGTAGCTCATTCATGCTTTGCAAATATATATGATTATGGATAGCACCCAAACAACTCACTCAACCTTCCCTAGATCCAACTATACACAAAATATGAATATAACATTAACTCGGTATTTTCGGAAATAAAAATTTAGGTAAACAGCTTGCGAATTCGCCAGTGGGGTCGGCCGCTGGTGGGAAGCGCCCAAGGATGGGTTCTGAGCCCAAGTGACTACCAACACAACCCAAACCCTAACCTAACCTACTCTAGACCAGACTGAACAGAAAAACATACAGAAATTTATATTAGAATATACGAGTGAATATCTGGTTATATCACACAGGAAAAAATCTACAAACGACCCAATTGGTCGTTCTGAGCTTGACCTCTATTCCCCTTCCCTAACAAGTGAGGCAAATAGTGCACACAGCTGTTAATAATACTACATGTTCTGATCCACAAAACAGTATTTTTTCCCCAAGGGTCATCACGTCTTTTTGTCTCAGTCTCCCTCCATTCCATGGCCCACGTTTTCAGTTGCCTCCCATTTTCTTCCTCACGTGTACTATGGAGATTTGGACCCCGTCTCAGATACGGTCGCTCCAGTCCATATTCCCTCTCCCAGAGTCTTCCTGTTCCACAAAGTGAGTCGGTATCCCCTCCCACTTGGCGGGAAAGTAATGTTGCATATTGTTGTCTGTTGGCCTTGCATGGACACGGGCTCCTGTTGCTCTCAGGAGGTTGGTTGGTGCCCCAGAGTGCCAAGGCCACAGTGGCCCCAGAGTGCCAAGGCCCCCAGAGTGCCAGTGCCCCAGAGTGCCAGGGCCCCAGAGTGCCAGGGGCCCCAGAGTGCCAGGGCCCCAGAGTGCCAGGGGCCCCAGAGTGCCAGGGGCCCCAAAGTGCCAGGGGCCCCAGAGTGCCAGGGCCCAAGAGTGCCAGGGCCCCTGTACTTCAACTCCATCTTTGTATAGAAGTAAATGTGTCCAGAGTATTTAGAGAGCAGATTTCATTTACATCTTTGAGGTCTGAATGGCCTCGTTAGGACCCTCCAGTGTCTCCCCCCCTCCCCCTCCCCACCCCCCTCTTCCCCTGCCTACACCATCTCCTCTTCCTTCACTTTCCTCCACCAGCCCCTTTACAACCTTCTTCACAACCTCTCCACAACCTCCATCCTTAACCTGGAGTTGTGTGTGTGTGTGTGTGTGACTTTTGGAGGTTGTAACTCACCTAATTAGACTTGGCTAGTTGTGCTTGGAAGATCACCCTCTAGCTCTTGTACCCCCGCCTTTCCTACCTCCGGTTGGCTAGTGACAGTTAAGAGCTTCCTGACCTCTGGTTCTCTGTTGCTTTGATCATGATTGGTGTTCGCTTTTCACAACCTGTTCGTTCTGTTTGTTTACTTGGCTTTGGCTTAGACACAACTAAAGGTTTAACTTCTCTGTAGTTAAACTGTTCATTGTGTTCAACTGTTACAGTGTTCATTGTGAACATTTTCCTCTTTTACTATGCTGTTATTCTCCCTAAGTGTTTTATGTATGTTATGTTTATATTTTCTGTCTGTCTGTCTGTCTGTCTGTCTGTCTGTCTGTCTGTCTGTCTGTCTGTGTCTGTCTGTCTGTCTGTCTGTCTGTCTGTCTGTCTGTCTGTCTGTCTGTCTGTCTGTCTGTGTCTGTCTGTCTGTCTGTCTGTCTGTCTGTCTGTCTGTCTGTGTCTGTCTGTCTGTGTCTGTCTGTCTGTCTGTCTGTCTGTCTGTCTGTCTGTCTGTCTGTCTGTCTGTCTGTGTCTGTCTCTCTCTCTCTCTCTCTCTCTCTCTCTCTCTCTCTCTCTCTCTCTCTCTCTCTCTCTCTCTCTCTCTCTCTCTCTCTCTCTCTCTCTCTCTCTCTGTCTGTCTCTCTGTCTCTCTCCATCACATTTAACCTGACCCGAAACCATGTTTTTTCCTGTACAAAGAGCGGAGTTTCAGGCGGTGAGAGGCGCCCCCTGGCTCATATGTCCTCTCTGGTAAAGGAGAATTAACACTTACTTCCCCTGCCTTTCCCTTACCCCTCCCCTGACCCCTTCTGTCTCCCCTTACCCTCCCCCTTACCCCTCATATCTCCCCTTACCCTCCCCGGGGAGCATGTCAGTCACCTGGCCTGTTACCGTGGGCAGCGACCCCAACACCGCGAGATGATTTGATGTTTTCATTTTAGTACGTGTAGGAGGGAATTAGCGTGTGGGAGAGAGGGTAAGGGGAAGAGGGGACGCAGGAGAGAGGACGCAGGAGAGGGGACGCAGGAGGAGAGGACGCAAGAGAGAGGACGCAGGAGGAGAGGACGCAAGAGAGAGGACGCAGGAGGAGAGAGACGCAGGAGAGAGGACGCAGGAGGAGAGGGACGCAGGAAGACAGTGTAACCATTTTTTTCTATAACCAAACTACACATTAGGACGTTTTGGGTCGTTTTGGACCATTACTCGGTCGTCATTTCTCCATTTTTTGGTTATCAAGTCTTCAGTTATGTCTAAGTAGTTGTTGTGTTTGATTGTGAACGTTGCTAAGTGTTTGCTAAATCTTGTAGTCAGTTGTTTTACGGAGCTGATTTGGCTACCTGTAAAACAAGTACCTGGACTTGGCTACCTGTACTAAAGGCCTATGTCTACCTTGACTACCTGTGAGCGCTTGTAAACTAATTATGTCTGCGGGGGATTGAACTTCGACTTGCTAGTCCCGCCTATAGACTTTTTAATCAGCTATTCGTCTCTAGCGAAGTGAAGTTTAATTCCTGTAGCTGGAGCAGCATGTTCCAGGATGGATATATGTTATACGAGGTCTAAACTTGTATATGGATGGTATATATCTTATACGAGGTCTTAAATGCATCGTTACACATTTTTTTTAAAGGCAGGTCTAATGGTGGCTAACCTGGCATGTACGGCTCATATCCTTGTGATGCTGGTTAGGTAGAAAGGTTGGCTGTGTATTAAACCTCAGAGAGAGGGAGAGGCAGACGGATAGAGAGGGATAGAGATGGATAGATAGATTACCACCGACCCAGGGGCCAGATTCATGAAGCAGTTACGCACGTACTTACGAACCTGTATATCTTTTCTCAATCTTTGGCGGCATTGTTTACAATTATTAAACAGTTAATGAGCTCCGAGGCACCAGGAGGCTGTTTATAACAATAACAACAGTTGATTGGCAAGTTTTCATGCTTGTAAACTGTTTAATAAATGTAACCAAAGCCGTCGAAGATTGATGAAAGATGTACACGTTCGTAAGTGCTTGCGTAAATACTTCGTGAATCTGGCCGTAGGACTGTTTGGAGAGTTCACTCTATGAAGATTTATGATTCTGGCACGAATCTGCCCGATATTTTTTTTATGCATTTCTTCACCGAAGCAGGAAGTTGAAAAATTAACTCTCCAAAGTTCATTCCAACAATCTCTCCCCTGGAGAGTGGCCTCTCACTCCACTCTCACTTGCTGCTAGTTGGACCATGAATCTTGCTGCCTGATGTAGAGTATCCTCAATAGTCGATCCCAATTGGGAGAGTCAGTCTTACCTGGGACGCGGTCGGGTCAAGACCTCTGCTCCGCACCTTCCCCCTCCCCCTCCCCCCATGCTGGGTACTGAGATGGAGACTCAGTCACCAGTAGAACTGGCTGCTTCCCACGGAGATATTAACATGGACTCTGAAAGCAGCCAGTCAGACGAGGAGGGCGTGTTTCAAGAAGTTCTGACAAGGAATAAGAAGAAACGCAGAAGACAGGATGCAAGGCGTAGTGTGGACAGTAATGGTACACTTAACGGAAACGATAAAAGAATGAAGAACGACGCCGAGACTGATGCAGACAAACGGACGGAACGATGTCAGGAAGGTGAGGATCAGCGGAGATGGAGGCTTCTCTTCCCTGCCTCATGCACGTTGGCCTATCATCAGAAGCTGCTGTGGACCGTCAAACTCGGAAGAGAACACCGCAAGTTGGAGCCCCTGCTGAAGGAAGGTGTAAACAGACCTTACTTAACGGTAGGTTCTAGGGAGGCAGTGACGTTTCTTAGCCAGCAAGGATATGATGGAATTCTTATGGAAATACCGGAGGGGAACGAGAAGCTGACGAAGGTAATTATCTATAAATACCCTCAGATTCTGGACCCCGAGTTTATACTCGACGACCAACGATTTGTGTGGGCCAAGCGTCACCTTATTAAAGGTGAAGCTAGGAGTCAGGTGGTGGCTCTAGTGAGAGGTGACGTACCCGAAAAAGTGTTCATCACCGGGGCTGGCTACAGGCATGTAGCAAAGTATGTGGAAGAGCCCATAATATGCCTGAAATGCTGCAGATGGGGGCATAAATCCTGGAGCTGTCAAAATGATCCACGATGTCGTTTCTGCGGAAAGTCTCACCTCTCTACTGTGTGTAGAAACAGACTGAATCTGGGTGAGAAAATAGTTCCCAGATGCTGCAACTGTGGAGGTGTTCACAATGCGAGCTCGGCTGTGTGTAGCAAGAGGCCGAGTATGGCTGTTCTCCGGCCGGTGAATGTTACAGAGCAAGCAAGAGCTCTTACCCAGACACCGGGAGCACAGCAAAACAGTCTGCCCCAAACAGTGCCAGTGAACCGGACGAATGCGTGGGTAAAGGAGTCACCTTTACTTAGGCAGGCTCCAGCAACAAGCAGCCACGCCACCACTCAGGACTCCGGCAGTGACAGTGTAACGGTGAGTGAAGTGGCTACTGTGGCTCAGAGAGAGGGTCATAATAATATGGTCAAGGAAGTGTGGGCTGAACTTAAAAAAGTTGGTGAGTTCCTCCAAAATCTGGGGCAGAGAATCGAGTCCATCGAGGCTAAATTAAACGTTCAGGAGGTCAAGGAAAATCACAAAACGGTGAAGGATAGTCAGGATATAGTGGTTGAGGACAAAAATGAAATATTGAGTGATGAAATGAAGGAAAGTGAAGTGTGTGTGAATGATGGTAGTCGTAGTGAAAGGAAGAACCCTATAATTACACATAAAATGAAGGAATCATTTGGGCCAACAATGGACATCTCAGGGCTGAAAAAATCTCTTGAGAATCGCAATGTCGCTTTTACTGGTGAACTTGGGAGGAGGTGGGAGATGTTATACAAGGTATGGCTATCATTTAGTGAACTTATTGGGGATGACTTAGGCAATGAATTGATTAATAATGGATCACCCTAGACTGAAAGTGTTGTCATGGAATGTTAATGGTTTGAGAAACAGGGTTACAGATGTTCATTGTTATGTGATGGGAAATGATATTGATGTTGTAGCTCTCCAGGAGACAGGGGATAGGAATGAAGGATTATTGAAATTAAATGGTTATAAAGGGTTTCACCTCTTCGCTGCAAATAACATCAGAGGCACGTCGATTTATGTTAAGAACTCCATACCAGCAGAGTTAGTAGAACCGCCATCAAAAACGCAAGGTATAGAGAGTGTCTGTGTTAAATTATCATTAAGGGAAGGGGAATTTATTGTAGTTAATTTGTATGTATCCAGGAACTGCTTCGACGCTAACTATTTACCTGACTGCATTTATACTAATCCTTCACTGGTCATTGGGGACCTTAATGCTCGGCACACAAGCCTTGGGACAGTGGGTAGTATTAATGCTAATGGGGTCAAGTGGTTACAGTTTCTACAAGATCATCCAGATACCTGTCTCTTGGGAAACAATGAACCAACTCACATCAGGGGAGGACGGCTTGACTATGCCTGCGTTTTAAACTCTCAGGGGATTATGGGGGAGGCTCGGGTTGTTCGGGAACTACTTAGTGACCACTTTGCCTTGAACGTTGAATTACCACTGGGGAAAAAACAAGTCCACTTTCAAAGGAAAAGGCTAAATATTAAGAAAGATATGAAAAATTATTTTATTCAAAATATGGGAGATTGGTATCAACATTACACGCCGCTCTGCGTTGATAGTTTTTACGAGGACATGGTCGAGAACATAGAGAAATTAGTACAGAGGGAAAATAACGGGGGCAGGGGAAGCAAGACGCACGGACCTAAGAAATTTAAATATTCCAATGATCAGCAAGTCAAGGGATGGGAGAGAATGCTACGGGGTGCGCATAAAGCATGGTTAAAAAATGGAATGAGGGATGAAGAGAAAAATACAATGTTGGAAGTGGCTAGGGAATGCAGTCAGGTGAGGAAGGAGGCGCGGGACAGATACTGGCAAGACTTTGCTCAGGCCATTGGTAATACTAAGAACCTTAAAGACATATGGAGAGCAGTAAATAAAGTCAGGGGTTGTAAGACCAAATTCATTGCTCACTCAGATCCAGGGAAAGTTGCTAATGAGTTAGTAGATAAATGGGCAAGTGCTGCTGGTATGGAGTCCTTACCTGCAGACACGAGAGTCACCATTGAGTCATGGGAAAATATTAGAAATGGAGTAACTTTATGTGCCTTAAATACAAGATCTATAGCATGCACTGAGATAACCCACGATGAGCTACTGGATGCTATAAAAAGTGGCAGCTCCACTGCTCCGGGAAAAGATGGAGTAACGTATGACATACTTAATTATTTAGCCGGTATGAAACCTAATCCCTTACTTGATTTGTTTAATATGAGTTATAGAGAGGGAAAGTTACCAAGAAAATGGAAAGAGGCTGTCATCATTCCTATCCCTAAGTCAAACGGAGGCTACAGACCTGTCTCCTTAATATCCTGCTTTTGTAAAATGATGGAAAGGATTTTGTTAAATAGGCTACTCTACCTTGTAGGTGATAACATGTCCAATAATCTCTTTGGTTTTATCAAAGGCAAAAGTACTGCGGATTGTCTCTTAAAGTGTTTGTCTAATGTGGATGACAATTGTAGAGTTTTTGTTGATCTACAAGGAGCGTTTGATAAAGCCAATGGGGAAGTAATCTTATACGAATTAGCCAATCTGGGAATAACAGGGAGATTGCTACACTGGATAAGGGATTACCTGCAAGGCAGAAAAGGTCAGGTGTATTACCAGGGATACATGTCTGAGGAACGGAGGTTTCAGTTAGGTACCCCACAAGGGGGAGTATTAAGTCCCACCTTATTCAATGTATTAATGAACAGATTAGCATCAGAGATGTATCCTCCAGGGGTCACGACGATCATATATGCTGATGACATTCTTATACAAGGCACTTCTGGGAACAAAATTCAAGATGCTCTTAACATACTTGGTACAACCTGTCACAAGTTAGGCTTAGTTATAAATGCAGATAAAACCAAATACGAGTATAGGAAACGAAGAAATATAACACTTACTCTAAATGGTGTGGAACTGAGCCGTGTACAGAAGTACAAGTATCTGGGCATGTATGTTGGATACACATGTGAGAGTAAAAATGCTGAAATAAATCATATCAGCACCTTATGTAAAGCCCGTCTGCATCCTCTAAAAGCACTGGCTTTTTCTGGTAAAGGTGTTGGGGTACCTATCTTGCGGATGTTATACATAAGCACTGTTCGCTCCCTGATAGACTACGCAGCACCCGTATTGTCTTACACAGGCCAAGGCAGAATTCAAAAAATAGAGCTGATACAGAACGAGGCTATGAGGATTATTCTTGGATGTCAAAGAAATGCAATGATTGAAATAATGAGAATGGAATTAAATTTACAGAGTGTGTGTGATAGAGTCCGTGACATTAACACTAGAGTATCTATTCGTTTCATGCGGAGAAAAGGAGGGGATAAGCTGTTTGAGAGCGTTCAGACCTGCTTGAGTGACGTACACACTTCCAGGAAACTGAGGGAGACACGCTATACGAGAGGATTAGCTCATGACCTCAGGGAATACGACGTACTTGACTGCTGTAAACCCTCTCGAAAGTGTAATATGTCTGCTCCCTGGAAAGTACAGAAAATAGACGTCGAAATTGTACCCCTCAAGGTGAAAAAGATTCATCATGAACCGGGACAATTACGGTGTTTGTATGGAAGCATGATATCTCGGTTACCAAGAGGCAACAGTTTACATGTATATTGCGACGGGTCGGTGGCGGAGGATGGCAGGGCAGGGTGTGGTGTCCTAATAAGGGATTATACGGAGTTTGGGACTGTGGACAGGATAATTGAACTCCGGCTTAGTAATTATATATCATCCACACAAGCTGAACTGCAGGCCATTCTGGCGTGTTTGGAGGAAGTACGTCATGACGACAAAAATGTTTTTGTATTTGTCGATAGCCGAGGAGCACTGGAGTCCTTAAACAGTCGAAACCCAGTCTTCATGTCTATAGTGGAGGACTGTAAGAGAAGAATAACTGAGATACAGCTGAAAGGTTATAGTGTGAAATTCATGTGGATTCCATCTCACGTTGGAATAGTGCTCAACGAGGTGGCGGATGACTTGGCCAAACGTGCCACATCAAAACCACAAGTTGACATTGAATGTGAATTCACAATGAGACAAATAAGAAGCAAAATCAGAAATATTCAGGCACAGGCGGGAGTGGAGAGGAGAGAGATAATGTATGAGAGTAGTCAAACCATGCAACACTACATGTATGTGAGTCAAAACACCCATTTCACTTATGGTAAAAGGAGAAATGCTTGGAGTGACTCTGTGTACATGCGGCTCAGGCTTGGGTACAAATATTACTGGGAATATGGGATAGATGTTCATGGTAATGACACGAAGTGTAAACTATGTGGTATGTTAAGGTCTCACACCCTTGCCCATTATATTCTTGATTGTCCGTTGATTAGTGTATATAGAAACACTGAGATAAGGACTGTTCCTGAACAAATAGCCTGGATGTGTCACAACGGAAAGGTTGATGATATTCTTGAGAGATATAAGAATTTTGCACCAAGATTGTAATATTTTGTTGAATTATCTGCAGGTGTCTTGCAATTTGTCTATACAGTATACCTAGGTCATAAAAGTATTTGTGTGTACGTCTAATAACATACTACTTGTGAAGGAGGAAATGTATATTTTTACCTCTCAAAATGTTTGGTAATGTGTTTATTTGTGATGTGTGTATATGTATATATTAACACGTTGTACTGAATGGGGTGAGAATAGCTTGAGCTACCTCATCCCTTTGTGTGTATTTTACCTCAATAAACTTATTTCAATTTCAATTTCAATTTCAATTGGGAGAGTAGAGATAGGGAGAGATCTGGTGAGAGAGAGAGAGAGAGAGAGAGAGAGAGAGAGAGAGAGAGAGAGAGAGAGAGAGAGAGAGAGAGAGAGAGAGAGAGAGAGAGAGAGTAATCTCATCTCTGATTCAGTGATTTTTTTTCTGCCATTTGGCTTTCTAACTTGACAAGTCAGATGCAGTATTCTCGCTCCATGCAAAGAAGTGCCGGACCAACCAGGCTGTGGTGGATATGTAGGCCTGCGGGCCGCTCCAAGCAACAGCCTGTTGGACCAAACTCTCACAAGTCAAGTCTGGCTTCGGGCCGGGCAGTAGAAAAACTCCCAGAAACCCCATCAAGCAGACAGCAAACATCTCGTTCAAGAATGAGAGCTTCGAGCCTGTGTTTAGAAGAAGGTCAGTGGGGACCTTCCTGTGTTTGTTACAGAAACAAACACAGGACCATGATCTATGTTTGTTTCTGTAGTACTTTTATATGGGGGGCTGTAAGCAATTGTGTTTGTTCTCCTGGCCGTCGACGTGCTTGTCTTGTGTGGGTGTGTTTGCTGGGTAAACATACATCTCATATACGCTATTTATTGATAGTTTTTTTGGGGTATACATACACAAGTCTGTGTATTCACGTGGAATGAGTTGATGTACTCTATCATGTTGCAGATGATTAGTGCAATATGGATTGCAAGGAAGGTTCGTTTGGTGTAAGGAGCACTTTTGATGTCGTGGTCAAGTCCTCCTTAAGACGTCCTCAGACGACCTGATGATGGTCCAAGACGCAAACGACCTCGTTTCTTCATTTGTCAATCACGTGGAGCTCTTATAGAGACTCGAACCATGTACCCCAGGCGTGTGAGGCAGAAGCGCTATCCACTCAGCTATGAGTAGTACCACCCACAGGATGGGTATGGGGGTCCACTACCACCCACAGGATGGGTATGGGGGTCCACTACCACTCACAGGATGGGTATGGGGGTCCACTACCACCCACAGGATGGGTATGGGGGTCCACTACCACCCACAGGATGGGTATGGGGGGCCACTACCACTCACAGGATGGGTATGGGGGTCCACTACCACTCACAGGATGGGTATGGGGTCCACTACCACTCACAGGATGGGTATGGGGGTCCACTACCACCCACAGGATGGGTATGGGGGTCCACTACCACCCACAGGATGGGCATGGGGGTCCACTACCACCCACAGGATGGGTATGGGGGTCCACTACCACTCACAGGATGGGTATGGGGGTCCACTACCACCCACAGGATGGGTATGGGGGTCCACTACCACTCACAGGATGGGTATGGGGGTCCACTACCACTCACAGGATGGGTATGGGGGTCCACTACCACTCACAGGATGGGTATGGGGGTCCACTACCACCCACAGGATGGGTATGGGGGTCCACTACCACCCACAGGATGGGTATGGGGGTCCACTACCACCCACAGGATGGGTATGGGGGTCCACTACCACTCACAGGATGGGTATGGGGGTCCACTACCACTCACAGGATGGGTATGGGGGTCCACTACCACCCACAGGATGGGTATGGGGGTCCACTACCACCCACAGGATGGGTATGGGGGTCCACTACCACCCACAGGATGGGTATGGGGGTCCACTACCACTCACAGGATGGGTATGCATAATTAATGAACAAAGTGAACTAACTATAAAACAAATGTTATGGGCGCTGAACAGTGGGAACAAGACAAGACGCTCCAGGTGGAACCAACAGGCACAAATGCCCACCAAGAATATAATTTAGTGCCATCAATGGTGTCATTATGTTGGGTTGTTAGGTCCTACGAATCACTATACCCATCCCAGGCCTAGCCATTAGACTGCAGAGTTTAGCCATTAAGTGGACGAGCCTTCACGGCTGTCTAAAATGACTACTTGGAGCACCTATGTGTGTGTGTGTGTGTGTACTTACCTAATTGTGCTTACCTAATTGTGCTTGCGGGGGTTGAGCTCTGGCTCTTTGGTCCCGCCTCTCAACCGTCAATCAACTGGTGTACAGATTCCTGAGCCTATTGGGCTCTATCATATCTACATTTGAAACTGTGAATGGAGTCAGCCTCCACCACATCACTTCCTAATGCATTCCATTTGCTAACTACTCTGACACTGAAAAAGTTCTTTCTAACGTCTCTGTGGCTCATTTGGGTACTCAGCTTCCACCTGTGTCCCCTTGTTCGCGTCCCACCAGTGTTGAAAAGTTCGTCCTTGTTTACCCGGTCGATTCCCCTGAGGATTTTGTAGGTTGTGATCATGTCCCCCCTTACTCTTCTGTCTTCCAGTGTCGTGAGGTGCATTTCCCGCAGCCTTTCCTCATAACTCATGCCTCTTAGTTCTGGGACTAGTCTAGTAGCATACCTTTGGACTTTTTCCAGCTTCGTCTTGTGCTTGACAAGGTACGGGCTCCATGCTGGGGCCGCATACTCCAGGATTGGTCTTACATATGTGGTGTACAAGATTCTGAATGATTCCTTACACAGGTTCCTGAACGCCGTTCTGATGTTAGCCAGCCTCGCATATGCCGCAGACGTTATTCTCTTTATGTGGGCTTCAGGAGACAGGTTTGGTGTGATATCAACTCCTAGATCTTTCTCTCTGTCTGTTTCATTAAGTACTTCATCTCCTATTCTGTATCCTGTGCCTGGCCTCCTGTTTCCACTGCCTAGTTTCATTACTTTGCATTTACTCGGGTTGAACTTCAACAGCCATTTGTTGGACCATTCACTCAGTCTATCCAGGTCATCTTGTAGCCTCCTACTATCATCCTCTGTTTCAATCCTCCTCATAATTTTTGCATCGTCGGCAAACATTGAGAGGAACGAATCTATACCCTCTGGGAGATCATTTACATATACCAGAAACAGTATAGGTCCAAGGACTGACCCCTGCGGGACTCCACTTGTGACGTCTCGCCAATCTGAGACCTCACCCCTCACACAGACTCGTTGTCTCCTGTTGCTTAGGTATTCCTCTATCCACCGGAGTACCTTCCCTCTCACTCCAGCCTGCATCTCCAACTTTCGCACTAGCCTCTTGTGTGGCACTGTATCAAAGGCTTTCTGACAATCCAAAAATATGCAGTCTGCCCACCCTTCTCTTTCTTGCCTTATTTTTGTTGCCTGGTCGTAGAATTCAAGTAACCCTGTGAGGCAGGACCTGCCATCCCTGAACCCATGTTGATGCTGTGTTACAAAGTTCCTTCGCTCCAGATGCTCCACTAGTTTTTTTCGCACAATCTTCTCCATCAGCTTACATGGTATGCAGGTTAGGGACACTGGCCTGTAGTTCAGTGCCTCCTGTCTATCCCCTTTCTTGTATATCGGGACTACGTTAGCTGCTTTCCAAGTATCTGGCAGTTCCCCTGTTGCCAGTGATTTGTTATACACTATGGAGAGTGGTAGGCTCAGTTCTCTTGCTCCTTCCTTTAGAACCCAAGGGGAGATTCCATCTGGGCCTATAGCCTTCGTCACGTCCAACTCTAGTAAACACTTCCTTACTTCCCCACTGGTAATCTCAAACTCTTCCAGTGGTTCCTGGTTAGCTATTCCCTCACTTACCTCTGGAATTTCTCCTTGTTCTAAGGTGAAGACCTCCTGGAATTTCTTATTCAATTCCTCACACACTTCCTTGTCATTTGTAGTGAATCCTTCCGCCCCTATCCTTAATCTCATAACCTGTTCCTTTACTGTTGTTTTTCTCCTAATGTGGCTATGCAACAATTTAGGCTGAGTCTTTGCCTTGCTTGCGATGTCATTTTCGTATTGTCTTTCTGCCTCTCTTCTCATCCTGACATATTCATTCCTGGCATTCTGGTATCTTTCTCTGCTCTCCAGTGTCCTGTTATTCCTATAGTTTCTCCATGCCCTTTTACTTTGCTGCTTAGCTAGCCTACATCTTTGATTAAACCATGGGTTTCTCATCTTCATTTCTCTGTTTTCCTTTTGGACTGGGACAAACTTGTTTGCTGCGTCCTTGCACTTCTGCGTGATGTAATCCATCATATCTTGGGCCGTCTTTCCCCTGAGCTCTGTTTCCCATGCTATATCTGTTAGGAATTTTCTTATCCCCTCATAGTTTCCCTTTCGGTATGCTAACCTTTTGGTTTCGGTATCCCTCCTCGAGTTCAATAACCCTTCTTCAATCAAGTACTCAAACACCAGTACACTGTGGTCGCTCATTCCTACTGGGTCCTCAAAACCGATTTCTCTTATGTCGGAGTCGTTCAGAGTGAAGACTAGGTCGAGTCTCGCTGGTTCGTCATTGCCTCTCATCCTTGTGGGTTCTCCGACATGCTGCGTTAAAAAGTTGCTTGTCACCACCTCCAATAGTTTGGCTCTCCACGTATCCTCGCCTCCATGCGGTTCCTTGTTCTCCCAGTCAATCTTTCCGTGATTGAAGTCGCCCATGATGAGCAGGTGGGATCTATTTCTACAGGCAGCAGAGGCTGCCCTCTCAATTATAGTGTTAACTGCCTTGTTGTTGTTTTCATACTCTTGACTGGGTCTCCTGTCATTTGGTGGAGGGTTGTATATTACTGCTACTACTATTCTTGGTCCTCCCATTGTTATGGTGCCTGCTATGTAGTCTCTGAACTCCTCACAGCCCGGGATGGCCATCTCCTTAAAACTCCATTCCCTTCTCATGAGTAGGGCCACTCCGCCTCCTCCTCTACCTTCCCTCTCTTTCCTTATTACTGTATACTCCTGGGGAAACACGGCATTCGTTATGATTCCAGAGAGTTTTGTTTCAGTGAGTCCGATTACATCTGGGTTAACTTCTTGTGCTCTTTCCCTTAGTTCACTTGTCTTGCTTGTGATCCCATCTATGTTCGAGTACATCACCCTGAAACTGACTCTCTTCTGCTTCTTTTCTGGGGGGGACCTTTGGGATCTGGGGTGAGTGGGAGCTGGGGGGACCTGGCACGGGGGGATTGGTGGAGGAGGGAGGGCTTGGGGTGGTGGGGGAGAGGGGGAGGGTACAGGGGGTGGATAAGAGGGGGAGGGTACAGGGGGTGGATAAGAGGGGGAGGGTACAGGGGGTGGATAAGAGGGGGAGGGTACAGGGGGTGGGTAAGAGAGGGAGGGTTGGGGAAGCATGGGGGGAGGAGAGGCTGTGGGGGATAGGGGAGATGGGGGGGCTTGGGGGAAGAGAAAAGGGTGGAGGGCTTGGGGGGCGTGGGGGAAAAGGGAGGGCTGAGGTGGGTGAGGAAGAGGGGAGGGTTTAGGGGAGTGGGGGAGAGGGGAAGACTTAGGTGGGGTGGGGGAGAGTGGGGGGCTTAGGGGGGAGGGGGAGAAGGGAGGGCATGGGGGTGGGAGAGACGGGAAGGCATGTGGGAGAAGGGAGGGCATGGGGGATGGGGGAGAAGGGAGGTCCTGGGGAGAGGGGTGAGGGGGAGAAGGGGGGTGAGTGGGGGGTGGGGGGTGGGTGGGGGGAGGGTGCCCTAGGTGGGTACTTAGTGGGGGGCTGACAGGGGATGGGGCAGGTTGGGTGTCTGTTGGGTAGAATTTGGGGGTGGTGCCCCAATCCCTGTGGCTGTTGCACTGTTTGAGGAGGGTTCTCCACTTCCCTCTGGGATTGTAGGGTTCTGGGTTGTGGTACTCTGATTTCCTTCTCTCTTCCTGCGCTCCTTCCTCGCGTCTGCTGTCCGTATTCTCTCTTCCCTTGTCATATCCCTCTGCAGGAATATTTTCTTGAACTTCTCTACACCTTTTAGACAACACTTCCTTGCTAGCAGTTCCTCTTTCGCGATTTCGCTCATGAAAACCACCTTTATCATTCGGTCTCTGTCCTTGTTGTACTTTCCAAGCCTGAAAACCTTTTCAACATTTCGCTCAGCTCCCTCCATCCTTACCTCTTTAAGGATCTCTTTAATCATGTTTTTGTCCTTGTCTCTCCGCTCCTTTGGTCTGGTCCCTGTTTGTTCTTCAATGCCTGCTACTACTACTGCTCTATTTCTCTCTATCAGCCGGCTAGTACATCTAGCTGCTTCCTGAGAGGAAGCCACTTCCATGGCAACTTCCTTAACCGCAGACCTAGCTTCAGGGCTCTTTTTAAGCATTTCAGCAAATGAGATCTGGGTTGTGGTGGTCCCCTCCACAGTAGCATTCCCATCTCCCTGGGGTACGGTTTGTGCCTGGTATTGTGGAAGAGTCTCCTTTAGGTATCTTATCTCCTCCTTTGCTGCCCTTAAATCATCTTGCAGGTTGGCTACTGTCTCCCTCATTACCCTCAGTCCTTCACTGAATTCATTCTGCATTTGCTGGAGTACTTCCTTCATCCAGGCTTCCTGTTCCATCCCATCCTCTGTGTTTGTTCCAGTTGTGAATTTCCTGCGTTTGGCAGCCAGAGTTCGTCTCCCTTCCATGATTTCCCTATGAGTGTGTGTGTGTGTGTGAGAGAGAGAGAGAGAGAGAGAGAGAGAGAGAGAGAGAGAGAGAGAGAGAGAGAGAGAGAGAGAGAGAGAGAGAGAGAGAGAGACAGACAGACACAGAGAGAGAGAGGGGGGGAGGGAGAGAGAGGGGGGGAGGAAGAGAGAGAGGGGGAGGAAGAGAGAGAGGGGTGGGAGCGAGAGAGGGGAGGGAGAGAGAGGGGGGAGGAAGAGAGAGAGGGGGAGGAAGAGAGAGAGGGGTGGGAGCGAGAGAGGGGAGGGAGAGAGAGAGGGGAGGGAGAGAGAGAGGGGAGGGAGAGAGGGGGTGAGGGAGAGAGAGGGGGAGGGGGAGAGAGAGAGGGGGGGAGAGAGAGAGAGGGGGAGGGGGAGAGAGAGAGGGGGAGGGGGAGAGAGAGGGGGGGAGGGGGAGAGAGAGGGGGGAGGGGGAGAGAGAGGGGGAGGGGGAGAGAGAGGGGGAGGGAGAGAGAGAGGGGGGAGGGAGAGAGAGGGGGGAGGGAGAGAGAGGGGGAGAGGGAGAGAGAGGGAGAGAGAGGGGGAGAGGGAGAGAGAGGGGGAGAGGGAGGGAGAGGGGGAGAGTGAGAGAGAGGGGGAGAGGGAGGGAGAGGGGGAGAGTGAGAGAGAGGGGGAGAGGGAGAGAGAGGGGGAGAGGGAGAGAAAGGGGGAGGGAGAGAGAGAGAGAGAAAGGGGGAGGGAGAGAGAGAGGGGGGGGAGAGAGAGAGAGAGAGAGAGAGGAGGTGTGTGAGTATATGGGGAGAGGTGGAAGGTGGAAGTGAGGGAGGGGGATGGAGAGGGTGTGTGGGGGTGGGTTAGTGCGGGAGGGTACAGAGAGAGATTGTGTGTGTGTGCGTGTGTGTGTGTGTGCGTGCGTGTGTGTGGTGTGTGTGTGTGTGTGTGTGTGTGTGTGTGTGTGTGTGTGTGAGTGTGTGTGTGTGTGTGTGTGTGTGTGTGTGTGTGTGTGTGTGTGTGTGTGTGTGTGTGTGTGTGTGTGTGTGTGTGTGTTTGTATGTGTGTGTGTATGTGTGTGTGTTGAGTGCGGGGGTGTTTGTGTATAGGGGGAGGGGTAGGGGGGTGTCTTGGGGTACTGTAAGGCGTGGGAACGTGAGGGGTGAGGGTGGGTGAGTGAGGGTGAGCGGTCACCAGTGTGTGCGTGCGTGCATGTGTGTGTGTTTACACTGGCTTGTTGTGGTGAGGAGGAGGGGGGGGGGTAGGTCTAGTCAGTGGCGGTGTAATGTCACACACAGGTGTGAGAAGCTGGTACCAAGCTGAGGCTCTTGAGCTACTTTTTCGTATTTTAATTACTTATGTTCAAAGCTAATTACTATATAAAAAAAAAAAAACACTGTACACCTTATATGACTGACTTTGAGAGGCACTCACCTCCGAGTAAGCATCCCACAGCACAATTAGGTGATTTATGAAGCGATGTCCGATATTGTTGTTGACGTCCCCGCCAGAGGTCCTCCCACGTCGTGGTCCAAAACTCTTCCCTTCGCGGCCTCTGGTGCCACCGTCTTGCCACAATCTCGTTCTTTTTCAATTTTTTTTCTTATCAAACGTTATAAGAATTCACTATGTTGCGTTATCACTGCGTTGCTGTACCTTTCATATGCCCAAAAACTATGTTTTGGGCTCACTGGTACGTAAATATCCCGAGAATATTGAGGTAATTCGCGGACTGCACGTCCTACCCTTGTTCACTGACCGCCGTCCTACTGCCTACTGTGTGTGTGTGTGTGTGTGTGTGTGTGTGTGTGTGTGTGTGTGTGTGTGTGTGTGTGTGTGTGTGTGTGTGTGTGTGTGTGTGTGTACAATAATGGTAGTTCAAGATGGCCGACGGAGTTACAAGCAAGTGTTAAGTGTCACTTTACGTTAGCTATGTACACTTTACAACTTACAGAGCAACAGCATAAAGTCCAGAGGGACCTCAGCCAGCTTATGTGTCTAACTCAAACCTGTGAAGCAAAGAATTAAGAGTTGCCATTCTGTTTTAATGTGTGTTTAAGGCGTGTGATGAACATCAGCGCCATCTGTGTTTCGTGTACCGAAGTGAGCAAGGTTTAGCCCCTCACGTTAATGATGTGTGTGAGTATTCTAGTCCGGTGGTCTACGGGGGACCAGAGTTGATGAGGTACCAGGGGGTAGCAGGGGTGCAGAGAGGGCTTGGAACCCGTCCTCGACTCAAGTCCATTCCATCCAGCGGTCGACCCCACAGAACGCGTTCATGCATTTTTACATGCTGTTCATTCAAAACGGGAGTTTTCTCAAATATAAATTATGATATATTAGCATATTGTGCATATATAGGCATAGGTTAGGTTAGGTGTTTAGGTTCTGTTGGCGATTATTTGTAGTACGTGAGTGAAGCATTTACAGCGTTGTGGTTCGAACACAAGTCGTCAGTGAAGTACTTGTTCCGGAAGTGTTCGGACGTCATCAGTTGTGAGTCGTGTGTAAACCGTTTTTCATTCATAAACAGTTGAGGGGGTTGGCGGGTGCATGGAATGAACTTTAACCTTTGTTAATGAGGACGGACTGGTTACTGAAGTGACAGATAATGAACTCATGTTCAGAATATGATGACAGTTAAGAATTAAAACATTCGTATAATAAATGAACATTTAACTGAGTTAATTAAGTGGATCAACGACTATAAATAGTTTAATTGCTAGCTGGCTTATTACTCTTAATTGTGTCGGGGGGACAGGCAGGCAGTATATATATGTTAGGCTTATATTGTGGTTTCCCCAAGGTCGAATTTCTGACCCTTCCCCAGGAAGCAACCCCACGACAGTTGAACGTAAGGTATATATTTACAGCTAGGTGAAGAGCAGCATGAGGTGAAAAGAAACTTGCCCAACCACTTCTGTCCCGCCTAGTTATCAAACCTTGAATTCTCATTATTTTTTTTATTCTCTAGTTGTCCATTCACAGTTCTTTCTCTCGTGTTCCCATTTTCATTTATACCGTTTTCTGTTGCAGACGACGGCGACGAGGTCACACTAATGTATGCCAAACATGAGGTAAGCAATTTAGCATTATTTTTTTAACTTTATTTAAAATAACACGAGGGCTTCCTTAATTGTCTAGAATACTACCAATTCCCTTCAGGAACCATGTCAAATCTTGCAGACCAGGGGCCAGATTCACGAAAGCATTTACGCAAACACTTACGAACCTGTACATCTTTTCTCAATCTTTGGCGGCTTTGTTTACAATTATTAAACAGTTAACGAGCTCCGCAGCACCAGGAGGCTGTTTATAACAATAACAACAGTTGAATGGCAAGTTGTCATGCTTGTAAACTGTTTAATAAATGTAACCAAAGCCGTCAAAGATTGAGGAAAGATGTACAGGTTCGTAAGTGCTTTCGTGAATCTGGCCCCAAGAGTCACAATAACGTGGCTGAAGTATGTTGACCAGACCACACACTAGAAGAAGGGACGACGACGTTTCGGTCCGTCCTGGACCATTCTCAAGTCACAGTCGACTTGAGAATGGTCCAGGACGGACCGAAACGTCGTCGTCCCTTCACTTTCTAGTGTGGATTGGTCAATGTCAAATCTTGTAAATTAAGATTATAATTTTTATACGTAAGTGCACCGTTTGTGCACTTATCGGTAGGATATCCGTTTTCTTGAACAATTACGTCTGTGTTGAACAATGAACAGAATTGATATTTAACAATTTATTTTCTTATCCGCGTTTCCTTAGAGAATTTTGAGCTGATAAATTGTTAGTCCGGTACATGGTAGAGGATGTATTATACAACACATGGTAGAGGATGTATTATACAACACATGGTAGAGGATGTATTATACAACACATGGTAGAGGATGTATTATACAACACATGGTAGAGGATGTATTATACAACACATGGTAGAGGATGTATTATACAACACATGGTAGAGGATGTATTATACAATAGGAAATACACTTGAGTGTGGTCTCTCTCTTGCATGAAATTAGAGCAAGCCTTCTGTATATTTTTGTCATCGTATAACTCATTCTTCTCGCGAATTGGAACAATATTACAATTTTGTTCAATTTATCGCCTCAGCGAATGTATATCAGATATGTCTAACCATATGTGATATGTATATCGGCAGTATACATAACTGGCTGCCTCAATGTATATGAAGTCTACTGAGTATTTTGTGAAGGATAGGTTGTCTGAACCAGATATTGCTGAAGAGTAGGGTTATCTTGAGATGATTTCGGGGCTTTAGTGTCCCCGCGGCCCGGTCCTCGACCAGGCCTCCACCCCCAAGAAGCAGCCCGTGACAGCTGACTAACAGCCAGGTACCTATTTTACTGATTGGTAACAGAGGCATACGGGGGGAAAGAAACTCTGCCCATTGTTTCTCACCGGCGCCCGGGATCGAACTCGGGACCACAGGATCAAAAGTCCAGTGTGCTGTCCGCTCGGCCGACCGGCTCCCCCGGGTGCTTGCAAACGTTTGTTGCAGAGATCACTGGTTACACGTAGGGATTTTTAAAGCCATCTTGTAGTGTCAATTTGGGACAGGAAGCCTGCGGCTTTCTGTTCTAGTTGCCTTCAGAAACAAGGTCACAATTGTTACTAAAGGAATGTCCTGGCATTGGCGGGTAGGCGGTTCCATGGGTGTATAACCCTAATGTGTAAATTAGCATCTATTTCCTGTCTGACTTTCTCTCGTTAAGCGTGAAACTGAAAGTCCACTACGGGCTCGCCATAGCCAGTGCTACTTGGAGTTTCGTTCAGACTAGCTGCTTGCGTTACCTAGTCAAATAAACATGATCCAAAGTTGAATTAACGTTTCTCTTAGTGTGGCCACTGGGTATAGTTTTTTTTGTATTATTTTGTATAACAAACGTGGCCACACATTTACAGTGCTAACCAGCATATATACATTTTCATCTGTCCTCCATGGACAGGGTTAGAGATATGTTCAACATATCGTTCAGTGGTTTATTGAACCACTGGGTATAGTGTCATGACTATGTTAGACGTGCGTATTGTGGCCGATAAAACGACAACGTAGAATGGTTATTAGATTTTATAGTTTTGTTATATAGCGATAGTGCCAGTTGTTTTAATCACGTGACAATCTATCGTTGAGTAGCAATAGATTTACTGATGAGGCCGCGGATATTATTCCAGGCAGCATTAGAGTTATCGATTAGATCATGTCTGGACGCCAGTGATTAAGTCTAGGTGAGGCTGGACGTGTTATTGTGCGTGGGAGACGCCATAGGCTGGCTCCCAGGGTCGTCTGCCATTGTGGGAGTGATGAGTGTTGGTTTGAACTGACGTTTGTGGACAAGTTATCAGATGATACAGAGGCGTCCGGTTGATGAGGATGCTATTCTGGCGGCCGTGACCCCTTGACCTTATGGATATCCAATGGCTATGACTCGTACACGCTCGGGGAGGGAAGACATGATCATCACCTACAAAATTCTCCGGAATTGGAGAAAGACATACGAGCATAGGCGGAAAACGAACAAGACTCGGTTGGAAAGCGAGTACCCTAATCAGCCACAGAAACATTCGAAATAATTTTTCAGCATCAGACTAGTTAACAAATGGAATGCATTAGGCAGTGATGTGGTGGAGGCTGATTCCATACAGTTTCAAATGTAGATATGATAGAGCCTAGTAGGCTCAGGAACCTGTACACCAGTTGAGAGGCGGGACCAAAGGGCCGAAGCTCAACCCCCGCAAACACAACTAGGTGAGTACACACCTCTTCCCCCCCCCCCCCCCCCCCCCCCCCCGTGGAGATTCACTGGCCTCAACCCTCTCTCTTCCCAGTGGCTTCGAACCCCTCTGGTTCCTCGCCTTGGTTCTGCCGGGATTTATCGGGGTTATAATTCTTTATCAGAGTGTCACTCCGGTGAAGAATTAGCTCATTAGTTCCCGCGTTAGGAACTAATGAATCTGTAATTCACTAGTGATGTAATCTATTGCCAGATCACACCCGTCTTGCACTCACTCTTTTCTGTCTGTCTTACACTTGGGCTTGAAGCTGCCTCGACCAGCCTGGTGGACCAAACTCTCACAAGTCAAGCCTGGCCTCGGGCCGGGCTTGGGGAGTAGAAGAACTCCCAGAACCCCATCAACCAGGTATCAACCAGGTATCCCTCATCAATTGTGATGGGAAAGTGGTAGCTAGTTCAGGAGGCTGTAAGAGACATAGTAGTTTCGATATATTTGCCTACATACCCCAACTTTTGTATACATTTCTACACCACTCATTTTATGTGGGGTCTCCTCATTGTAGGGGGGGGGGGGTCATGAAACTTCTCAGGTTTATAATGGGTTATAATAGGATAGGTAACTTCTTAGGTTAGGTTAATAACAATAATATAGAGATCCTTCCCCCCCCCCCACCCCGCGCTGGCTAACAAATGACCTGCCGCAGGACGTATCTCGCAACAATTATTCTGACCCCCCCCCCCCCCCCCCCCCCCCCCGAGCACCTACTTATTGCTAGGTGAAGATAAACATCAGTATTAAAGTTGACGACCATCTCTTCTTAACCGTGAATGAGTGTAATCAGTTGGGAGCAGACTGTGCTAATCACTGTGCTACAGATCACATGCCTCCGCACACACTAGTTCAATATTGGTAATATTATATTGCACTAAGGCATGCGCGAAGGAAAATGACAACGATAGCTCAAGCAGGATCATCCGGAATGTGTGGCCGTTGGGAGATGTGCCAGTTACCCCTCCAGGACGGACTGTCCGCATTTTCTGTATCAAACTTTAAAGCCGCAAGCTATATTGGGGAAGCTTTTCTATTTTGGTGCGTTGCTCGTGTCTCTAAATTATAATAATAATGAATAATAACTTCTGCATGTTGTTTAGACATGCACAGCATGATGATAAATGTGAATAGTTTTTTGTTTAACTTTATAATTATATAAAGCCCTTTTAATCATAATTTTTCCAGATGAAAATAGATAAATTAGTTTAGCCTGGTGTAATTAAGGCCCGTTCTCTATGCCACTACGTACAAAATGCAACTGTTTTGGTTAGCCAGAGACGTACTAACCCAAGCAACCCGCCTAACCTATCGAGGCTGAGACACAGAAAACGTCGATATTACGGGGCATTAATTTGAATTAATACGTGACATTTTATAACGTGTTGATAGAGCTTGTGAAATGTTAATTTAGTTTAGGAAATATTGGGAACTAGGCAACCTGTGTGAGGTTTATATCGAGGTCAACCTCCACCCACTCTCTCGAGGTCAACCTCCACCCACTCTCTCGAGGTCAACCTCCACCCACTCCATCGAGGACAACCTCCACCCACACCCCCCTCGAGGTCAACCTCCACCCACTCCCTCGAGGACAACCTCCACCCACTCCCTCGAGGTCAACCTCCACCCACTCCCTCGAGGTTAACCTCCACCCACTCCCTCGAGGTCAACCTCCACCCACTCTCTCGAGGTCAACCTCCACCCACTCCATCGAGGACAACCTCCACCCACACCCCCCTCGAGGTCAACCTCCACCCACACCCTCGAGGACAACCTCCACCCACACCCCCCTCGAGGTCAACCTCCACCCACACCCCCTCGAGGTCAACCTCCACGCACACCCCCCTCGAGGTCAACCTCCACCCACACCCCGTCACGTGTCTGTGTGTATGGTCGTGTGATAAGTGGTGATTCACGCGATTAGTGTGAGTGCTTGAGCTCTTGGGGCCCGCCTCTCAAGTATGAGGCATATATAGTGTTACTGGTAGTGGGTAGTGTGTCAGCCTCGCTGCACTACACACTGATGCAACAATTCGGTTTATTTCTGCAACATTGCATCATATTCAGATTTACTCGAGAATGTCTCCTTCTGACGCAGGCACTGTTGCTTGTCTTAAGCAACAGTGCGCTAAGCAAGGCTGCAGTAATATATATACACACACACAGGCGGGACCAAAGAGCCAGAGCTCAACCCCCCGCAAGTACACCTCTCACAGGAATAGTACATTTAAACACACACACATGAGTCCCAGACTCGGCCTCGCATCTCTCTCGGTGATGCTGCACGACTCTCTACACGTCCTCTGTGGCACCCCCTCCGTGGCACCCCCTCCCCGGCCCCACCTCCGTGGCACCCCCTCCTTGGCACCCCCTCCTCTGCCCCACCTGCAGCCACCCCCATGGCTGGCTCGGGTGTGACACACTGCACTCTCTACATGGGAACTATTGATCTGACCTAGTTCCCGCCGCTGCCGTTTGTGATGTGGGTGGCGGAGGGCGGACGGGCGGGGGTGGCCACGTGGTGACGCCCTCCCACCCTCTCTTTGTTTCCCCTGGTGTGGGTGCCTGTCCTTCGGCAGGAGGAGACTGCTCCTGCAGGCCTGGTGCAGGTCCCTCCTGTGGCATGAGCACCGGGTGCGGTGCTGTGCGTTCTCTGCCAGCTGTTGGCGAGCTGTGAAGGGTCTCTCACGCTGCCTCTTATCGCATTGGTATGTTGGGGTGTGTGTGTTGCGCTCTTAGTGTGTACAGGGCTCACTCTCTCTCGCTCGCTCTCTCGCTCGCTCTCGCTCTCTCTCTCGCTCTCTCTCTCTCGCTCTCTCTCTCTCGCTCGCTCTCGCTCTCTCTGTCTCTCTCTCTTGCTCTCTCTCTCTCGCTCTCTCTCTCTCGCTCTCTCTCTCTCGCTCTCTCTCTCTCGCTCTCTCTCGCTCGCTCTCGCTCTCTCTGTCTCTCTCTCTCTCTCTCTGTCTCTCTCTCTCTCTCTCTCTCTCTCTCTGTCTCTCTCTCTCTCTCTGTCTCTCTCTCTCTCTCTCTCTCTCTCTCTCCTCTCTCGCTCTCGCTCTCTCTCTCTCTCTCTCTCTCTCTCTCTCTCTCTCTCTCTCTCTCTCTCTCTCTCTCTCCCAGCCCATCCTCCTCTTGTGGTAGTACGGTAACGATGGGGACAATAGTATATATACCAACGTACAAGGCAATTAGAAAGTAGAAATTCAAACTATTGAGTTGGATAAACAAGAAAACTATTTTTTACTTGCGTTGCTTTGACAAACTAACCTAATCTTCTTAGGCCTAATACACGCTATCTGAGGCCTAATATAGTACATATGTGTACTATACAAGGCCTAGGAAGATTTTAAGTTTGTGTTTTAGCTTAACTTATTTTAAAGTAATTCCTTACTAGTCGGTATACTACTATCTAAAAGCTAAGTACGTACGAATTCGTGACTATTGATGATAGTCACAGTAGCTAAACAGGATAGGCGGGCTATGTACTCTTGTGTAACAAGTCTGTAACCACGGATTTCTTGCCGCGATTCCCTCTTTATCCCCAACGTCCCTGCCACCTTCTCCAGCGTCCGCTGGCCCCTTACATCCTTCGCAGTATCCCCTTCACCCGGCAAAGGATTAACATTTTCTATGATGGTATCCGTTTTCTGTCTTGCAATATTTTTTTTCCCCAGGATGGTATACATTTTCTTTCCGTGTTGTCATATCTGAGATTAATTGACACACGCCCCCCACCCACCGCCGCCCACGGTAACTGACACACGCCCACCCACGCCCACGCCCTCACCACCCACGCCCTCACCGTCCACGCCCTCACCACCCACGCCCTCACCGCCCACGCCCTCACCGCCCACGCCCTCACCAACCACGCCCTCACCACAGTATAAGGGGTTAGCCCTAATTGGTTAATCATTGACTGCGTACTGAAAACCTTTTAGCCTGTGATTGACAAGTCAAGCTGCGAGCAGTCACCTCCAACAGCCTGGTTGACTAGACCACCAACCAAGAGGCCTGGTCAGAGACCGGGCCGCCGGGACGTTGATCCTCGGAATCACCACAAGGCAAGAAAGGTAACCTTCAACATTTGCCAAACTCCCAGACACCTATTTTCGGCACTGAAGAGGTGCATGAGGCGAAAGGAAACTTTCTCAGACGTCTCGCCTCGTCTGGAAGACGATCTTCAACCCATCCTCGACTGAAGTCCATTCCATCCAGCGGTCGACCCTACAGACACATTCATAAATTTTAACATGCTGTTCATTCACAACAGGAATTTTGTCAAGTATAAATTAATATTATAATAGCATATTGTGCATATATAGACTTAGGTGTTTAGGTTGTGTTGGGGATTATTTGTATTTGTAGTACGTGGGTGAAGCATTTACAGCGTTGTGGTTCGAACACAAGTCGTCAGTGAAGCACTTGTTCCGGAAGTGTTCGGACGTCAGCAGTTGTGACTCGTGTGTAAACTGATTTTCATTCATAAACAGTTGAGGGGGGTTGGCGGGTGGATGGAATGGACTTTTGGGTCTTTGGAGGACGAGCTTTTACACACGACTCACAACTGATGACGTCCGAACACTTCCGGAACAAGTGCTCCGTTCACGTCCTCTGTTCGAACCACAATTCTATAAATGCTTCACCCACGAACTTCAAATACAAATAATCGCCAACAGTACCTAATCACCTAACCTAATTTACCTCTAACTATACATATAATTTTTATGTATAATATTAATTTATAGATGAGAACAAAACAATTTTCAATACACAGTATGTTAAAATTGATGAATGTTTCTGGGGAGGACGGCCGCTGCTTTAACCAGCCTAGTATGTGGACGGGTTGCACAGATGGATGGTATTGGTGTTAAATATATCTCGCAAAATATGGAAACAATTGAATAAGATTTAGCCAATAAAGACCTTCGTGAAAACAAGTTTGTGTATATGTATGTATGTATATATAATATATATATATATAATATATATATATATATATATAATATATATATATATATATAATATATATATATATATATTATATATATAGTTGTGGAACAAATACATAAGAGGGACGTGCTGGCAACGGTTTGTTTAACCTTTAAAACTGACAAATATGAGCGAGTTTGAGTATATATATATTTAAAATGCCTCGCGTGGGGCCAATAGTCCTGCTGCATTTTTGTCTATATTCCTAACCGCATGACTCTGGTCCTGGCACTGTTGATGACTGACAGATACACCCTTTTGCGGGCTCGCCATAGCCTGTGCTACATGGAGCTTTTTATTCCAGGTAGTGAATCTTTAACAACAGATACAGTGATGGTTTTTTATTCTTGCTGATGCCTTGAGAACGACTCCAGCAGTGCCAGATCTGGCACTGCCAGTGCCTTTAATAATGTGGATTGCATTATATACAAAAGGTATGACAAAAAGGTATGCCTGACAGCTAGGTGGACAGCGCTTCGGATTCGTAGTCCTGAGGTTCCGGGTTCGATCCCCGGTGGAGGCGGAGACAAAATGGGCAAAATGTTTTTCACGCTCATGCGCCAGTTACCTAGCAGTAAATAGGTACCTGGGAGTTAGACAGCTGTCACGGGCTGCTTCCTGGGGGTGGAGGCTTGGTCGAGTACCGGGCCGCGGGGACGCTAAGCCCCGAAATCATCTCAAGATAACCTCAAGATAGGTCTATGAGTCTGTCTTCGTAGCCCGATACAGACATCTAGCCATCACAGTCAAGCTGATCCACTTCAGTATAAAATTGTCCAGCTCTCATTTAGAAGTTTAAGACATCCTGCCCAACCTGTTTAGGAAGGACCAGCAGACCGATGTCAGTTCCGGGACTCGATGTCCTGGTTGGTGGTGTGATCAACCAGGCTGTTGCATCCCGCTGCTTTTTTTGCAACAAAAAATGTTGCAAGGAGAATGAAGGACAAATTACCATAACTATGGTTGATGTATTAATGTTGATCTCGTCACCTCACCCTTGACCTTGTCACCTCACCCTTGACCTCGTCACCTCACCCTCGACCTTGTCACCTCACCCTTGACCTCGTCACCTCACCCTTGATCTCGTCACCTCACCCTCGACTTTGTCACCTCACCCTCGACCTTGTCACCTCACCCTCGACCTTGTCACCTCACCCTCGACCTTGTCACCTCACCCTTGACCTCGTCACCTCGCCCTCGACCTTGTCACCTCACCTTCGACTTTGTCACCTTACCTTCGACCTTGTCACCTCGCCCTCGACCTTGTCACCTCACCCTCGTCACCTCGCCCTCGACCTTGTCACCTCACCCTCGACCTCGTCACCTCGCCCTCGTCACCTCGCCCTCGTCACCTCGCCCTCGAACTTGTCACCTCATCCTCTACCTTGTCACCTCACCCTCTACCTTGTCACCTTCACCCTTGACCTTGTCACCTCACCCTTGACCTTGTCACCTCACCCTTGACCTTGTCACCTCACCCTTGACCTTGTCGCCTCACCCTTGACCTTGTCACCTCACCCTTGACCTTGTCACCTCACCCTTGACCTTGTCACCTCACTCTTGACCTTGTCGCCTCACCCTTGACCTTCCCACCTCACCCTTGACCACTGATGTGACGTCACGGCAGCACACCCCTCCAGTAGGGTGAGGGCGAGCCACTGGTGTAACCAAACTGTTGGTGCTGGTGTGACGCACCAGGGGGGAGGAAGAGGTGGTTAAAACAGGAGAGGAATTAGAGACAAAAACTGAATATGAGTATAGGCCTATATGGAGGGTATATAGGCCTACCAGACGCTGAGGGTAGCCATGATTGTGGCTGGCAGGCAGGAGGGGGGTGTGGGGTGGGGTAGGGGTGGGGGGGGGGTTAGTTGTAGAGAAGCCAAAATCTTATCGATCAGCTCCCCCCCTCTCCTCTCCCCCCCCTCCCCCCCACCACGCATGGGAATCACAAATAGACTTTAGGTTGATGTCCATGCGTGCGTGCGTGCGCTTGAGAGGGGCCCCCCGCACGTGCGCTTGCGTGCATGGGTGTGTGTGTGTGTGTGTGTGTGTGTGTGTGTGTGTGTGTGTGTGTGTGTGTGTGTGTGAGTGTGTGTGTGTGTGTGTGTGTGGCGTGCATGGGTGTGGTGGATGTGTGCCTTGAGTACCAGTAGTCCACCCGTGGTCTCCCTACTGGCTGAGTCGCACTCAATCTGACCAAGCAGGCAATTAAGCGATTGAGTGAGTGAAAGAGTGGGGGGGGGGGGGGGGAGGAAGAGAGACGGGGTTGCCATACGCTGGCGTCTTGTGGAAGCTGAGGTGGTCATCTCCCTCATCTCAACCCCCCCACCCCCACACCCCCCACTCCACCCCTTCCTCAAGCACATCCTTCAACACTGCTGGACTTTGATCATTGGTGTTAATATTCGCTATGTTTGAGGACTTTACAATACACAGAATACAATATTCCATTCCAAGCCATTACGACTATATAGCACATGGAAGGGGTCAGGATAAGGATTAGGGATGGGACGGGGGAGGGAAGGAAGTCAGGATATGGATTAGGGATTAGTAGCAGTCCCAGTAGCAGTCAAAGAAGGAAAAGGGGGGGGGACGTCTGCTCATGGGAGAGATAGCTTGGAGTCCTAGCTAGATGGAAAGGAAGTTTATGTATATATATATATATATATATATATATATATATATATATATATATATATATATATATATTAGTATATTTTGGTAGCAGTCTTTCCTGTAGACATATTTTATTAAATATGACCGAAAAAGTAAGATTAATAATTCTAACACGAATTTTCTCAATCTTTCGTACATTATGCTTCACTGTTGGAGGTAAATCAAAAATCACTTCTCCAAAATTCATATTTATTTCTAGTCTGACGCGACACGGGCGCGTTTCGTAAAACTTATTACATTTTCAAAGACTTCACAAATACACAACTGATTGGAACTTGCGTTTCCCTGATTTTATATCTACATTTGAGTGAGGTGGGAAGGGTGATGTGGCATTACATTTGAGTAAGGTGGGAAGGATGATGTGGCATTAGAGGATATTAATAGGGTATTAAAAGTATCAACACAAGACAGAACACGAAACAATGGATATTGAATAGAAGTGTTTGTAGAAAGCCTATTGGTCCATATTTCTTGATGCTTCTATATTGGAGCGGAGTCTTGAGGTGGGTAGAATATAGTTGTGCAATAATTGGCTGTTGATTGCTGGTGTTGACTTCTTGATGTGTAGTGCCTCGCAAACGTCTAGCCGCCTGCTATCGCTGTATCTATCGATGATTTCTGTGTTGTTTACTAGGATTTCTCTGGCGATGGTTTGGTTATGGGAAGAGATTATATGTTCCTTAATGGAGCCCTGTTGTTTATGCATCGTTAAACGCCTAGAAAGAGATGTTGTTGTCTTGCCTATATACTGGGTTTTTTGGAGCTTACAGTCCCCAAGTGGGCATTTGAAGGCATAGACGACGTTAGTCTCTTTTAAAGCGTTCTGTTTCGTGTCTGGAGAGTTTCTCATGAGTAGGCTGGCCGTTTTTCTGGTTTTATAGTAAATCGTCAGTTGTATCCTCTGATTTTTGTCTGTAGGGATAACGTTTCTATTAACAATATCTTTCAGGACCCTTTCCTCTGTTTTATGAGCTGTGGAAAAGAAGTTCCTGTAAAATAGTCTAATAGGGGGTATAGGTGTTGTGTTAGTTGTCTCTTCGGAGGTTGCATGGCTTTTCACTTTCCTTCTTATGATGTCATCGAAGACATCATAAGAAGGAAAGTGAAAAGCCATGCAACCTCCGAAGAGACAACTAACACAACACCTATACCCCCTATTAGACTATTTTACAGGAACTTCTTTTCCACAGCTCATAAAACAGAGGAAAGGGTCCTGAAAGATATTGTTAATAGAAACGTTATCCCTACAGACAAAAATCAGAGGATACAACTGACGATTTACTATAAAACCAGAAAAACGGCCAGCCTACTCATGAGAAACTCTCCAGACACGAAACAGAACGCTTTAAAAGAGACTAACGTCGTCTATGCCTTCAAATGCCCACTTGGGGACTGTAAGCTCCAAAAAACCCAGTATATAGGCAAGACAACAACATCTCTTTCTAGGCGTTTAACGATGCATAAACAACAGGGCTCCATTAAGGAACATATAATCTCTTCCCATAACCAAACCATCGCCAGAGAAATCCTAGTAAACAACACAGAAATCATCGATAGATACAGCGATAGCAGGCGGCTAGACGTTTGCGAGGCACTACACATCAAGAAGTCAACACCAGCAATCAACAGCCAATTATTGCACAACTATATTCTACCCACCTCAAGACTCCGCTCCAATATAGAAGCATCAAGAAATATGGACCAATAGGCTTTCTACAAACACTTCTATTCAATATCCATTGTTTCGTGTTCTGTCTTGTGTTGATACTTTTAATACCCTATTAATATCCTCTAATGCCACATCATCCTTCCCACCTTACTCAAATGTAATGCCACATCACCCTTCCCACCTCACTCAAATGTAGATATAAAATCAGGGAAACGCAAGTTCCAATCAGTTGTGTATTTGTGAAGTCTTTGAAAATGTAATAAGTTTTACGAAACGCGCCCGTGTCGCGTCAGACTAGAAATAAATATGAATTTTGGAGAAGTGATTTTTGATTTACATCCAACAGTGAAGCATAATGTACGAAAGATTGAGAAAATTCGTGTTAGAATTATTAATCTTACTTTTTCGGTCATATTTAATAATATATATATATATATATATATATATATATATACCCGCTTTCGACCCACATGGGAGGTATATACCCACCTTGGATGTGGGTAGGTGGTGATCCTCCTCCTCTCCCCCAACCCTTCTCCCTCTCTCGTAGTTTGCTATAATTGAAATAATATCCACTCACATTAGGAGCGGTATTAGCAAACACTCGCAGACTTACTGCTGATTAGAATGCTTGATTTCGCATTCAAGGCACAAATACCTGGGTTTATAACCCTCGTTACTGGCTGATAGTGGAACGTTAGCGCCCTTGTCGTTGGTGAAGTACGTTGGTGACTTCGCTGAGAGAAGGGCTAGCTAGGTGACTTCGCTGAGAGAAGGGCTAGCTAGCTAGGTGACTTCGCTGGGCGAAGGGCTAGCTAGCTAGGTGACTTCGCTGAGAGAAGGGCTAGCTAGGTGACTTCGCTGAGAGAAGGGCTAGCTAGCTAGGAAACTTCGCTGAGAGAAGGGCTAGCTAGGCGACTTTGCTGGGCGAAGGGCTAGCTAGCTAGGCGACTTCGCTGAGAGAAGGGCTAGCTAGCTAGGAAACTTCGCTGAGAGAAGGGCTAGCTAGGTGACTTCGCTGAGAGAAGGGCTAGCTAGCTAGGAGACTTCGCTGAGAGAAGGGCTAGCTAGCTAGGAAACTTCGCTGAGAGAAGGGCTAGCTAGGTAGGAGACTTCGCTGAGAGAAGGGCTAGCTAGCTAGGAAACTTCGCTGAGAGAAGGGCTAGCTAGGTAGGAGACTTCGCTGAGAGAAGGGCTAGCTAGCTAGGTGACTTCGCTGAGAGAAGGGCTAGCTAGGTGACTTCGCTGAGAGAAGGGCTAGCTAGCTAGGCGACTTCGCTGGGCGAAGGGCTAGCTAGGCGACTTCGCTGAGAGAAGGGCTAGCTAGCTAGGTGACTTCGCTGAGAGAAGGGCTAGCTAGGTGACTTCGCTGAGAGAAGGGCTAGCTAGCTAGGCGACTTCGCTGGGCGAAGGGCTAGCTAGGCGACTTCGCTGGGCGAAGGGCTAGCTAGCTAGGTGACTTCGCTGAGAGAACATAAGAACATAAGAACATAAGAACAAAGGTAACTGCAGAAGGCCTATTGGCCCATACGAGGCAGCTCCTATTCTATAACCACCCAATCCCACTCATATACTTGTCCAACCCGCGCTTGAAACAATCGAGGGACCCCACCTCCACCACGTTACGCGGCAATTGGTTCCACAAATCTACAACCCTGTTACTGAACCAGTATTTACCCAAGTCTTTCCTAAATCTAAACTTATCCAATTTATACCCATTGTTTCGTGTTCTGTCCTGTGTTGATACTTTTAATACCCTATTAATATCCCCCTTGTTATGTCCATTCACCCACTTGTAAACCTCTATCATGTCGCCCCTAACTCTTCGCCTTTCCAGTGAATGCAACTTAAGCTTTGTTAATCTTTCTTCATATGAAAGATTTCTAATTTGGGGAATTAACTTAGTCATCCTACGCTGGACACGTTCAAGTGAATTTATATCCATTCAAGTGATAGTGAGTCCTCCTCCGAATTAATTTCCCTACCGATTTTCGTATCATCGGCAAATTTGCAAATGTTGCTACTCAAACCTGAATCTAAATCATTTATATATGTTATAAACAACAGAGGTCCCAGGACAGAGCCTTGAGGCACTCCACTTACAACATTTTCCCACTCTGACTTGATTCCATTTATACTAACTCTCTGTTTCCTTTGGTATAGCCATGCCCTAATCCAGCTTAATATAGCACCCCCAATACCATGAGACTCTATTTTTTTAATCAGTCTTTCATGTGGCACTGTATCAAAAGCTTTGCTAAAGTCAAGGTATACAACATCGCAATCCTTACCACTATCAACTGCCTCAACAATGCTAGAATAAAAAGATTCCTCCAAATCAATTCCCATACCTCTATCTACTAACAGTTTAAACCCAAACAAACACCTCTAACCACTTCTTCTAGCGAGTTCGCAACAGCAACAACCCCAGCTCTCGATAGATGCACCCCATCACGAGCATACATTTCATTTCTTCCATAGAAGTGTTCCCAGTTGTCTATGAAAGATATTGCATTTGATTTGCAATATCTTTCCAGCCGGCAATTGACACCAAGTGCCCTCGATATCCATTCATTTCCCACTCCCTTTCTTGGAAGAATGCCACATATGATCGGGATTCCTCCCTTGCTCCTAACTAACTCTATGGCTGTTTTATACCTCTGAATCAGTTCCTCACTCCTGACTCGACCAACATCATTTCCTCCCACGCTAATGCAAATAATGGGATTGTTCCCATTACCAGCCATAATATCATTCATGTTGTTTATAATATCACCAATGCCAGCTCCGGGATAGCAAACCCTTAACCTGTTCCCCCTATCTCTAGCACAAAACGTTCTATCCAAATACCTTATCTGGGAATCTCCCACAACTAATGTTTGCTTAGGTACTTCCTTTACTTTCTGAGGGACCTGCGCTTCCTTTCTCTTCGTTGCTTTCCCTTTTGCGCGATCCACAGTCTCTCCACAGCACTCGTCCTCCAAAACGTCAAATGAATTTGAAGTTGCTATGGCGTTTGAAGGCGGCTTTATCAAAGTCTTCTTAAGGCCCCTGTCTTTCGCAACTCTCCAAGACGAGGTCCCTTTACTGCTGGTCTCCTCCTTCGTTACTTCTCGTTGTTTTTTAAGCTGACGCACCTCCTCCCGCAGAGAGTCCAACTCTCTGGACTCTCTGGACTCTCTCTAGCTAGCTAGAAGGGCTAGCTAGCTAGGTGACTTCGCTGGGCGAAGGGCTAGCTAGGTGACTTCGCTGGGCGAAGGGCTAGCTAGCTAGGTGACTTCGCTGAGAGAAGGGCTAGCTAGGTGACTTCGCTGGGCGAAGGGCTAGCTAGCTAGGTGACTTCGCTGAAGGAATGACAAACATTTTCTCACTTTTTTACCACTTTATTAATCGTATTTTAAACGTTTAAATCCTCCCCCGACGTCAGAATACGACGTGCTGTAAGTTATAGCAGAACTGTCGGGCGGTTCTGTTTTCTATTCGAGGGTCCTTGGTAAGGTTAGGTTCGGGTGATATAGGATATCAGTTTAGTGATATAGGTAGATGCTGGAGAGGACGGCACGGGTTGGTTTCCCGCCAGGATTACCCTATCCATACCCATCTCGGCCCCAAACCACCCCCCATCCCGGCCCTAACTTCCGATCTGTCGCCAAAGTTTATATTAAAAAATATGGTTATGACCCACCATCTTTCCTGTAGCTCCTCCTTGAGAGTGTGGTGGCCTCTGGTTGTCCTCCTCAGTGTGCTGTAGCTGCTTCAGTGTAGCTGCTTCTTAACAGCTTAATTGAGCTGTTAAGAAATCTACTCAACTGTGGTGTTCGACTCCCAAGCATCTAAGGATGTGTCCTTAGGCATCTAACATCTAAGATGTCTAACCCATGTTGTCTAGGGAAGGTGTTGATGTTTGTTGATTCAAACTACTGCACTTCAAAGTCGAACTCTAAATCAATAACTGGTATTGGGCTCCTGATGCAAGGGGGGGGGGGGTGGAACTTTCACAAATCGGACTGAGTGAAATACGGAGGGTGCGGAATAACGGTCTACAGTGATCCCCTGAACACACGGGTTTAAGAATGGAGTACAACTCCCAGGGACGGGTTATAACGACCCTTCGTGGTCGTTTCGTACAAAAGAGAAACTACCACGAAAGAAAGCTTCGTGATAATATCATAAGCCAACCGCCGGAAAAAAAAATCCATGTTTGGCACCTACAAAAACCCGTAACTTATTTTTAACCAAGCCGCCGGCTTCCTGTCCCCCTACGAGGCCTGCTAGAGGTGGTGGTCCCTCTAGTAAATTAAAGACCCCGCCTCTATAGACTTTACTGGAAGCTTTACTGCCTCCAGTAATGTCTAGTACACGGTGAAATCACACACCGTGGTTGATAGGTTCAGGCACGCGTATAGGGTTACCAGGGACGCGGGTTCGAAGCCCGTCTTGGTCGACAGAGATCGGTGCCAGAGTGTTGGCTCCTGCTCCACTCCCTGCCATAAGAGCGAAGCAGGGCCAGGTTATCTTGAGATGATTTCGGGGCTTAGTGTCCCCGCGGCCCGGCCTCCATCCCCAGGAAGCAGCCCGTGACAGCTGACTAACTCCCAGGTACCTATTTACTGCTAGGTAACAGGAGCATCAGGGTGGAAAAAACTCTGCCCATTGTCTCTCGCCGGCGCCCGGGATCGAACCCGGAACCACAGGATCACGCGTCCAGTGTTCTGTCCGCTCAGCCACCGGCTCCCGGGCGAGGTAAACCCACTCGGTAGACTGTATCGCAGAGCGGAGACTTTAAAAATGACATAATGTGGTGGAAAAGCCAAGACCATTGGCACATGGTGACGCTGCCGCTAGCGCAGAGGTGCCACATAGTGCCAGAGGTGCCATATAGTGCCAGAGGTGGCATATAGTGCCAGAGGTGCTCGAGAGACCCGCCCTCTGCTCTCTAGATGGAAACAAAAGAGCAGAGGGCTCTTTTTTTTCTCTCACAGCAGCAGTTCGTAAGGCGAAATAAGTGATCTTTTCTCTTTGCTAAATCCGCTACATGAACGGTACTCGTTCGTAAAGTGTACTCACCTAGTTGTGCTCGCGCGGGGGGTTGAGCTCTGGCTCTTTGGTCCCGCCTCTCAACTGTCGATCAACTGGTGTACAGGTTCCTGAGCTCGAGCTTTATCATATCTACATTTGAATATGTCTGTCTGTCTCTCCCGTCTATATTCCCTGGCTATATCCCCTCAATCCCTTCTGTCCATTTGCCTCTACGTAACAAAAGCGACCTAACGAGCGAGAGAGCTGGTCGTATTACACAGTCCTGCCTGAAGTCAGGATTGACCTTTACGGTGTAAACAATCAATATTAGAAATGTTATATTGATCGTGGACAATCAGCCGAGCGCTCACGGTGTCCCAGCGACTTGATAAAGGCCTCTACAGGATACCTGATCAACCAGGCTGTGGTTGCGTGCGTGGGGGGGGGGGGGCTGTGTATCAACACCTCATTTCGGGAAGAAATAATTTCTAGTTAAAACGCTTTAGTCGGCTCGAACCCTGATAGTTTATGGCCCTATACCTCGGCACCAGGGGGCCCTATACCTCGGCACCAGGGGGCCCTATACCTCGTCACCAGGGAGGCCCTATACCTCGTCACCAGAGGGCCCTATACCTCGTCACCAGAGGGCCCTATACCTCGTCACCAGAGGGCCCTATACCTCGTCACCAGAGGGCCCTATACCTCGTCACCAGAGGGCCCTATACCTCGTCACCAGAGGGCCCTATACCTCGTCACCAGAGGGCCCTATACCTCGTCACCAGGGGGGCCCTATACCTCGTCACCAGGGGGGCCCTATACCTCGTCACCAGGGGGCCCTATACCTCGTCACCAGAGGGCCCTATACCTCGTCACCAGGGGGGCCCTATACCTCGTCACCAGGGGGGCCCTATACCTCGTCACCAGGGGGGCCCTATACCTCGTCACCAGGGGGGCCCTATACCTCGTCACCAGGGGGGCCCTATACCTCGTCACCAGGGGGGCCCTATACCTCGTCACCAGGGGGGCCCTATACCTCGTCACCAGGGGGGCCCTATACCTCGTCACCAGGGGGGCCCTATACCTCGTCACCAGGGGGGCCCTATACCTCGTCACCAGGGGGGCCCTATACCTCGTCACCAGGGGGGCCCTATACCTCGTCACCAGGGGGGCCCTATACCTCGTCACCAGGGGGGCCCTATACCTCGTCACCAGGGGGGCCCTATACCTCGTCACCAGGGGGCCCTATACCTCGTCACCAGGGGGCCCTATACCTCGTCACCAGGGGGGCCCTATACCTCGTCACCAGGGGGGCCCTATACCTCGTCACCAGGGGGCCCTATACCTCGTCACCAGGGGGGCCCTATACCTCGTCACCAGGGGGGCCCTATAACTCGTCACCAGGGGGGCCCTATACCTCGTCACCAGGGGGGCCCTATACCTCGTCACCAGGGGGGCCCTATACCTCGTCACCAGGGGGCTCTATACCTCGTCACCAGGGGGGCCCTATACCTCGTCACCAGGGGGGCCCTATACCTCGTCACCAGGGGGGCCCTATACCTCGTCACCAGGGGACCCTATACCTCTTCACCAGGGGGCCCTATACCTCGTCACCAGAGGGCCCTATACCTCGTCACCAGGGGGCCCTATACCTCGTCACCAGGGGGCCCTATACCTCGTCACCAGAGGGCCCTATACCTCGTCACCAGGGGGCCCTATACCTCGTCACCAGAGGGCCCTATACCTCGTCACCAGGGGGCCCTATACCTCGTCACCAGGGGGCCCTATACCTCGTCACCAGGGGGGCCCTCCACCTCGTCACTTTAAAACAACAGAAACATAATATCATCCGCGTTATTAACTCGCTTAAAACAATTAAATAAATTTGCATAAATGTCAACTGTGAAGTTTGTTTATCGTGTTTACAATCAATTTCTGTTATTAGCCAATCGGTGGACACGAGGTGAGATTGTTGGCAGCAAACACTCCCAATCTGTCGTTCAATTAAACTGTGATTGTGTCGTTTAGGAAGCTGTTTATTTGGGGAATGATGCTTTGAAAGCGTCAGTATTGTGGGGGATTTGTTGTGTTACTAGTACGTCGTATTTGTGACGGATTGAACGGTTTCGTTAATGTGAGTTACCATCTTCACCTGCTCAATAAATAGGTGAAAGAGGGGGCCAGATTCACGAAGCAGTTACGCAAGCACTTACGAACCTGGAGCCAGATTCACGAAGCATTTACGCAAGCACTTACGAACCTGGAGCCAGATTCACGAAGCATTTACGCTAGCACTTAGGAACCTGGGGCCAGATTCACGAAGCAGTTACGCAAGCACTTACGAACCTGGAGCCAGATTTACGAAACGGTTACGCTAGCACTTACGAACCTGGAGCCAGATTCACGAAGCAGTTACGCAAGTACTTTTACGAACTTGTCCATCTTTTCTCAATCTTTGGCGGCTTTGTTTACAATAATTATACAGTTAATGAGCTCCGAAGCACCAGGAGGCTGTTTATAACAATAACAACAGTTGATAGACAAGTTTTCACGCTTGTTTGACGGCTTTGGTTACATTTATTAAACAGTTTACAAGGATGAAAACTTGCCAATCAACTGTTGTTATTGTTATAAACAGCCTCCTGGTGCTTCCGAGCTCATTAACTGTTTAATAATTGTAATTGTATAATTTAATAATTGTAATAATTTATCACTGTACCTCTAATTAAGGAACGTAATTCGAGCATAATTAGCTGCAAGAGACAATTATCCTCTTAGTGGGTTGTAATGAAATATAAATTATTGTAATGTGTTTTTTGGTGACAAAAAGATATTATTTTAATTATCTTAAATTTTTAAGATAATTTTTTTTATCTTAATTTTTGTACCTTTAGGTTCTCAAGTTCTGTTTCCAGAATCTTCTAGGCCTGGTAGGCCTAATGACACGTGACTGTGTACTTAATAGTGGAATACAGTTTTCCACAACCGGTCGTTTGCTGTGTGGGGGTCGTTACTGATGTGTGTGGGGTCGTTAGTGATGTGTGTGGTCGTTACTGATGTGTGGGGTCGTTATATGAAGCTTCGAAATTATGTACGGAAGCGAAGATAAAGAAATACAGGGGGTGGGGGGCCTTAGGAGCTAGAGCTCAACCCTGTTGTTTGTTAAAGATTCGCTTCCTGGAACAGAAAGTTCCAAGTAGCACGGGCTATGGTGAGCCCGCATGAGGTCGTAGCCTCAACCCTACTAGCACGTTTATTCGGGTTCGTGTGGGGGGGGAATATGCACGAACGTAATGTGTCTTTCTAGGGCCACACACGCACACCCCCCCCCCCCCCCTCCACACACACACACACACACACACGCACGCACGCAGACTCACGAATACGTCCACGCACGCAAGCACTAATGGCTGGCGCATGCGCAGAACTGTTATAGACGACCTTGGCGCGCAGGTTAATTCAGACCTTCATATTAACATCCACTGATTTATCTCCCCAGGTGTGTGCACGCACGCTCGCACGCACACGCGCGCGCACACACACACACACACACACACACACACACACACACACACACACACACACACACACACACACACACACACACACACACACACGCGCGCGCATTGACGGTTGAGAGGCGGGACCGAAGAGCCAGAGCTCAACCCCTGCAAGCACAATTAGGTGAGTACACACCCAGGAAGTAGCCCGTAGCAGCTGTCAACCTCCCAGGTACCTATTTACTGCTCGCTAAACAGGGGGTGGCATCAGGGTGAAAGAAACTCTACCCATTTGTTTCCGCCTCGGCCGGGAATCGATCCCGGGTCCTTAGGACTACGACCCCATACCGCTGTTCACTCGGCCGTGTGTGTGTGTGTACTCGGCCCCGAGCCTGATCCCGGCCCAATTCCAGTCCGCTCCCGCTCTAGACCTTGGGATAAAAATACCCACATCATTTTTTCTTGGCACTTCCTGGAGTTCTGATGCTTCACTTCAGCTGCCTCTCCTCTCTCTCTGGCTCTCTCTCTCTCTGGCTCTCTCTCTCTCTGGCTCTCTCTCTCTGGCTCTCTCTCTCTGTGTCTCTGTCTCTCTCTCTCTCTCTGTGTCTCTGTCTCTCTCTCTCTCTCTGTCTCTCTCTCTCTGGGTTTAGCATCATGTTGTCTCAAAGATTCCTCTTCCATTCTGGATATTTTCTTCTGATCTAGCCCCTAGTTTGTTTTATAATACTATTGCCTCCACAATATTGTTGTATTTACTAAAGACATCCTCTACAGCCCTGCTGTCGCTTACATGTCTGCTTACGAAACCTGTACATCTCCTCTCACTCATGACAGCTTAGTTTACATTTATTAAAACTTCCCCACCCTAGGGTAGTATTGTATAGGCTGCCTTAAAGGGCTACGAAGCTCTTGAGCTGTTTTAGAAATGTAAATTAAGACGCAATAAACTGAGAAATGATATACAGGTTTCGTAGCACGGGCTATGGTGAGCCCGTAGTGGACTGACCTGCCACAGGAGCGGGACAAGTAGCACGGGTTATGGCGATCCCGAGACTTGTATATATTGAGGCTAGCGCTGTGGAACTTTGCATGGCGATTTGTGAGTACAAGGACACTGTTATGGGACATGAATCGCTTCCTGTTTTGAATCCTAGAGACGCAAATTGAAGTGTGAAATTAAGGGTTTAGTTTCCCAAGAGTTTTTGCCAAGAGATTTCTATCTGTGTAATATTACAACTTTCACACAACATAGCCACAACCTTTCCAAGAGATTTCTAGCTATGCATAATATTACAACTTTTACACAACCTAACCACAACTTTCTTTTACGTAACTATGTTGTTGCAATGTTTCAGCAACGTAACAGTTTGAATAAATAGCATTTAAGTTGTGTTTACTCTCTCTCAGAACATGCAGAGAGAGAGAGAGAGAGAGAGAGAGAGAGAGAGAGAGAGAGGGAGAGAGAGAGAGAGAGAAGGGAGGGAGGGAGAGAATTGAAATCGGTGAGATTGGAGAAGGTGGAGGTGGTAGAGGAGGGGGGGAAGAGGATGGAGAGAGGGGAAACAGACCCGGGCATCGCCGGGTAACCCTTCTAGTTGGAATTACATAATCATGACTTTCAAGAGAGAGGGGAAATGGGCGTGAAAGGGGGTTGTGTGAGAGAGGGAGAGGTTGAGAGATGAAAGGGAATGTGTAGTAAGGCAGACGGGGGGGGGGGTGTAGAGGGGGATGGAGCAGGGGGGTGTTAAAGGGGGGAGTAAGAGTAGAAGGGGGTCCTGGTGGGGGGCGGAATCCACCCACGCTGTCTTTATCTTATTGATCACCAGGCGCCCCCCCCCCCACCCCCCACATAATCCCCCCTCCCCCACATATCCCCCCCTCATTATATAGATATATGGATGGCGCTGGATATGCTGCCTAGCATAGTCTTCATGATAGTAGAATATACCCGAGTTGGCTATCAGTGTTTCATATGTAGTACTTTGTTGATGTCTGATCTCCTGCTATCCTCTTATCCTGCTATCTGTGGTGGGGGAACAGGTTGTGGGGGTAGAGATATGTTCTCTGATGACTCCTTGTTCTTTGTGCCCTGACGTCTTGAAAGTAGCGATGCTGTCTTGTCTATATATCGAGATCTATGAACCCAAGAGTCCCCAAGCGGGTACCTAAAGGCATAGCCAACATTGGCCTCTTTCAAGGCGCCTTGTCTGGCGTCGGGATTAGTTCTTCATGAACAAGTTCATGTTCTTCACGAAGGTGGTTAGGAGAAGGTTCTAGTCGGCTGATGGTCCCCGGGTTCGAACCCCTGAGACGTGGGCAGGGCGTGGCTCAAGTCTCCCCCGGGTTCGAACCCCTGAGACGTGGGCAGGGCGTGGCTCAAGTCTCCCCCGGGTTCGAACCCCTGAGACGTGGGCAGGGCGTGGCTCAAGTCTCCCCCGGGTTCGAACCCCTGAGACGTGGGCAGGGCGTGGCTCAAGTCTCCCCCGGGTTCGAACCCCTGAGACGTGGGCAGGGCGTGGCTCAAGTCTCCCCCGGGTTCGAACCCCTGAGACGTGGGCAGGGCGTGGCTCAAGTCTCATGCCAAAATGAACGTGGCTTTTGCATAAATTGCCAACTGTAATTTCGCGCGTAAATTTGAAAGATGTGAGGTTGATAAGTCACCATCTGTGGTGGTGGACGGGTGCTGGAGGACCATCTGTGGTGGTGGACGGGTGCTGGAGGACCATCTGTGGTGGTGGACGGGTGCTGGAGGACCATCTGTGGTGGTGGACGGGTGCTGGAGGACCATCTGGGACGGTAGACGGGTGCTAGAGGACCATCTGTGGTGGTGGACGGGTGCTGGAGGACCATCTGGGACGGTAGACGGGTGCTAGAGGACCATCTGTGGTGGTGGACGGGTGCTGGAGGACCATCTGGGACGGTAGACGGGTGCTGGAGGACCATCTGTGGTGGTGGACGGGTGCTGGAGGACCATCTGTGGTGGTGGACGGGTGCTGGAGGACCATCTGGGACGGTAGACGGGTGCTGGAGGACCATCTGTGGTGGTGGACGGGTGCTGGAGGACCATCTGGGACGGTAGACGGGTGCTGGAGGACCATCTGTGGTGGTGGACGGGTGCTGGAGGACCATCTGGGACGGTAGACGGGTGCTGGAGGACCATCTGGGACGGTAGACGGGTGCTGGAGAACCATCTGGGACGGTAGACGGGTGCTGGAGGACCATCTGTGGTGGTGGACGGGTGCTGGAGGACCATCTGGGACGGTAGACGGGTGCTGGAGGACCATCTGGGACGGTAGACGGGTGCTGGAGGACCATCTGAGGAAGTAGACGGGTGCTGGAGGACCATCTGAGGAAGTAGACGGGTGCTAGAGGACCATCTGGGACGGTAGACGGGTGCTGGAGGACCATCTGGGACGGTAGACGGGTGCTGGAGAACCATCTGAGGAAGTAGACGGGTGCTGGAGGACCATCTGAGGAAGTAGACGGGTGCTAGAGGACCATCTGGGACGGTAGACGGGTGCTGGAGAACCATCTGAGGAAGTAGACGGGTGCTGGAGAACCATCTGAGGAAGTAGACGGGTGCAGGGGACAGTCACAGCTGGCGCATCTCCAATACTGCCAAGACATCAAATTGGAACCGATTTTTACGCGTCCTCTGACTGGTTGGGTTCAGAAACCCCAATTTCTTCCCCTTCAGAACAACAATTTTAACTGTTGACGACTTAAAAAAATTTAGCGATTCCCTATTTTTTTCCTATTTATTGATTGTCCTGATCAAATCCACCAGGGCCGTGACGAGGATTCGAACTTACGAATGACGTGCTGATGTTTTTTTTAGTCTAAAGTGTGCAAGTTATTTGGTCTATTGAGTGTCTTCAAGAGTCTGACTCTCACTGTCTTGAAGAGACAGCTCGATAAACGCCTCCTAGGAATTCCTGATCAACCAGGCTGTGAGTCATACATCAGGCCGCGAGCAGCTGCGTCCAACAGCCTGGTTGACCAGATGACCAAAAAGGAGACAGGGCCGCGGGGATGTTGTTCCCCGGAATCCACACAAGATATAGGTAAGGGGAGTGTGAATGGAATCTGTATTGTACACCCCCTATCCTATATTATATATAGGATAATTATAATATAATCTATATAATAATTATATAGAATTATTATATGGTATTTGGTAGTAAAGATGAAGGGATTTAATAGCCATTAGTAGTGGGAATTGGGTCATATAATGGCCCCATTTTCATGGGCCCTCATTTGCCTCAGCCCCATAATTTAGATGGGCTCCCATTGGAATTAGGTCTAATTTTAATGAGTTATAATTTTAGCGGACATCCAGCTTGGCACTAATTTTGACGAGGCTTAAGTTTCCCGCAATCACCATAATTAATCACTTCGAAATATCGGGTTGCTCCCGTACGGTGATTGGCTACCGTCATTGGTCGTCAACTGCTTCATCACCTGTCTATTGCTGTCTATCTGTCCCTTCAGGTAACATCCTGTCACTATTGGCTAATGTTAATCTCCTTTCATACGAGATCCTTAACATGTTATCGCGTATAATCTCTTGGGGCTGGACGATAGAGCGACGGTCTCGCTTCATGCAGGTCGGCGTTCGATCCCCGACCGTCCACAAGTGGTTGGGCACCATTCCTTCCCCCACGTCCCATCCCAAATCTTTATCCTGACCCCTTCCCAGTGCTATATAATCGGAATGGCTTGGCGCTTTCCCCCTGATAGTTCCCTTCCCTAACATGCTATCGTAGCTGGTCATGTTATCGTGCTATCGTTGCTGGGAGTGTTGCTAATAAACAGGGACACTAGAGGTTGCTTTGGATATCCAATCGTTCTTCGTAGAAGAACAAAAGAACGCAAAGCTTATCTGTAGAACAGTCCGGTAAACTCAGTTGGAAAAGAACAAGGTAAACTGTACCTGTTGGGCTTTACTCACGACTTGGAGAGTCCAGTGGAAGCTGTGTAAACTCACTGGACCAATACAACCCGCTTAAACGAGACTAAAAGTCTTCAAACTGGTCTGTGTATACTTCAAACCAGTGTAAACTCATCAACGTGTTTGACAGGCAGCTCTGTAAACTAGGTCAGCCCCCCCCCCAACAGTGCCTGTAAACCAGTAGAAACGTGGTCAAACTACTTACTACCGTGGCATGTTAACAGCTAGAGGGGGGGGGGCCGCCTCCCCCCAAACGAGGCAATTTTGACCCAATTGCTGCGAACTGGGTCTCTCGTTCAAGCACTGTACGACCCTTGACACTATGATTCCTCCATCATACAATCCACAACTGGAGGCTACTACATCATACAAGGTGTAGGAGCCTCCAGTCTTGCTTGCATTGGTGTAGGAGCCTCCAGTCTTGCTTCCATTGGTGTAGGAGCCTCCAGTCTTGCTTCCATTGGTGTAGGAGCCTCCAGTCTTGCTTCCATTGGTGTAGGAGCCTCCAGTCTTGCTTATATTGGTGTAGGAGCCTCCAGTCTTGCTTCCATTGGTGTAGGAACCTCTGGAACTTGCTCTTAAAGGTGGAGTGCTGGAGGAGGCGTGGGAGGCCAGCCATCGCCTCCACTAACTCACTGGATGACACCGTGTACGGTGGAGGGGCATGGGGGGGGAGGCGTTTGGATGATGGGGGTGGGGGAGAGGGGCGTCTGGACGATGGGGGGTGGGGGGGGGGTATGAGGGAGGCGCTTGGGTAAGGTGGAGGATGATAGAGTATTGAGGAGTGACCACTCCTGGATATGTACTCATGAGTATCTCCATGTAAATGAGGAAGCATCCTTGAGAGAACCGGAACTCCAAATCTGCCCCCCACCCCCATCAGATTAGAGTGATTGGGGTGGGGAGCTTCAGCGCTGCCCAATCGCCTTATTGCGCCCAGATCTCTCCCCTGAACAACGTCCAATAAGCGTTGAGCACTGCGACAGTTATCGATGCGGGACCAATCAGCGGTCAGTTTCTTCGACAGCCGCGAGGAACCAATCAGCGGTCGGAAATCCAGTATTTCCCTATCTTAAAGTCTTTTGGCTGCTAATGATTCCCCCTTAGCTATGGGGATTAATCCCAGGCTCCCACCTAAGTAGGTTCTCATGCAGCCCGTTCAGGCGATTACAGGATTTCCCAAAGGAGTTCTAAGAGAAAATGATTCCCCATTGGTCGCTGAGTGGGTAGGGCTGAGGCGTAGGCTGTCATCTGAATGGCTAGGGGGAGACACAGACTGTCATCTGAGTGGGGAGGGCTGAGACACAGACTGTCATCTGAGTGACAAAGAGGAGACACAGACTGTCATCTGAGTGACAAAGAGGAGACACAGACTGTCATCTGAGTGACAAAGAGGAGACACAGACTGTCATCTGAGTGACAAAGAGGAGACACAGACTGTCATCTGAGTGACAAAGAGGAGCCACTCAGATGACAGCCGGTGTCATCAGTACTAGTGACTGTAGCTTAGCAAGAAAGACAATATGAAAAGATTTAGTGCCGGAATTTAATAATCCCATTTGCACCCTGAGTAAAAATCCCCCGGGGAGGAATTGATGCAGGGAAATCCTGCAGGATTACAGCTTACTCTCGCTGTAAATCCCGAGGATTGGCCAGTCAAGTGACGTCAGTGAGTGAGACGGTCACTCGAGAATTGAGTGGATTGACAGGTGGGTCTCAACTCTTAAAGTTTAACCCAAGATAATTGTTGGAGCTACAACGGAAGAAAACGGGAAACGAACCTGGATTCTTTATTGGATTAAATGTAAAAAGCTAATGGGATTTTTTTTATGGTAGGATTGTCTATTCCTCCCGATTGTATGTCAATTCTATAATTTATCTATCATAGTGATTGTATGGGTGTGCTGTGGTGCCCTGTCCGCGGCTGCTGTGGCGCCCTGTCCGCCGCTGCTATTGGTCAAGAGGTCTGGGATTAGAGCTACAGCTGTTGTTGTTGTTGTTGTTGTCTGCAAACCTCGCCAGTCTTACCAACGCTGCGGAATAATACCTCCGGTGATACGAGCCATCAAGGGCCCCCGAAGAGTACCTTCGCGTGTCGTTATTGTGCGCTGCGGGGTTGGTCGGCCTGAGTGATCACGTGACCGCCGCAGCCAGTCGCTCTGTGGACGACCACAGTCCTATGTATACGACTGTATGTATACGGATACATTGAAAATTATCGACGCAGTCACCGCAGACGTGCAGCTGAGCCCATCACTACACACTGTCAGACCAACTTGCTCCATGTACGACAGGGACGTTCAGACCTCAAGTTTCGGCAGCAGAGTTCCAGGGGAGGAGCAGCTGCTAGCTGCCAGCTGGCAGCTGGTTCAAGCTGGCAGCTGCCAGCTCCAGGACTGTACGAAGGTCTGAAAAGAGAGTACAGCTGGATCCAGACCAGCTTTAACGGTCTAAACAGGTCTTGAAAGTTGGGGAAACTGTTTCCAGTAACTTGGGCCACCTAAGTGACGTTGTTAAGTGCCACTCAAGTGGTCCTTGAAGGTAAAGAAATGTTCTATCATGAGGGAGGGGAAATATATATATTTTGAGTACACAATAGGTACAAAATTTTGCAATTGCCATTTTAGGGTAGGGCCTGCCGCTTTAACGAGCCTAGCCTGAGGACTGGTTGGCGGTCTGTTAGCTAGTGGAACGCACGGGTTCTATCTTCCCCCCCCCCCCTGGTGATTCTGTCCCCCCCCCCTGGGGGTTCTGTCCCTGGAATCTTCGCTTTCACTGGCAGTTAAGCACTTCAAACCTGACCTCGAATGGTTTTCAATTCCCGCTCATCTGGTCAAAGTTAGTTATTGTGCTGTTTACCCTACCATTCACACCAGGGTGTAAACACATTAAGTGTACCCTGATGGTATTGGTTGACTCCCTCTACCAAGACATGTGTTGCTGCGGTCTCATCTACCCATCAACTCATACTGCGCCGTATTCATCATGGCCTCAAGGTGCTATATCATCATATCCCGTGTTCTCATCCATTGCTATACGCCTGCTTGGTCTCAAGCAAACAAGAATCGTCGTGATGATGATTCCAGACCAAACGACCTCTTTGTCCTAGGTAAACTGCCCGCTCTGTCTCCTCCACCCGTCGTGTGTACTCACCTAGTTGTACTCACCCAGGCGGACTGACAGAGCCAGAGCTCAACCCCCCTGCAAGCACAACTAGGTTAATACAACTAGTTGAATACACCCTTCTCAAACCACCAAACCACCTGAATAGTTATCTAGACATTTCTGATTGTCCGAAAGCATTTTACCGTTCCAATAATAGTCTACAGGTAAACCAGGAAGTGAACCTTTGTCGTAAACAGATTATTCTCACGTTATAACTCTACATTTTAAACTAACAATTTATATAGTCATCTTTATATATCTTTATATACTCTTTATGCATAGTCATATTACAAGAAAAAGTGTATAATGGAAAAAGGTTTCTTTTGAAGAATTTGGTTTTCTGAAAACAGAATTCAAGGGCACACTGAAATAGTTTTTGAATTCCATATTTCACATTATCGTCAATAACACACTGCATTAAGGTAACCAAACGTCATGAAACCTAACCCTAACCTAAAGTAGCCTTAATCTAACCTAATCATGGATACAAAGTAGATAATAGCAGACATTGTGTATTCGTTCTTAATCCATTCCATTAAGCGGATCTCCTCCCTGAAGACGGCTTGTATTTACGAGAAGAAACATCGACTTAACATATAGACACAACTGTCAAACTCCTCCCCCCCCCACAAGCCACTCCCACCACTTGGGTTGGACGGTAGAGCGACGGTCTCGCTTCATCCAGGTCAGCGTTCAATCCCCGACCGTCCACAAGTGGTTGGGCACAATTCCTTTTCCCACTGTCCCATCCCAAATCCTTATCCTGACCCCCCTTCCAAGTGCTATATAGTCGTAATGGCTTGGCGCTTTCTCTTGATAGTTCCCTCCCCAATCCCTCCCAATCCTTCCCCCTCCCCTCCCTTTCCCCCTTCAACCACAACCAATATTCTTGTGTTAAGGAAGTCCTCAGATTCCGTGTTCTTGAAATAACCTCTTTTTTTTTGGTTTATAAAAATGTATTCTTTAGTTGTATTAATATAATGATGCCACTAAGGATTATTATTTTGTGCTACACATGTTTATAAAGTTTAACTGTTGTTGTGTAATGTATCATTCTTATTAACTCCTTGCTTCATCTTATTCTTACCCTGTTCACTCATTTTTCATCTCATTCTAATCTCCTGTTCCATGCCTCATGTCGTCGTGAGGGAGAGAGGAAGTTAGAGGTCACGCCCAGCCTTCCCACCATCAACAGTCAATCACTTGAAACTAAGAGTTCACTAGAACTGTCACTAGAAATGAGGTTTCGTGAAATATTCAGGAGGATAAGGTGCGATGTTCCTTCCTGTATTCTTCTATCTGGTGGTGATGCCAAATCAAAAGATACATTGATTTTTGAAGCCTGTTTTAGTGTTGTGTGGGTGGCAAGCTATCAGTCCATTCAACACGAGATTATGTAATATATATATATATATATATATATATATATATATATATATATATATATATATATATATATATATATATATATATATATAATATATATATATATAAACTCAATGTGTTTGATTGCGTAGTGACTGTCATTAGACTAGGAACTAATGCGCCATACTGCAATGGAATGAACTGATGAGTTTTATCACCCAAATCAAGCATCAATCAATGAGCTAAATGAGCTGTTATTTATTTTTTGGTCGTCACGAATCGTTACCAAATTCACAGTACAAATAGCGTCTATAGAAACCACGACCGGAAAGTGTGTTGTGATCGCACTCAAAAGAATCTCGAGTATAAGCACGAGTGGATGCTGCTAAAGTGTCTTCAGGGGACAGGCTATCGATACATTGTTTGTAATGAATGATTATTAGAGCTCGTTAATAGCGTTATCTATCCAACGAACGAGGTGATGCGAGAAGAGATCAACGCGGTCGATAGACTTGCTGATTTGATAGCTGGATAGATTTATTGGTGAAAACGGCTCGTATAACGATGACAGCAGGTGTGTGTGTGTGTGTGTGTGTGTGTGTGTATACATCAATCACTGGCGGCAGGTGTGTGTAGATTATGTGGTTAATGCGAGCGTTCTTGGTCCATCTGGTGATGAAGTCAGGGGTTCTATAATTAGGTGTGTGTGCTTAGGTTCGAATGCAAGTCACACAGCCGCCTTGGTTCGAGTTAGGTGATGTGACTGGTTTGATGGAAGTGAGGTTGAATGGGTTGCGGGAAGTGCGTGCAGGAGTGTGTGAGAGGTGCGTGCGCGAGAGCCGGGTGCGCGAGAGGAGGGGTGCGATGGGTCAGTGTGGTGGTGAGTGCGACGCGAGAAGGATGTTGCGAGTCGCGGACGGGCGATGAGGACGGCGTGGGTAGTGTGCGACAGTGATGTTGCCGAGTGGCGTCCTCGTGGAAAGCGTCGTGTCGCAGCCTACACCACCCGACACAGGCGTCAAGAAAAGCGTCGTGCCGCAGCCTGCACCCCCAGACAAGACAGGCGTCCGTGTCGTGCCGCCGCCGCCGCAGCCTACACCCCCAGAAAGCGTCGTGCCGCAGCCTGCACCCCCAGACAAGACAGGCGTCCGTGTCGTGCCGCCGCCGCAGCCTACACCCCCAGACAACAACACTATGTCTAACCCCGACCCCAAGCGAGCCAACAGTAACAGTATCGCTCGTAGGTCCCAAGACACTCCCCGGACAGTGCTGTCTCAGGAGACCGGGCCTCCTGCCCTGCCAAATCTGACTTCAGCTTCCTCTCAGCCACGTAGTCGCTCCCCCACGTCGTCGCCACGTCCCCAGAGGAGCACACCTGCCTCCCACGTCTCCCCCAGGGCCTCCCCACTACCGGAAAGGGCCACACCTGCTACACACGTGTCCCCTAGGGCCTCCCCACTACCGGAAAGGGCCACACCTGCTACACACGTGTCCCCTAGGGCCTCCCCACTACCGGAAAGGGCTACACGTGCTACACACGTGTCCTCCAGGGCCTCCCCACTACCGGAAAGGGCCACACCTGCTACACACGTGTCCCCTAGGGCCTCCCCACTACCGGAAAGGGCCACACCTGCTACACACGTGTCCCCCAGGGCCTCCCCACTACCGGAAAGGGCCACACCTGCTACACACGTGTCCCCCAGGGCCTCCCCACTACCTGAGAAGAGCACACCTGCTACACACGTGTCCCCCAGGGCCTCCCCACTACCGGAAAGGGCCACACCTGCAACACACGTGTCCCCTAGGGCCTCTCCACTACCGGAAAGGGCCACACCTGCTACACACGTGTCCCCTAGGGCCTCCCCACTACCGGAAAGGGCCACACCTGCTACACACGTGTCCCCTAGGGCCTCTCCACTACCGGAAAGGGCCACACCTGCTACACACGTGTCCCCTAGGGCCTCCCCACTACCGGAAAGGGCCACACCTGCTACACACGTGTCCCCCAGGGCCTCCCCACTACCGGAAAGGGCCACACCTGCTACACACGTGTCCCCCAGGGCCTCCCCACTACCGGAAAGGGCCACACCTGCTACACACGTGTCCCCCAGGGCCTCCCCACTACCGGAAAGGGCCACACCTGCTACACACGTGTCCCCCAGGGCCTCCCCACTACCGGAAAGGGCCACACCTGCTACACACGTGTCCCCTAGGGCCTCCCCACTACCGGAAAGGGCCACACCTGCTACACACGTGTCCCCCAGGGCCTCCCCACTACCGGAAAGGGCCACACCTGCTACACACGTGTCCCCTAGGGCCTCCCCACTACCGGAAAGGGCCACACCTGCTACACACGTGTCCCCCAGGGCCTCCCCACTACCCCACATAAATTTGACAATCAGCTGCGTGTCCCCCAGGTCGCCGCAACTCCCCGACAGGGGCACACCAGGGGCGTCCCTGCCTCCCCAGCTGCCCCCGCCGCCCTCTAGCCCCGGGGGAGGACACAGGTCCCCGATCATCGGGTCCCCGACGCGGGGTTCGAGCCCCTACAGCCCTCTGCTGGGGCGAGAGCGCAACTCCCCAGCCAAGGTCGGCGGTAAAGCGTGTCAGACAAAGACGGGCCAGGCGCCAGTCTCGCTCCCCCAGCCCGGCACCGGCGGCGCCATGACCAAGTTCCTGGGCACTGGCGGGAAGAGTGGCCCCGGGCACTCCCGGAGCCCGAGGGCACCGCCCCCTCACCGCCTCATCCGACAGCACTCCCTCGCCGCCGTCTTGGGGCTCTTTCGCGGTCGGGACGAACGACTCGGCGGCTTCCCCGACTTGCCCGACGACTGGCACACAGTTCGGGAAGAGCCGGAGGAGCTGGAGAGGTCGTCGGGGAGCAACAACTCGAGATCGCACTCTATTCCTTCCACTTCGGTGCCGCACCTGCCGCACCAGGATGCGCGCCGCAAGCGGCGGAGCTCCTGTCACACCGACATATCCGGGTTGTCGGAGATGATCCCGGTCATCCCGCCGCACGCTATAAAGAGGAAGCCGCTGACGAGCGAGGCGGCGGCGGCGTCCGTCACGACGCGTCGGTGCTCGCTGACGCAGCCGTACGCGACGCTGTACGGGTCGTGGCAGAGCAACGCGTCGGCCCCGGGCAGCCGACACGGCAGTAACGAGCTGCCGCCGTCGGCTGGCGTCCTGCCCCGACGGGGACCAGCAGCAGCTCCGTCGGTGCAGGTGGAGATGACCCACATGGGGGCCGCCGCCGCCTCGGCCCTCCCTAACAGCCACGGGGCGACCCAATCCACCTCGACGACCGCCGCCACGACCTCCTCCGTCGTCACGACCTCCACCATGACAACCTCATCCTCCACCGCCCCTCTCCTCCCCCCTCACGACCTCCTGAACGAGCACTACCTCCTGACGGTGAGCGAGTCGTTCACTCAGCTCCTCGCTTGCACCTTGCAGAAAGTGCCCATGAAGGACTTCGGCTCCGAGGTCCGGGCGACGATGGACATCGCGCACTTCCTGTCGCAGGCGACGCTGGTGCTGGACGTCGGGGAGACGTCCCTCGAGGGCATCTGCGACATGCTGCTGACCAAGCTGCTGGAGCAGGACGAGCCGCTCTGCTCCGTGGCCGAGGCCAAGTCCATCCTCTTCACCCACGACACATGTGAGTACTTACTTTTATTGGACTCACTTTATTGTATTATTAGTAGGATGTCTGGTCTCCTGGGGGGCGGCTGTGTCGTCTGGTCTCCTGGGGGTGGCTTTGTCGTCTGGTCTCTGGGGGCGGCTGTGTCGTCTGGTCTCTGGGGGCGGCTGTGTCGTCTGGTCTCTGGGGGCAGCTGTGTCGTCTGGTCTCTGGGGGCGGCTGTGTCGTCTGGTCTCTGGGGGCGGCTGTGTCGTCTGGTCTCTGGGGGCGGCTGTGTCGTCTGGTCTCTGGGGGCGGCTGTGTCGTCTGGTCTCTGGGGGCGGCTGTGTCGTCTGGTCTCTGGGGGCGGCTGTGTCGTCTGGTCTTTGGGGGCGGCTGTGTCGTCTGGTCTCTGGGGGCGGCTGTGTCGTCTGGTCTCTGGGGGCGGCTGTGTCGTCTGGTCTCTGGGGGCGGCTGTGTCGTCTGGTCTCCTGGGGGGTGGCTTTGTCGTCTGGTCTCCTGGGGGGTGGCTGTGTCGTCTGGTCTCCTGGGGGGCGGCTGTGTCGTCTGGTCTCCTGGGGGTGGCTGTGTCGTCTGGTCTCTGGGGGCGGCTGTGTCGTCTGGTCTCTGGGGGCGGCTGTGTCGTCTGGTCTCTGGGGGGCGGCTGTGTCGTCTGGTCTCTGGGGGGCGGCTGTGTCGTCTGGTCTCTGGGAGGAATGCCTGCGTTGCATGGTTTAAACCGACACCAAAAGTCACTACTTTCCTCTAAGGAAACTTTAAACCCTTAAAATGAAAGTAATACCAAAAATTGAAGTTTATCCCGTAACGGATAATTATTCTAAGGGGAAAATACTCAACCCCTTAATGGAAAGACTATTACTTATGGGGAATATTTGACCCCTTAAATGGAAGATAATCCCTTAATGAGAGGATTGCCCTTAAACGAAAGATTTGCCCTTAAATGGAAAATAATTCGTAAGATGTAAGATTTGTGAGTTCGTCTAGTCCCCTTCACTATGTTGACTACTTTCACAGAACACCTCGTAGTCCCTAGTGAGGCCCTTGTAGTCCCTAGTGAAGCCCTTGTAGTCCCTAGTGAAGCCCTCGTAGTCCCTAGTGAAGCCCTTGTAGTCCCTAGTGAAGCCCTTGTAGTCCCTAGTGAAGCCCTTGTAGTCCCTAGTGAAGCCCTTGTAGTCCCTAGTGAAGCCCTCGTAGTCCCTAGTGAGGCCCTTGTAGTCCCTAGTGAGGCCCTTGTAGTCCCTAGTGAAGCCCTCGTAGTCCCTAGTGAAGCCCTTGTAGTCCCTAGTGAAGCCCTTGTAGTCCCTAGTAAGGCCCTTGTAGTCCCTAGTGAAGCCCTTGTAGTCCCTAGTGAAGCCCTCGTAGTCCCTAGTGAAGCCCTCGTAGTCCCTAGTGAAGCCCTCGTAGTCCCTAGTGAAGCCCTCGTAGTCCCAAGTGAAGCCCTCGTAGTCCCTAGTGAAGAACTCGTAGTCCCTAGTGAAGCCCTTGTAGTCCCTAGTGAAGCCCTCGTAGTCCCTAGTGAAGCCCTCGTAGTCCCTAGTGAAGCCCTTGTAGTCCCTAGTGAAGCCCTTGTAGTCCCTAGTGAAGCCCTTGTAGTCCCTAGTGAAGCCCTTGTAGTCCCTAGTGAAGCCCTTGTAATCCCTAGTGAAGCCCTTGTAGTCCCTAGTGAAGCCCTCGTAGTCCCTAGTGAAGAACTCGTAGTCCCTAGTGAAGAACTCGCAGTCCCTAGTGAAGAACTCGTAGTCCCTAGTGAAGCCCTTGTAGTCCCTAGTGAAGCCCTTGTAGTCCCTAGTGAAGCCCTTGTAGTCCCTAGTGAAGCCCTCGTAGTCCCTAGTGAAGCCCTCGTAGTCCCTAGTGAAGCCCTCGTAGTCCCTAGTGAAGCCCTCGTAGTCCCTAGTGAAGAACTCGTAGTCCCTAGTGAAGCCCTTGTAGTCCCTAGTGAAGCCCTTGTTTTACTGGGGATCACCGTGCGATGATATCGGGGCTCAGCGTCCCCGCGGCCCGGTCCTCGAGGAGGTCTTCTTGGTTATTCAAAATCTTCGACATCAGATCGCTTCTTTTGCTTGTCGATCCAAGATGCTGTGTATAAATTTCCTTCATAGAGAGATGTGTGTCGGTGTTATGCGATCGGGTGTCGGTTCAGCGGTGCGACAAACCGGCGAGTGTCGACGTGTCGGTTAAAAATCGGCGTGAAGGAGTAATTCAATCTCTGGCATCTGTGCTGAAGACGAGGGTTAAGACGCCCGCCACCATCTTGGGTCACTTTGGGAATCTCAAGATGTGTAGCTTGGTTGGAAGAGTTGGGTGCTTTTGTTACTTATTTCAAGTACTGATGATCTTAAATCGCCTCTTCTACTGTTCCTTTCTTCTCGTCCACTGTCCCTTCCCTCTCACCCCACTGTCCCTTCCCTCTCACCCCACTGTCCCTTCCCTCTCACCCCACTGTCCCTTCCCTCTCCCCCCACTGTCCCTTCCCTCTCACCCCACTGTCCCTTCCCTCTCACCCCACTCCCCCACCCTCTCACCCCACTGTCCCTTCCCTCTCACCCCACTGTCCCTTCCCTCTCACCCCACTCCCCCACCCTCTCACCCCTCCCACCCACTCGTATATCTGGGAGTGTAAATCAGAGACCCCTGGGAGCAGGGGAGCAACATTAACACAGCAGCCGCCAGATATGAGGATGAAGCTCCCTCGTCCCTCAGATGTTTCCCTGAGTTTAGGGGTCCGGGGTTCGTAAACATGAGGGGTGGGACGGGGGGTGTTCTGGGGTGTAGGATAGTGGTATACAAGGGGGGGGGGACAGGTGTAGGCTGTTGATGATGGTTGTAGTGGCAGACATATATATAAATATATATCAATGTATAATTCTTATGCCTCTACCTTTGAATGAGGCATAAGTTTGAACACTCTTTCTCCATCCTTCTCCACCTTCATGCAGGTCGGCGTTCAATCCCCGACCGTCCATAAGTGGTTGGGGCATCATTCCTTTCCCCCCCCCCGTCCCATCCCAAATCCTTATCCTGACCCCTTCCAAGTGCTATGTAGTCGTAGTGGCTTGGTGCTTTCACCCTTGATAATTCCCCCTCCCTCCTTCTCTACCCTAAAACAGAACACAGCGGGCAGATCTCTGATGTTTATATTGTTCTCAAGATGACTTGAGAAACGTCTTCAGTTCTGGCCGACCTGGGCTGAGACAATGAGTAGCGGCCTCTGACAGTTGGGTCAGCAGGCTCTGATGTCACTACTCCTCCAGGAACCTTGGCTGATGGAGGTCGAGGGGTTAGTTCCACCTAGTATGAGGTCAAGGGTGGACTACGAAGTCTATAAGCTGGGTCATAGGGGGTCAAGTATTACATGTAAGGGTAAATAGGTCATTGGTGCTCACTGGGCAGTTAGAACAACGCTGACCTCTGTTAAACATTTACAAATTAAGCAGAATATTTCTCTCTCTCTCTCTCTCTCTCTCTCTCTCTCTCTCTCTCTCTCTCTCTCTCTCTCTCTCTCTCTCTCTCTCTCTCTCTCTCTCTCTCTCTCTCTCTCTCTTTCTCTCTTTGAAACTTTAAACACTAATTTCTATCATTTTCTATTACATGGCTGGATTGTGAGATGTCACACCTTTCCTGTTTGGCAAAACCGTTGCAATTTGCTACGGAGTGGCAGCGTTGTTAGCGGCTTCCCTGTTACTTTGCGATGATTTCGGGGCTCGACGTCCCCGCGGCCCGGTCCCCGATCATGCCTCCTGGTTGCTAGTCAGGTCAACCAGGCTGTTGGACGCGGCTACTCGCAGCCTGACGCTATGAATCACAGCCTGGTTGATCAGGTACCATTTGGAGGTGTTTATCGAGTTCTCTCTTGAACATTGTGAAAGTGGGGGTGATACTCCCCCCCCTCTCTAATCCCCCCCCCTTTTCCTCCAACCCCCCCCCCCTTTTTTTCCTCCAAACCCCCATTCAAGCCTCGTTAGCAACTTCCTTCTCACCAAACCGCTTTCAACCACTCTGAACCAACTGACTCAACCAGCTGTCTCGCCAGCTGACCTGCGTCTAATTTAAACCGGTTTAGTGGAGACAAAACCTCGCCGAACTAATCGAGGATGATTCGTATAAATTCCATAGCAGACATTTCGTTCATGCGGCCTGATTTGGACGCTGTGACACTGATGAATGGAACGGCTAAATAGAGCCTGGACTATATATAGAGGTAGAGTCCGGTCTATAGTAAACTAGAGTCTCGGCTATAGATAGCCTTAGAAAGACCTTTAAGAGACTACAAGCTCAGCTAGGAAAAGGCTGGCTAAGGGTACGAATGCAGGTACATCCAAGACACCCATTGGGTGAGCTGGGTAGTGGTAGGCATCCATCAGTCTCAGGAGACTATGGAGTTGCGCTCTGGTTGTCGGTCTGGAGTGGTCTCCAGTATGTTGTTATTTTACTGTGTAGATTTGGGACCTGGCCAAATGAGGCTCCAAATGAAGCTCTCCAAATGTACTCTCTAGAAAGGAGACGAGAGAGATACCAAATAATATACACATGGAAAATACTGGAGGGTCAGGTCCCAAATCTACACAGTAAAATAACAACGTACTGGAGTGAACGATATGGAAGAAAATGCAAGATTGAACCAGTGAAGAGCAGAGGTGCCATAGGCACAATCAGAGAGCACTGTATAAACATCAGGGGTCCGCGGTTGTTCAACGTCCTCCCAGCGAGCATAAGAAATATTGCCGGAACAACCGTGGACATCTTCAAGAGAAAACTGGACGGTTTTCTAAGAGAAGTTCCGGATCAGCCGGGCTGTGGTGGGTACGTGGCCCTGCGGGCCGCTCCAAGCAACAGCCTGGTGGACCAAACTCTCACAAGTCGAGCCTGGCCTCGGGCCGGGCTTGGGGAGTAGAAGAACTCCCAGAACCCCATCAACCAGGTATCAACCAGGTATCAGGCCCTCTAGTATTTTCCACGTGTATATTATTTGGTATCTCTCTCGTCTCCTTTCTAGTGAGTACATATGTAGAGCTTTGAGTCGATCTCAATAATTTAGGTGCTTTATCGCGTCTATGTATCCCGTATGTGTTCACTGTATTCCTTCTATGTGAGGATTTGAACTTGAGGGATTCGTTGGTGGTAATTGATGATGTCAGATGCAGTGGTTGGGCTGAGTCCAACCAGGCTGTTGTGGGCTTGTAGTTTGTATCGGCAGATTCGGGAACGCAGTTGAATATGTGCTGAAAATAGCAAGTAGTTGGTCGGTTGAAGTGGTGTTTGGCCTTCGTCATTTTCTTTATTTCTGCCCACCGTTTTGGCCGCTATTTTGATGGTACTGTTGTGTGGTTGTGTCTCCGTGAAGTGTATTGTGTGTTTTCTTGAGTGCGGTGGAGGCACTGATGACTACCGGAGCAAATACTGGGGTCCACAGCCTCCACTACACAGTCGCCAGCATTTGGGGCCTGGACGGACCTCTCCTGAACTTCAAAGCTATTCTGGACAAGCTTCCGGTGTGAGACAGGGACAGAGAGAGAGAGAGAGAGAGAGAGAGAGAGAGAGAGAGAGAGAGAGAGAGAGAGAGAGAGAGACAGACGACAAAAGGAAGATCTTCCGTACCCTCTCCGTAATTTTAGATCGAAGAGTCGAAACTGTAGTTACATGTAATCATTACCGGAAAGTAAATATTGTAGAGGAGTTAGAGGCGCTGTACTCAGTACTGAAGCAACGCGGGAATCTGAGGGTAAAATTGCTTGTGCCAAGTACTGTAATTGTTCCATTAGTCCGGGCCAACAGTCATTAGGGTATAGTGGCATTACCATTAATCAATGACCTGCTCTAGTTTCCTCTATTGGCGTCAATCATTCACTCAAATGCTGGCTGTTTGATAACTGCCGTTCCAGGGCTATTCCCCCCGGGGGATTTTTTGGCGCGGCCCATCACCGGTAGCCAATCACAGCTCCAGTTGCTTGTTTTGGTGTTGTCAGTTCGATCAGCTGTAGCCAATCACCGCCCAGCCAGCTGTTTTATTGGTGTTAGCAACAGTGGTGTTGACCAATCAGCGCCCAGTCAGCTGGGGGTTCATGACACATGTCCTTCACTTATCCTCACTTCCCTACCAACTCCTACCTTTCCTCACCTCTCACCTCTTCTCTCACCCCTCACCCAATCCTCTCACCTCTCTGAGCTCGGGGGTATAAGAATGCCTTAAAAAGTTAAGGAATCTGTCTACACATTTACCTCCGAATTTTTCCCACAAGGAACCCAAAGAAAATTTCCAAGGAAAATGTATTTTCGTTCCGTCATACACCACACCGATCCTGACTATGGACATAGGATATCAAATACACCCTCGAATACACCTCGCATACACCTTTAAGTACACATAAATACACCTGCGTGGACACTTACAAACAAATTACATATAATTTAGCTTAAGCATCGGAGTATGTTAAATACTGTTCTCGTGGTGTGATGTAGTGGTGGTTAGGTGTGTTAATTATGATGTGTGTGGACTGTTATCTGTCAACGACCCGAAGGCTGTTATCTGCGCCCCTGTTAACGACCCGAGGGGTGTTATCTGTCCCAGTTAACGACCCGAGGGCTGTTATTTGCCCCCTGTTAACGACCCGAGGGCTGTTATCTGTCTCCTGTTAACGACCCGAGGGCTGTTATTTGCCCCCTGTTAACGACCCGAGGGCTGTTATCTGTCTCCTGTTAACGACCCGAGGGCTGTTATCTACCCCTGTCAACGACCCGAGGGCTGTTATCTGCCCCTGTTAACGACCCGAGGGCTGTTATCTGTCTCCTGTTAACGACCCGAGGGCTGTTATCTGTCTCCTGTTAACGACCCGAGGGCTGTTATTTGCCCCCTGTCAACGACCCGAGGGCTGTTATCTACCCCTGTCAACGACCCGAGGGCTGTTATCTGCCCCTGTTAACGACCCGAGGGCTGTTATTTGCCCCCTGTCAACGACCCGAAGGCTGTTATCTACCCCTGTCAACGACCCGAGGGCTGTTATCTGCCCCTGTTAACGACCCGAGGGCTGTTATCTGCCCCTGTTAACGACCCGAGGGCTGTTATCTACCCCTGACAACAACCCGAGGGCTATTATCTGTCTGTCAACGACCCGAGGGCTGTTATCTGTCAATGACCCGAGGGCTGTTATCTGCCCCTGTCAACGACACAAGGATAGTTTAGCTGGCATCATAACTGTAATTGGCACGACTCTCGCTACCACCACAACTCCCTCCTTAACCACTTAGGCGTAGAGAGGGAGAGTTCTGGCAGGAAGCAGTTGGTCCCCAAGTTCCTGTTCCTCAGATGGGTTTAGAAAAGTTAGGTACAACTTGGGCAAGCTTTGTCCATGTTAGGTAAGTTAGTTCTCGGATGTGAGGATAGTGTGTCTGGTACTGTGTGTGTGTGCGTGTGTGTGTGTGTGTGTGTGTGTGTGTGTGTGTGTGTGTGTGTGTGTGTGTGTGTGTGTGTACTCGCCTATTTGTCCTTGCGGGGGTTGAGCTCTGGCTCTTTGGTCCCGCCTCTCAACTGTCAATCAACAGGTGTACAGGTTCCTGAGCCTATTGGGCTCTATCATATCTACACTTGAAACTGTGTATGGAGTCAGCCTCCACCACATCACTGCCTAATGCATTCCATTTATTAACTTCTCTTGACACTAAACAAATTCTTTCTAATATCTTTATGGCTCATTTGGGCACTCAATTTCCACCTGTGTCCCCTAGTGTGTGTGCCCCTTGTGTTAAATAGCCTGTCTTTATCTACCCTATCAATTCCTTTGAGAATCTTGTATGTGGTGATCATGTCCCCCGTAACTCTCCTGTCTTCCAACGACGTAATGTTTAATTCCCGTAGATTGATTGATGAAGATTAAGCCACCCAAGAGGTGGCACGGGCATGAATAGCCCGTAAAATTCCCGTGGTCTCTCCTCATAGCTCATGCCCGTCAGTTCGGGTACTAGTCTGGTGGCAAACCTTTGAACATTTTCCAGTTTAGTTTTATGCTTGACGAGATATGGACTCCATGCTGGAGCTGCATACTCCAGGATTGATCTGACGTACGTGGTATACAAGGTTCTGAATGATTCCTTACACAAGTTTCTTAAAGCCGTTCTTATGTTGGCCAGCCTGTCATATGCCACTGATGTTATCCTCTTGATATAGGCTTCAGGGGACAGGTTTGGCGTGATATCAACCCCCAGGTCTTTCTCGCTCTCTGATTCTAGAAGAATTTCATTTCCCAAAGGATTCCTTGTATCTGGTCTTCTGATCCCTACACCTATCTTCATTACATTACATATGTTTGGGTTAAACTCTAACAACCATTTGTTGGACCAGTCCTTCGACTTGTCCAGGTCTTCTTGAAGCCTCAAGCTGTCCTCAGACCCGAGTGTGTGTGTGTTTGAGTGTGTGTTTGAGTGTGTGTTTGAGTGTGTGTGTGTGTGTGTGTGTGTGTGTGTGTGTGTGTGTGTGTGTGTGTGTGTGTGTGTGTGTGGAAGTGACTGTTGTAGTGGGTAGGGGCCATAAACAGTACTGGGTGGTCCCCGTCACCCGTACAAGGACGTCCGTCACCCGTACAAGAGGGGCCCCGTCACCCGTACAAGAGGGGCCCCGTCACCCGTACAAGAGGGGCCCCGTCACCCGTACAAGAGGGGCCCCGTCACCCGTACAAGGACGTCCCCGTCACCCGTACAAGAGGGGCCCCGAAGGGCGGTGATGGAGGGGACGGCGAAGTGGGAATCAATACCTCCTGAGGGCGGCGTGGGTGGCGCGGGTGTCGAACCCCCCGCGGGAGGGAACACACGGAGGAGAGAGAACCAAGAGAGACGCATGGAGACAGGTAAAGAGAATAAGAGGCACCCGGAAACATGGAGAGGAGGAGGAAGGGAAGGGGCAGCGAAAAGTGGGACAGAGCGTAGGGTGGATAAAGCAGTGTAGGAAGAGGACGGTGATTCTCTCTCTCTCTCTCTCTCTCTCTCTCTCTCTCTCTCTCTCTCTCTCTCTCTCTCTCTCTCTCTCTCTCTCTCTCTCTCTCTCTCTCTCTCTGTCTCTTCCTCATTTCAATTCTCACTCTCCTTCCTTTCTCCCCCTTTCCGCTCTCCCCTCCCCCCACCCCCCATTCCATTACCCCATCCCCCCACCCCCCATTCCATTACCCCATCCCCCCCTTCCATCTCCTACCCTGATGTACGCGTCATTCTGAACGGTGGGAGACATAGTAAGATGTTTTGTGTCTGAGATGTGAGGTGATGGGGCAGCATCTTCCCTGAGATGTGAGGTGATGGGGCAGCATCTTCCATGAGATGTGAGGTGATGGGGCAGCATCTTCCATGAGATGTGAGGTGATGGGGCAGCATCTTCCATGAGATGTGAGGTAATGGGGCAGCATCTTCCATGAGTTGTGAGGTGATGGGGCAGCATCTTCCATGAGATGTGTGGTGATGGGGCAGCATCTTCCATGAGATGTGAGGTGATGGGGCAGCATCTTCCATGAGATGTGAGGTGATGGGGCAGCATCTTCCATGAGATGTGAGGTGATGGGGCAGCATCTTCCATGAGATGTGTGGTGATGGGGTGACGTCACTATGGGTGACTTGTAACTCTGCTGCCTCTCTCTCTCTCTCTCTCTCTCTCTCTCTCTCTCTCTCTCTCTCTCTCTCTCTCTCTCTCTCTCTCTCTCTCTCTCTCTCTCTCTCTCTCTCTCAAACAAACAAACAAACAAACAAACAAATAAATTTGTCCAACTCTCCCTATTTTAATCATTTACTAACGCTTCGTGTGACGGGCGCCAGGGTGAGGTGTTCCGTCTGTGACGGGAGACAGATGGGGGACCATGGCTAGTGACGGTGTTTACCGTCCCTCTGACTGTCCATCTGACAGAATTCCCCCCTCCCCTCCCCCCCCCCGGTTCAGATTTGCTGAGCTCTGTAAATACTCTCTGAATACTGGAGCGCTTGATATACTGCATTCGTTTGCCATCCTCACTATGTAATGCATCAGTTATACAATATATACAATGTACCTCGGCTCGTGACAGCATCTTGATCACCTTCAGTGGTTAAGTGATTAATATTATTGATCTTAAGCACTTTAACACGCTAGTTTCTATAGCAGCCATCTTATACCCTGTCCAAGTAGGAGACAAACATGTAATGTGTGTGTGTATGTATGTATGTATGTATGTATGTATGTATATGTATGTATAGGATATGCAACCCATCCTGCAGTTTAGATAGTTTTGTGTAACTATGTGCTCCATAGTACAAATATTGACGTACTAAGCAATTAGTTGAACTTTGTACTATTCAATTTATAGAGAGTTCCAAAAAAATTGAAGCTTAAGAACTAACTTGTATATTTCTAGGCCATGTATAGTATATATATATACTATATTAGACCAAGTATAGTAAATATATGTACGATATTAGGCCTAGTATAGTACAAATATGTACTATATTAGGCCTCGGATATCGCGCATTAGGCCTAGGAAGGTTAGGTTAGTATAGTTTGTCTTATAACATAAATAGAATTTTTTTTCAGGTTTGTCCAGATTCAACAGTACCGATTTCTACTTTCTAATTTCTTAGTACGTCGGTATATGTACTATGGTGAGCATGGTTACTATAAGTAGTGCGAAAACCGGAGGATAGACTGGGATATGTGGATGTTGGTCAGAATTACATTTCACCTTTGTAAACGGACATTATTGCCACTATGTAAAAAGACCCCTAGAACCCTGTTTATGTAGAACAGACGTAAATATGTGTATATCTGTATGTAGGTTTGAACAGCATTTTATAACCACTACAATCACCTTCTGTGGGTTGATTGTTCAATAAACCCCTGAACTGTATGTTTAACAAATCTCTCACCCTGTCCATGGAGGACGGAAGAAAATGTATATATGCTGGTTAGCATTGTAAATGTCTGGCCACGTCTGTGGTAGAAAAAACTTAATACTGTCCATCTGTGGTATGTCTAGTGTTTACTGTCTTTTATACTGTCTCTGTCAGCCAATCTCCTACAATGAAAGTACTTGTAGTAAGTATTTGTTTTAAATACCAGTATATAATGATGGACCACCAGAAAGTACCAATATATAGTGATGGACCACCAGAAAGTACCAATATGTAGTGATGGACCACCAGAAAGTACCAATATGTAGTGATGGGCCACCAGAAAGTACCAATATGTAGTGATGGACCACCAGAAAGTACCAATATGTAGTGATGGGCCACCAGAAAGTACCAATATGTAGTGATGGACCACCAGTAAGTACCAATATGTAGTGATGGGCCACCAGAAAGTACCAATATGTAGTGATGGACCACCAGAAAGTACCAATATGTAGTGATGGACCACCAGAAAGTACCAATATGTAGTGATGGACCACCAGAAAGTACCAATATGTAGTGATGGACCACCAGAAAGTACCAATATGTAGTGATGGACCACCAGAAAGTACCAATATGTAGTGATGGACCACCAGAAAGTACCAATATATAGTGATGGACCACCAGAAAGTACCAATATGTAGTGATGGACCACCAGAAAGTACCAATATGTAGTGATGGACCACCAAAAAGTACCAACATGTAGTGATGGACCACCAGAAAGTACCAATATATAGTGATGGACCACCAGAAAGTACCAATATGTAGTGATGGACCACCAGAAAGTACCAATATGTAGTGATGGACCACCAGAAAGTACCAATATGTAGTGATGGGCCACCAGAAAGTACCAATATGTAGTGATGGACCACCAAAAAGTACCAACATGTAGTGATGGACCACTTGTATGTAGCAATTTTAGGCCTAATGCACGCTATCTGAGGCCTAATATAGTACATATGTGGTACATAGGCCTAGGAATATTGAAATTAAATTTTTTGCTTGATTTTATCGGACTATAAAAATGGTACAAAAGGTGGTGTACTTTCGGACCAGCAGTACATGTTGGTACTTTCCAACATGTAAGTAATGTAAGTACTATTATTTCAGGAGGATGGGTTGTATATATATGGTTCTACCTCTGATACCTCCTGAGTATCTGATGGATGCCTACTACTGCTTCTGATACTGTCCGTCTGTGGTATTGCCTCGTGTACACTGCCTCACTAGGCGCAGCAGTAGGGGGCTTAACCCAAGCCTTGCGACTCATTTCATTAGGGTTCGAACCTCCAAATGCACCGATCCTTGCCTGTTTGTTGCTGCTAACCCCGCAGGCATTAAGGGGGTGGACCTGGTTGTAAAGCGGTTAGCGGTTCGTGTCCTAGGGGGGGGGGGAAATAGGAGGGAGGGTGGGTTCTGTAGATGGGTTATGGGAAGAAACGGTTCCTTGATCAACTTCCCTATTACTACCCAGGTGTCGGTTCCCTCTGAGCCTCTCTGCAGGTGTTTATCTGAGCCTCTCTGCAGGTGTTTATCTGAGCCTCTCTGCAGGTGTCTATCTGAGCCTCTCTGCAGGTGTTTATCTGAGCCTCTCTGCAGGTGTTTATCTGAGCCTCTCTGCAGGTGTTTATCTGAGCCTCTCTGCAGGTGTTTATCTGAGCCTCTCTGCAGGTGTTTATCTGAGCCTCTCTGCAGGTGTTTATCTGAGCCTCTCTGCAGGTGTTTATCAACACTTTGTACACCTGTGTTTTTCTGTGCTTGCCTAATAGTGTTTACAGAAGGGTGAGGTCATGTAGGGATTACTCCTTCATCATCCTCTTTTCTCCTTCCTTCCTTTCCCTCATTCTTCCCTCCCTCCCTCCCTCCTCGTCCCCTCTTGACCCTAACTGCCCTCGCCAGACTTAACTACCTGACAGGGCCTCGTAACTGGCGTGATCCGCCCATCACCGCGCTCGTAGGTTCACGCCATCTATTATCCCACCCTATTATATCTCGCCCTTTACCTACACACACACACAGAGGGGACATGATCACCACATGCATGATTCTCATAGGAATTGATTGGGTAGATAAAGACAGACTATTTAACACAAGGGGCACACGCACTGGGGGACACAGGTGGAAATTGAGTGCCCAAATGAGTCATAGAGACGTTAGAAAGAATTTTTTCAGTGTCAGAGTAGTTGAGAAATGGAATGCATTAGGCAGTGATGTGGTGGAAGCTGACTCCATACACAGTTTCAAATGTAGATATGATAGAGCCCAATAGGCTCAGGAACCTGTACACCAGTTGATTGACGGTTGAGAGGCGGGACCAAAGAGCCAGAGCTCAACCCCCGCAAACACAGCTAGGCGAGTACATGTAGGTGAGTACACACACACACAGTGGAGTAAGGTGTCATTACAAAGCTGGCTAATTGGTCATTTGATCGGCTACCTAGTTAACTACGAGGTAATAGGGGAACTAATAGGTAGTGAAGAGATCACAAGTAAGCGAAGGGAAGCGCGTGTATTAACTACTTGTGCCTGCAGGACCGAGCTGTTAGCTCTTGGACCCCGCCTTTCTAACCGTCGAGTGCCTAATATAATCTCCCAATGGTATTTCACCCGTTTGAAGCCACGTGAACTGAACTGACTTTTTAGGCACCAGTGTTCTCTATACAGCAAGATTTACCATATTACACACTGCTGAGCAGATTTGATCAACGATAAATATTATTTTTTTACACTGATATTGACTCCTCTTAGCAGGCTGAGAAGAGTCCCTTCCAATAGTCCTTGGTAGACCTTAACTTACTAGTTTATTTTGGAACATGACCCATTAAGTAGGTTAATAACCAGGTTCCCAATTACTGCTGGGTGAACAGAGGCAAGCAGTTAAGGATTGGCACCCAAACATTCCTCAATTTCCTGGGGCTGACAGCAAGTAGGAAGTGCCCAGCAGAGAGAGGGTAAGTGCCCAGCAGAGAGAGAGTAAGTGTCCAGCAGAGAGAGAGTAAGTGCCCAGCAGAGTGAGAGGAAGTGTCCAGCAGAGTGAGGGCACCTCCTCTGGAGGTCAAGAACCAATCAGCTAGGGTCTCGGAGAGCATCCTGTAATATAAGCAATGAGCAGCATTCTTCACGCTAGGAATCCGTCGCTGCGAGTATCAGGAAACGTGGCCATTCTCAGTTTGCTAGAAGCCCAACCGTTTGCGCTAATCAGTGTTGTGAAAGTGGTCGTTTAGCGTTAATTTTCCCTCACGACAAGAGGACATTCGATGCCAAGTTACGATCTCATCGTAGACAGAAAACAGCAGATTCACGAACTATGTTGGGATCTGCGCGGGCATTCTGGCCTACGGTACCAGTCACAGGGCCGCCCTTTGCTACTAGTCATTGGTTGCCAGTCACACGTGCCGACCACCACCCCCAGGCACGGACACGTGCCACCCACCACCGCCCACAGGCACGGACACGTACCACCCACCACCGCAAGGCACGGACGACACGTCCCGCCCACCGCCCAAGCATCTAGGCAACAAGGTGACCTTCCGTAACCTTGTATGGATTGGCGGAAGACGAGGCTGGAGGCGGTCGCTGGCGGCGGGCAGCGGCGGCGGGGGAGGACGCAGACCTGCAGACAGGTCCCTGGAGGCTGTGTCGGCTCTCAAGAGTACATTAAGGTGACCTCAGGTGACCTGTGATGACCCAGGCCAGCCACCTGCGCCACTAGGTCACGCCCCAGCATGCTGATCACTCTCTGATCAATACAAGAGCCGCCCTACCATACCACCCGGGCGGCCGCCGCCCGCCGCTGCTGCTGCTGATGCTGCTGCTGACTCTGCTGACTCTGCTGCAGTCTCTGAGGCTGCTGCTGACTCTGCTGCAGTCTCTGAGGCTGCTGCTGACATTGGTGAAGTATTTGGGATGTGTATAACAGCAGAAAGTGGTTGGGGAGGGACATGGGGATACACATCAGTTGCTGGGGCGGGGATGGTGATGGGGGGGAAGGGGAGGTGATGGGGAAGTGATGGGGGGAGGGGTAAGTGCTTGAGGGGTGGGAGTGGTGTTTGGGTTCTGGGGTGAATACCATTGGTTACTGGGAGCCATTTAAGGTGCATGGGAGATGTGGCCAATGTGAAGAGTTCCAGGGTGTGGTATGTGGTGTTTTTATGTGTGGGGGAGGTGGGTCTGGCCGTGTGGGGGATGGGGTAAGTGTGCACGTGAGTGTGGGTGTGTGTGTGAGAGAGAGAGAGGGTCTCACAGTGTGTGTGTGTCGGGGGGGGGGGGTAGAGAGGGTCTCCCAGCATGTGTGTGAGAGAGGAACTTACTCACCACAGTCTTGAAGTGACTATCCCTCCAGATACCAAGTTTCGTCACAGATCACTTGTGTTGTGTTGATAATCTTGGTGCGTGATTTAAAGTGTCCCCCAAGTCGCTTTCTGGCCACCATAAATAATTTTTGTTTTCCTGTAGTGAACGGTTGTTTCTAATTCAGTTCTAAATGCCACATCTTCTCTCCCCTCTCATTCCCCGAACTCCTATTCCACCCTTTTCCACTTATTCTTGCTGTAAGTGCTCCCATGCCTCCTCCTTCCTTCCTCTTCACACACTCCAATCTCCAGGACTATCCTTAGTACAGCATAGTCTTTGACGTCACGCTTGGAGAGTCAATTCAACTCTTCCCAGTAACTGACAAAAGACAGAAGATATATTTATGTTCACTTATGGAGGGGGGGATGATCCCCCATAAGTGGGGGATCACTCGCGAGAGCTTGGTCCAACAGGCTGTTGCTTGGAGCAGCCCGCAGGCCCACATATCCACTACAGGCTGGTTGGTCCGGCACTTCTTGACCTAACATTCCAATTCATTAAAAAAAAAAACCTCCCCACCCACTTTTGACATGGAAGTGATGACATTTTGGTCTGTTATGGACTCCTACCAAATAGTGGCTTGGGTTGTGTCAACCAGGCTGTTGTGGCTTGTTCTGTGCACACCAGTTCATCTAGCACTGTGCATCATTCCTCCTGAAAGAGTGAATATAATTATTTTTAAATCGTGAATAAAAGTACGGGCTGCGGGCTGTTCTCAGACATCGTAAGCACTTGATTAATTGCAAAGTTCACAACTTAATTTCTATCGACATAAACTAAGATATACATTTAGCTTTCATTTAACACTTCATTTACCAAGAGTCATAAGAGGATCTGAACACATGGTGGTGGAGAATTATGACGTTAATCTCAGGATTGTGCCTCTGGAAGCCTTATCATACAGGACCCTGGAGTGTTAGCTACTCTGTCTGTGGCCCTCGGGGGTCATTATGTGGCCCTTGAGGTCCAGGTCTTGATCCACCCAACTGTGAACGGCAGGTTATGTGATGGAGAGGAGGCGAGGGGGGTCATTGGCAACGCTGATTATCTACCTGTCTTGTGGGTCTGGATACTCAAGTGTTACAAAGGTTGGACCAGTGAAGGGAAGGGGGAGGGGGGCGGGGGAGTAGGGGGGAAGGGGGAGGGGGGCGGGGGAGTAGGGGGGAAGGGGGAGTGGTTGTCGCTCCCTCAACATATGCACTATCGTTGGCACTCCTGGGTTATTTTGGCCTCAAACAGGTGTTGAAATTGTCAAGAATGTGACAGTTGGATGATGAAGCACACAGCTGTTGCCCCCCCCCCAATGGCTCTGTGTGCTCTAAGAGTGCACTGCCACTCAGCTGTGTATGACAGTTTAGAGTGAGGTGAGTGCCGGGGGTGGAGGGGTGGCACTCATTGTGTTCATCAAGTGGGTGGAGCCGTCGGCCGCGTTAGTCTACGGGTTTGTCCCTCCGTGTTTCACTACCTCAGCCACCTGCTCTTCTTTAAAGGCCACCACCTGCGTCATCACCTAGGTGGTTAACTGCCTGCCTGGCTGCCTGCCTGCCTGCCTGCCTGGCTGCCTGCCTGCCTGCCTGCCTGGCTGCCTGCCTGCCTGGCTGCCTGCCTGCCTGCCTGCCTGGCTGGCTGGCTGGCTCCTTGGCTGGCTGGCTGGCTCCTTGCCTGGCTGCCTGCCTGCCTGGCTGGCTGGCTCCTTGCTTGCCTGGCTGCCTGCCTGGCTGCCTTCCTGGCTGGCTCTTTGCCTGCCTGCCTGGCTGGCTCCTTGCCTGCCTGCCTGCCTGCTGGTCAACTTTCCTGCTTGCCTGCTGACGTGTTCTACAGGCAACAGCACCAGTAATAGTATATTCAGCATACCAGGTCACTTTCCCCCCCCCCCAGCTTCTCCCAGCAAACATATGATATATTAACGGAGCAACCAGGCTGTGATGGCCATGTGGACATGTCCTCAGATCGGCCGGTTATGACTGTGCTACCGTGGCCGGATTGTGATGCCGTCAACGTAACCCCATCCGGCCACACGATGCCATACTTTGTATGGGTGAACGCAGTTAAAATCCGGTTACATTCAGATGGTTGGGGTTCTGTTTCGCCTATCCACAAGCGTTCGAGCCTATCCAACCACCCCAAACCCATCAAGGGCGAGGCATAGAAAACGCTGGTATTATGGTATCTAAATTTCAAGCAATGCATAGGAGTTTCCACGAGTGGGTAGATTCCGTAAGAATTGTGACTAGTGAGAGAGAGAAGCCTGGAATTGTGTTGTTAATCTTGCCGGAACAACCGTGGACATCTTCAAGAGAAAACTGGATAGTTTTCTTCAAGGAGTGCCGGACCAACCGGGCTGTGGTGGGCATGTAGGGCTGCGGGCCGCTCCAAGCAACAGCCTGGTGGACCAAACTCTCACAAGACAAGCCTGGCCTCGGGACGGGCTTGGAGAGTAGAAGTACTCCCAGAACCCCATCAAGCAGGTACCAACACAACTTTGAACTATTTTTGCAGATTGAGGACAAAAAAAATTAATGGAATTATTATTTCTGGGTTTGAGTGACAGGTAGACATGTCTTGTCATTCTGTCCACTGTGGCAACTGCCAGTTAGCTGTGTTCCCACCAAGGAACTATAAATTAAGGTGGTCTGGGAACTAGACGTTTCTTGAAGAAGGTATAGGATTGGTGATTTGCTAAATCTACTACTGTGTGCTTACCTATTTGTGCCTGCAGGATCGAGCTCCAGCTCGTAGACCCCCGAGTTTTCTAGGTGTTTGTTGTCTAATGCAATGATTGCTGGCCTGTTTCCCTAACGTGTGTGTGTTCTCACCTAGTTGTGTTTGCGGAGGTTGAGCTCTGGCTCTTTGGTACTGTGTGTGTGTGCGTGCGTGCGTGCGTGCGTGCGTGCGTGGTGTGCGTGCGAGCATGTGCACGCCATATGCTGGAAGTGCATTGATAACGTGGTACAATAGGGAGACGGGGCGGAGGTATGGGCGGAGAGGAGTGTGATACTAAGAGTGGGCGGGTGGGTGGGTACTAGAAGTGGGATAGTGGTGATGGGATAGGCTAGTGGTGATGGGGATGGGTATAGGGCGGTGTTGTGGGTGGGTGTGGGTGGCGGGGGGCGGGTGGGTTGAGGCGGAGTATGTACAGCTTAAAGCTGGGTGGTGGAGGTGCTGCTGCTGCTGTGTTCTGTCGGCTCTCACTTTGGTGTGGTCCCCCCTTCCCCTACCCCCCCCCCCCCACCGTCCCTCCTGGTGCAGTCACCCACCTTGTGAGGGGGTAGGGACGCTAGGGGACCCTGACTTGAGGGGTTAGGGACGCCAAGACCCCCTGACTTAAGGGGTAAGGACGCTGGTGGGAATGAATCAGAAGCGATATTGGACTATGAATGTGTCTAGACGCTCATCTGGGTCGCTGTGAGACCTCTGGATCCCCCTCCCCCCTTTTCCCTAGTCGCCCCCCCCTCATCTCACCCCCTCCTGGTCACCCCCCCCCCCTCTCTCTCTCAACTACCCTGAGAATTTTGTATATAGTAATCATGTCTCCCTCTAACTCTTCTGATTTCCAACGACAAGTTGTTGTTTTTTAGGTTTAATTCTTGTAGCCTTTCCTCGTATCTCATACCTTTCAGTTCCGGGACTAGTCCGGAGACATGTCTCTAAACTTCATACAAACTCCGTCTTGTACTTGACTAAATATGGACTCCAGGCTGATGCCGCATACTCCGGCTGATGCCGCATACTCCAGGCTGATGCCGCATACTCCAGGCTGATGCCGCATACTCCAGGCTGATGCCGCATACTCCGGCTGGTGCATGAAGTATGCGACGCTTTTTTTTTTTTTTTTTGCCTTTTTTTTGCCTCGCAAAAGACTAAAAATATTTTTTTTTTGTTTTTGTAAGGCAAAAAAGTGCTTGTGGAGGTCAAAGGCTAGCTCCTGAGCCTCGCCTTAGCAGCTCTCGGCTAATTCGACGGCTTCTGCTCTTCTGTTGGTCATATTAACGTTTGAATTAACCGAATTAATTAGATCCCACTCTACCTAATCTATTGAGCTCGATCCATTGAGCTCGATCCATTGAGCTCGATCCATTGATCTGATTCAGTTACTCAAACCTTCACATGCTTTCCCTGTCCCTTGTACCCTGAGTAATAGTGAACCCTTAGATTGTCCTACTGTCCTTATACTGAATCTTGAACAACTTCACCGAGAATCTTGTATATTGGATCCTGTCTGCTCGATTCTGTCCCTCTGGCCCGTCCACCAACACCGGTTCCCGTCCCTCTGCCGGTAAAGTTATGCTGAAATACTGCTTTAAACCCGAATAGTGAAGCCAGCGTCGCTCTGGCTGTCCCTTCGACTGTTCCTTCCCCCTCTCCTGTCTCTCTGTCTCTCTCTGTCTCTCTCTGTCTCTCTCTGTCTCTCTCTGTCTCTCTCTGTCTCTCTGTCTCTCTCTCTGTCTCTCTGTCTCTCTCTGTCTCTCTCTCTGTCTCTCTGTCTCTCTCTCTGTCTCTCTCTCTGTCTCTCTCTCTGTCTCTCTCTCTCTTTCTCTCTGTCTCTCTCTCTCTCTCTCTGTCTCTCTCTCTCTCTCTCTCTGTCTCTCTCTCTTTCTCTCTCTCTGTCTCTCTCTCTGTCTCTCTCTGTCTCTCTCTCTCTCTCTCTGTCTCTCTCTCTTTCTCTCTCTCTGTCTCTCTCTCTGTCTCTCTCTCTCTCTCTCTCTCTCTCTCTCTCTCTCTCTCTCTCTCTCTCTCTCTCTCTCTCCCCATTCGTCGTCCTCCCCATGCCCTCATATTCTCTCTCTCTTTTCCCCTTGTCTTTCACTCCCTGGTAAGCTTCCTGTCTCGCCCTGTCCTGTCCCATCCTGTTCTTCTAGCTCCTGTCTAATTCCTCTCTTCTGCTTGGGGAGTAGAAGAACTCCCAGAACCCCATCAACCAGGTATCTGCTTCCCCCCCTGGCCGTTATTCCCGTTACTTTATGAAGCCCCCTTCCATCAGCATCGTTTTTTTCCCCTCTTCCTTGCCTCTTCCTTCCCCACACCCCCCATCCCATACCACCCCCTTCCTTCCCTCCCTCCATTCCCCTCCTCTATCCCCCTCCTCTTCCCCCTCTCTCCCGGTCACTCTGGCGGCAAAATAGCCCCTTTGGCAAATTAAATGATCCAAGTGAGTCTGGCGGACTAGTGACAGATTGGTGAGAAGGAGAGGGGGGGGAGTTAGGGAGAGGAGAGAGGGGAAGATGTGGAAGGGGGGGGGGGGATGGAGAAGGGAGGGGGAGGGAGGGAAGGAAGGGAGGTAGAAGGGAGGGGAGGGAGGGATAAGCTTGGTTCGCAAATAAATACATGTATTTTGTTTGAGTACGTACACACACACATACACACACACACACACACACACACACACATACACAATAGAGCCCAGTAGGCTCAGGAATCTGTACACCTGTTGATTGACGGTTGAGAGGCGGGACCAAAGAGCCAGAGCTCAACCCCCGCAAACACAACTAGGTGAGTACACACACTGGAGTATGCAGCTCCAGCCTAGAGTCCATACCTAGTTAAATATAAGACAAAGTTAGAGATGATTCAGAGGTATGCCATCAGAGGTAGCACCATACTAGTCCCAGAACTGAGAGGTATGAGCTACGAGGAAAGGCTACGGGAACTAAACCTCACGTACCTTGAAGACAGAAGAGTAAGGGGGAGACATGATGACCACCTACAAAATTCTCAGGGGAATTGACAGGATGGACAAAGACAAACTCTTTAACACGGGTGGAACACGAACAAGGGGACACAGGTGGAAACTGAGTACCCATATGAGCCACAAAAGACATTAGAATAACTTTTTCAGTGTCAGAGTAGTTTGTAAATGGAATGCACTAGGCAGTGATGTGGTGGAGGCTGACTCCATACACAGTTTCAAGTGTAGATATGATAGAGCCCAATAGGCTCAGGAACCTGTACACCAGTTGATTGACAGTTGAGAAGCAGGACCCACCGAGAATGGGGGAGGGTGTAGGAGGGGGTCGGACTGTGAAGGTTAACGAGGGAATAGGGGAAATAGGGGGTAAGGGGTTACGATAAGGGGGGAGGATACCTAACGCAGGGTGACAAATGGCCCTCTCTGAGGTCCGTCCTCCTGGTCGCAATGATCGTTGGTTCCGGTAACCGCGTTATTCCGGCTCATTACCTGACATGAGGTCATTAGCAGGCCACGGAGCCTCCATGAGGTGGCACTCATCAGGCCTTATGCAGTGCCAGACAAGGCCATTCGCTCGTGGTGGGTTGTTAACACTCTTAGAGGTCACCAGCGGGTGTGTGACGACTGTGTTTGTCGCCAGCCTGAAGCATGTGTGGCTTGAAATATGTAAATTATGTAAATTATGTAAATTACTGTGTACTAACGCTATTCCATTGCAAATTATTTAATAAAAAACACGAACATTTATTTAAAAAATCTTTGATTTTTAAATTAAATTTAAAATGTTATTCATTATAGAATTATACTCATAAAACCTTATCAATGTCAAGTCTAATTATAGGGGGCATATCTCATATCCTGGAGCATATTAGGGCATTATACTTAACCAGGAGTGTGTGTTCTGAGGGGCATATCAACACCGTGGGCAGCCCTGTGCCCGGAGCTGCTTGATATCCAGGGCACGGATATCACAAAAGGCATACTGTTATCTACGACTGATAACGTATTTATTCAGGATTCTCACTTTCTCCTCTACCCTGGCTATACCCACTACCCCCACTGGGTACAGTGGACAGGGAGGGAAGTTGACAGGGAAGGAAGTAGACAGGGGAAAAGGGTCGTGGGGGGGGGGATTGAGAGGTTGAGAGACAAGGCTCCCTGTGTCAAGTCTCGCTTCATACAGGTCGGCGTTCGATCCCCGACCGTCCACAAGTGATTGGGCACTATTCCTTTCCCACCGTCCCATCCCAAATCTTTATCCTGACCCCTTTCCAGTGCTATATAGTCGTAATGGCTTGGCGCTTTTTCCCTGGTAATTCCCTTCTTGCTCGTATAAATACTCGGGATAAGCCTGTTTTAGTTTGGGGGGCCTTTCGACATGTTTGTAATTAACTTGCCCAAACGCTTCCTGACATGATATGTTTACCGATCTGATATCCAGGAGGGAGTGTAATTACCTAAGTGTAATTACCTAAGTGTAGTTACAGGATGAGAGCTACGCTCGTGGTGTCCCGTCTTCCCAGCACTCTTTGTCATATAACGCTTTGAAACACACACACGTGTGTGTGTGTGTGTGTGTGTGTGTGTGTGTGTGTGTGTGTGTGTGTGTGTGTGTGTGTGTGTGTGTGTGTACTCATCTAGTTGAGCTTACCAGGGGGGGAGGGGTTGAGCTTCGGCTCTTTGGTCCCGGCTCTCAACTGTCAATCAACTGAGTGTGACTGTGTACTACAGACTGTGTGATATGGATGATAGTGGTGTTAGGACGCTGTTAAGAGTTCACCCCTCCTTATACCTCTGTTCACCCAGCATAAAACGCTTCATTTCTCACGTACTCACCCTCTGAATGACTATGACTACGAATGAGAAGAGCTCTCTTCCTCACTCACAACAAGATTTAATTAAAACTCTGCTTTAACCTGTATATTGTTTTTTAACGTACTAGCTAATTCCGAGAACGGTTGGGCTTTAGCCAAACATTTGGCTATTTACAGCTGAAGGGATTACAGCATCTGTATCGAATGGGGTGTTTATCTGGGATAGGAGGTCAGATGCTAAGGGCTAGTCTCCGCAACTGTCCCACACGGGAGAGGGAGTGGGAGGGAAGAGAGAGGAGGGGGGAGGGGGAAGGAGGAGTAAGAGAGACCTGGGCACCGCCGGGTAATCCAATTAATAACTTCAGGATCACGTTTTCTGAAGGTCTCTCTCTCTCTCTCTCTCTCTCTCTCTCTCTCTCTCTCTCTCTCTCTCTCTCTCTCTCTCTCTCTCTCTCTCTCTGTCTCTCTCTCTCTCTCTCTCTGTCTCTCTCTCTCTCTCTCTCTGTCTCTCTCTCTCTCTCTCTCTCTCTCTCTCTCTCTCTCTCTCTCTCTCTCTCTCTCTCTCTCTCTCTCTCTCTCTCTCTCTCTCTCTCTCTCTCTCTCTATGAACAAAATGAACTCCATGTTATTAAGTCATTAAGACTTAAGTGATGACGTCTATTTCAAATTTAAAACTATAATGATTTTTTTTTTTGGGGGTACTAACGAGGTCGGGTAATTTTAGATAACATACGAACACGTGATTGGGCGAGCGATCTCGTTCGTATTAATAGACGGTTTCTGTCTTAAAATTAAGCTTGTGGGGGAAAAAAAAAAGATTTTTATCCATTCCGGCGAGGAAATGTTGGCCCCAGTGATGCTTTCCCGGGCCAGGTATGGCGCCAGGTGTGGGAGCCAGGTGTGGGAGCCAGGTGTGGGAGCCAGGTGATTGGTTAGATACTGGCGTGGATCCCCCCTCCCCCCCCACACCACACACCGTCACCCCTCCTCCCCCCCCCCCCCCCCCCACCATCCTACAAGCTGCAATCTTAGCATTCCTTCTTTCAACGCTGTCATTATTCCCGGCTTTGTTTCTCTCATTTATTCTATTCCTATTTGCCCAAATATAATGTAATTTTATCCTATTTCCCTATTTATCGCACCCTTTCCCTATTTATTGCACTCTCTCTCCATTCCTTTCTCCGCTTCCCCCATATTTTCTCACTCTTTCCCTTCCAATTCCCTATTCATCCTCCCTATTCCATTTCCTACGCTTCAGTCTCCTTATTCTTCTACCTTCTTTCCCCATTCACCCCTCCCTATTTCCCCATTACCCTGCCCATGTACCTATTTAGAGCCATACATAGCGTTAGGCCTACTCATAAGTGTCAGCTGTTTATCACCTGGATAATTACCCCCTAATGGGGCTTGTGGTGGGGGGGGGAAGGTCATGGGTCATGTTGAAAAGGTGGGCATTATCTCCTATGTTTGTTTGTCCTATGTTGTGCCTCTACCACCATGCATAGGTCGGGGTTACCATGCAAGAGAGGTGGTAGAGGGGTTCCTTCCCTTACACCAGCTACTGCCCCTCCTCTTCCCCCCATTCTCTCCCTCCCTTCCCTCCTTCTCCCTCTCCTCCCTCACTCGAGGTCTCCATCATGATGGAGACTGGTGAGGGAAAATGTGATATTGTGCTAAATCGCTAGACATAAACAATAGCAAATGGTTGAGAAAAGGTAGAGAGAGGGAAGGGAAAGGGAGAGAGAAGGAAAGGGAAAGTTGGACCTACTGTAGATAGGTATAGGGTACACCCTTAAGGGCTGTGTCTCCCAGTTAGGCTCCTAGGAGGACCCCAGGAGAGATCCGATTTGGCTGTAAGCCGGATCTAAGCTGGGATGGGTCGGCTTGATTTTTCTGGGTGATGGAACTTCGATCTGAGCCGGAAATCGTTGTTTGAAGATAGTGGTGGTTTATGCAAATGGTGGTTGCTGGTGGTTAGGTGGTTGATGTCTTTAATGATCGTCTGAGGGATGGTTTAGTCATTGTTGCCTTTTTTAGTTTCATTGTTGATCTGCGGGGCCTTGAAAATGGCGACTTTGGTAAGGTTGTGAAGGGAGGTAATGTTCACGACGTGTCTGATATCTCTCGCACCATACACTTGAAGACACAAATCACACGCGAGTGATTTGCGTACGAGTGTGTGTGCGCGCAGGGAGTCACTCATCCAGCAAACGCACTCAAATTCTTTTCTCTCAATGCACTCGCTCGTCACTGGCCGCTTCAACCAGAAATATCAACTTAATTGCCAGCAAATACAACTTAAGAATGAGTGCAATAAAGTGGAATGAGTGCAATAAAGTAGAATGAGTGCAATAAAGTAGAATGAGTGCAATAAAGTAGAATGAGTGCAATAAAGTGGAATGAGTGCAATAAAGTGGAATGAGTGCAATATATAAAGCTGTAGAAGGTGTATTGGATAGAATACAACAACTAGTCAGCTGATTACTGGAATTATTATTAAACACTGGAATCTATTGTTTAAGATCTCTCTCTCTCACTCGCGACCACAGACGTGGCCGGACATTTACAATGCTAACCAGCATATATATATACATTTTCTTCTGTCCTCAATGGACAAGGGTGAGAGAGCTGTTGAACATATAGTTCAGGGATTTATTGAACAATCACACCAATGGTGATTGTAGGGCTTTTAAAATGTTGATCTATCGTACATAAATACATATATTTGTAAATTGTAAACGAATTGTTACTCTAAGTCAAAATGATTTAGGCTCAGTCTGATTTAGGCTCAGTCTGATTTAGGCTCAGTCTGATTTAGGCTCAGTCTGATTTAGGCTCAGATTCACCTGTTCAGTCGTTATTGTAACCATTTGTCTAAGGTGTTATGGAAATAGTTCTTTATTGTGAATTTGCCAACTGTAATGATTTTAAAATAATTGATCATAACTCCTAAATCTAATTCTTGAGTGACCAGTTTGAAATTAGATAATTTATGTTATGACTCTCTAAAGTCAATTATTTACTGTAAATTTATGTAAACTAACCTAACCTCTACCTGTACAAGGCGAGTATTTATGAATAAAGTATATCTATCTATATCTATCTATATCTATATCTATCTATATCTATCTATATCTATCTATCTCGATATGTTGACCAGACCACACACTAGAAGGTGAAGGGACGACGACGTTTCGGTCCGTCCTGGACCATTCTCAAGTCGAGTCTCAAGTCTGATATCTATGTAGATGTCGATAGATATCTATCGATATCTACATGCGGTCATTCACTCCATGGTTTAAGCACTAGTCTATGAGCTATCATAAAATTAAGATATCTAGTAGTTATGTCATCTAGTAGTTATGTCATTCTAGTAGTTAGGTCATTCTAGTAGTTAGGTCGTACTAGTTATCTATTTTGGACGTGGTTGAGAGGGACCACGTACGTACGTGTGTGTGTGTGTGTGTGTGTGTGTGTGTGTGTGTGTGTGTGTGTGTGTGTGTGTGTGTGTGTGTGTGTGTGTGTGTGTGTGTGTGAAAGGGAACTACCAATCCCTAATCATCGCTACAGTAGTCAACTATGGAGTATTCTCGTTCTCTTCCAAGTACCAGTGTTGCATAGTTTGATATCTGCCTCTCTGCTTGCTGTGTGTGTGTGTGTGTGTGTGTGTGTGTTGGAGGCTATTAAAAGGTCACCACTAGAAGGTCAAAGGTTACCGGGCCACCTTTAACCTATTCTCTTCAGAGTTTGACATTGAAGACTTGTGTAAATGTAGATAGCTCTTCTTGAAGGAATTGGGACGATATTTCTGTTCGGGTTGGTTTGTAAAGCCGTGGGGAAATGGGAACGTCTGGAGTAAAATGGGTAATGGGTAATGCACTAGGAATGGGAATAATGAGGGATAAAAGACATTGGAGGATTTGGAACTAGGAATGGGGGGAGATAGCAGGTTATATGTGAAGACGGGATAGGACTCAAGAAATTGATAAGATCAATTATGTATTAACATAATTGATGTTAATTATAAATTAATATATTTTAACATTTAAACATCTGAATGCTCTTGTCTCAGGCTAGCTTTCCTGTCTATCTGGCTCACGCTAGCTCTCCTGTCTATCAGCTGTACCGCCATAACCCCCCTACCACCACCACCACCTGTCCTCTCATTTCTGTCTTGACACCACCACAACCACCACTATGCCCAACCACCACCACAGCATCACCACACACTGGTCGTGGACCACAAGCACCTGTCTCTTCCTAGTTCGAGCAATAAGTGTGAATAATTAACGAGCAGCCGCGAGTAACGGGAAATGCTTTATCAACGACACAGTCTATCAGCCAGGTGTGTGAGACTGGTCCCTCCACCAGGCCAGCCAGGTGTGTGAGACTGGTCCCTCCACCAGGCCAGCCAGGTGTGTGAGACTGGTCCCTCCACCAGGCCAGCCAGGTGTGTGAGACTGGTCCCTCCACCAGGCCAGCCAGGTGTGTGAGACTGGTCCCTCCACCAGGCCAGCCAGGTGTGTGAGACTGGTCCCTCCACCAGGCCAGCCAGGTGTGTGAGACTGGTCCCTCCACCAGGCCAGCCAGGTGTGTGAGACTGGTCCCTCCACCAGGCCAGTCAGGTGTGTGAGACTGGTCCCTCCACCAGGCCAGCCAGGTGTGTGAGACTGGTCCCTCCTCCAGGCCAGCCAGGTGTGTGAGACTGGTCCCTCCACCAGGCCAGCCAGGTGTGTGAGACTGGTCCCTCCACCAGGCCAGCCAGGTGTGTGAGACTGGTCCCTCCACCAGGCCAGCCAGGTGTGTGAGACTGGTCCCTCCACCAGGCCAGCCAGGTGTGTGAGACTGGTCCCTCCACCAGGCCAGCCAGGTGTGTGAGACTAGGTCCCTCCACCAGGCCAGTCAGGTGTGTGAGACTGGTCCCTCCACCAGGCCAGCCAGGTGTGTGAGACTGGTCCCTCCACCAGGCCAGCCAGGTGTGTGAGACTGGTCCCTCCACCAGGCCAGCCAGGTGTGTGAGACTGGTCCCTCCACCAGGCCAGTCAGGTGTGTGAGACTGGTCCCTCCACCAGGCCAGCCAGGTGTGTGAGACTGGTCCCTCCTCCAGGCCAGCCAGGTGTGTGAGACTGGTCCCTCCACCAGGCCAGCCAGGTGTGTGAGACTGGTCCCTCCACCAGGCCAGCCAGGTGTGTGAGACTGGTCCCTCCACCAGGCCAGCCAGGTGTGTGAGACTGGTCCCTCCACCAGGCCAGCCAGGTGTGTGAGACTGGTCCCTCCACCAGGCCAGCCAGGTGTGTGAGACTGGTCGCTCAACGAGGCCAGCCAGGTGTGTGAGACTAGGTCCCTCCACCAGGCCAGCCAGGTGTGTGAGACTGGTCCCTCCACCAGGCCAGTCAGGTGTGTGAGACTGGTCCCTCCACCAGGCCAGCCAGGTGTGTGAGACTGGTCCCTCCACCAGGCCAGCCAGGTGTGTGAGACTGGTCCCTCCACCAGGCCAGTCAGGTGTGAGACTGGTCCCTCCACCAGGCCAGCCAGGTGTGTGAGACTGGTCCCTCCACCAGGCCAGTCAGGTGTGTGAGACTAGGTCCCTCCACCAGGCCAGCCAGGTGTGTGAGACTGGTCCCTCCACCAGGCCAGCCAGGTGTGTGAGACTGGTCCCTCCACCAGGCCAGCCAGGTGTGTGAGACTGGTCCCTCCACCAGGCCAGCCAGGTGTGTGAGACTGGTCCCTCCACCAGGCCAGCCAGGTGTGTGAGACTGGTCCCTCCACCAGGCCAGTCAGGTGTGTGAGACTGGTCCCTCCACCAGGCCAGTCAGGTGTGTGAGACTGGTCCCTCCACCAGGCCAGTCAGGTGTGTGAGACTGGTCCCTCCACCAGGCCAGTCAGGTGTGTGAGACTGGTCCCTCCACCAGGCCAGTCAGGTGTGTGAGACTGGTCCCTCCACCAGGCCAGTCAGGTGTGTGAGACTGGTCCCTCCACCAGGCCAGTCAGGTGTGTGAGACTGGTCCCTCCACCAGGCCAGTCAGGTGTGTGAGACTGGTCCCTCCACCAGGCCAGTCAGGTGTGTGAGACTGGTCCTCCACCAGGCCAGCCAGGTGTGTGAGACTGGTCCCTCCACCAGGCCAGTCAGGTGTGTGAGACTGGTCCCTCCACCAGGCCAGCCAGGTGTGTGAGACTGGCCCCTCCACCAGGCCAGCCAGGTGTGTGAGACTAGGTCCCTCCACCAGGCCAGCCATGTCTACTACATATATGTCTCTCTAACACCCTTCCCCCCCCCCCCCCACACACACCTCCAGGAAGCAGCCCATAGCAGCTGTCTAACTAGCAGGTACCTATTTACTGCTAGGTGAACAGTGGCATTAGGGTGAAAGTAGCTCTGCCCATTTGCTCCACAGTGTATGTGTTCCACACAGTGTGTACTCACCTAGTTGTGCTTGTGGGGGGGGTTGAGCTTTGGCTTTTTGGTCCCGCCTCTCGACCATGTGTGTGTGGGGGAGGGAGGGTGTTGGGGATATGGGGAGAGGGGTGTTCCCTCCCCTTGTGAATTTCCCCCTCCCTTAATGTTACCCCTCTTCCATAGGGGCTCTCCCCCCTTCCTTAGCCCTAAGCAAAGAGCCACACCGCAAAAGGCAATATAATATCACACATGCTCCCGGACGCAGGTTCGAATCCTCGTCACCGCCCTTGTGGATTTGTTGCAATATAATATGTATGTACCCTTGTATTCCTCTTACCGTAAGATAAACCGTTAAGGGACAGTTACCGCCAAAATAAAAAAAAAAACACTCTCCAAGAATGCCGGATTCCTGTTTACGTTCGCGGGAGGAGAGTCGGATATGTTGCCGTTCGCGAAGTCCGGTTCACCTCCTCGGTAATTTAATTGTTGTCATGTAGAGACTTTTCGCGAGCCACATTGGCTTTTATTCAGCTGTGGGTTAAGAGCTAGAGTCGTCTGGCCTCCGAGGGCGGCTCCGGGTTCTTGATGACACGAGTGACGTCAGAACCCGCGGAAATACCACTGGCTGGCTGGCGGGATGTGAAGGTTGGTGCTGGGTGCTGGGGGGCGAGTCTCCACCCACGACACAACCCTCCTCTCTCTCTGGCTCCCTCTCTCTCTCTGGCTCTCTCTCTCTCTGGCTCTCTCTCTCTCTCTGGCTCTCTCTCTCTCTCTGGCTCTCTCTCTCTCTCTGGCTCTCTCTCTCTCTCTGGCTCTCTCTCTCTCTCTGGCTCTCTCTCTCTCTGGCTCTCTCTCTCTCTCTCTGGCTCTCTCTCTGGCTCTCTCTCTCTCTCTCTCTCTCTCTCTCTCTCTCTCTCTCTCTCTCTCTCTCTCTCTCTCTCTCTCTCTCTCTCTCTCTCTCTCTGGCTCTCTCTCTCTGGCTCTCTCTCTCTCTCTCTCTCTCTCTCTCTCTCTCTCTCTCTCTCTCTCTCTCTCTCTCTCTCTAGCTCTCTCTCTAGCTCTCTCTCTAGCTCTCTCTCTCTCTCTGGTTCTTTGGCTCTAGCGCTCTCTCTGGCTCTCTCTCTCTCTCTCTCTCTCTCTCTCTCTCTCTCTCTGGCTCTCTCTCTCTCTATCTCTCTGGCTCTCTCTCTCTGGCTCTCTCTCTCTGGCTCTCTCTCTCTCTCTCTCTCTCTCTCTCTCTCTCTCTCTCTCTCTCTCTCTCTCTCTCTCTCTCTCTCTCTCTCTCTCTCTCTCTGGCTCTCTCTCTCTGGCTCTCTCTCTCTCTCTCTCTCTCTCTCTCTCTCTCTCTCTCTCTCTCTCTCTCTCTCTGGCTCTCTCTCTCTGGCTCTCTCTCTCTCTCTCTCTCTCTCTCTCTCTCTCTCTCTCTCTCTCTCTCTCTCTCTCTCTCTCTCTAGCTCTCTCTCTAGCTCTCTCTCTCTCTCTGGTTCTTTGGCTCTAGCGCTCTCTCTGGCTCTCTCTCTCTCTCTCTCTCTCTCTCTTTGGCTCTCTCTCTCTGGCTCTCTCTGTGTGAACAGTGTCTGGTTACTGGCACTCATGCCGCTAACAGTGCCTGGATAGTGGCACTCATGCCGCGAACAGTGCCTGGATAGTGGCACTCATGCCGCGAACAGTGCCTGGATAGTGGCACTCATGCCGCGAACAGTGCCTGGATAGTGGCACTCATGCCGCGAACAGTGCCTGGATAGTGGCACTCATGCTGCGAACAGTGCCTGGATAGTGGCACTCATGCTGTGAAGTGCCTGGATAGTGGCACTCATGCTGTGAACAGTGCCTGGATAGTGGCACTCATGCAGCGAACAGTGCCTGGATAGTGGCACTCATGCTGTGAACAGTGCCTGGATAGTGGCACTCACGCAGCGAACAGTGCCTGGATAGTGGCACTCATGCTGTGAACAGTGCCTGGATAGTGGCACTCATGCTGTGAAGTGCCTGGATAGTGGCACTCATGCTGTGAACAGTGCCTGGATAGTGGCACTCATGCAGCGAACAGTGCCTGGATAGTGGCACTCATGCTGTGAACAGTGCCTGGATAGTGGCACTCATGCAGCGAACAGTGCCTGGATAGTGGCACTCATGCCGCGAACAGTGCCTGGATAGTGGCACTCATGCTGCGAACAGTGCCTGGATAGTGGCACTCATGCTGTGAACAGTGCCTGGATAGTGGCACTCATGCTGCGAACAGAGCGTGGATAGTTACACTCATGCTGCGAGCAGTGCGTGGATAGTGGCACTCATGCTGTGAACAGTGCGTGGATAGTGGCACTCATGCTGTGAAGTGCCTGGATAGTGGCACTCATGCTGTGAACAGTGCCTGGATAGTGGCACTCATGCAGCGAACAGTGCCTGGATAGTGGCACTCATGCTGTGTACAGTGCCTGGATAGTGGCACTCATGCTGTGAACAGTGCCTGATGAAACAGACTTCAGAGTGCCGTCTCCAGCTCCTCAGATTATGCAAGGAGTGAATGCTCAACTCATTGAAGAAGATTGGCTCATGAATACACTGGTGTTTCCAGGCGTGAAGTGCGTGTGTGTGTGTGTGTGTGTGTGTGTGTGTGTGTGTGTGCGTGCGTGCGTGCGTGTGTGCGTGTGTACTCACATAGTTAGGGATGGAGTGTGTGTGTGCGCGCGCGTGTCTGTAGAATCAAGCTATTCGCTGTTGGACCTCGCCTTTCTATCCGATCTGTTTTTTTTTGCTCTATTATGTCTGCTACATTCATTTTTCTGGCACGCGCACACGCGCGCACAGCTCCCATGAGCGGTCCTATCATAACTTCCCGCCTTTTTTCCCCTAGCGTCGAAAGGTCTAGTCCCTTCAGTCGCGCTTCATTCTCCATCTGTCGCAATTCTGGGACGAGCCTCGTCGCAAACTTCTCTCGTTGTCGTTTTAGCTACCGGGAACAAATACTTGCAAGTAGCACGGGCTACGGCGAGCCCGTACTCGGCCCGGGGCCGAGTATTCGGGTCGACTCGGCCCGGGGCCGAGTATTCGGGTCGACTCGGCCATGGAAATGGAGGCAAGTGTTTCTGGGACACAACGACCAGGCCGCTCTTAAAGGTACCTTGTTGGTCTGGTTATAATTGTTGTGTTGAGTGTGGGAGAGTGACGGAGGTTGGGGCTGCCACACCTACCCCCCACCTCTCTCAACTCTCTCGAACTCACTCTCTCGCTCTCTACTCTCTCTCTGTGTCTCTCTCTCTCTCTACTCTCTCGTCTCTCTCTCTCAACTGTCTCTCCCTCTCAACTCTAACTCACACTCTCAACTCTCTCTACTCTTTTGTCTCTCTCTCTCTCTCTCTCTCTCTCTCTCTCTCTCTCTCTCTCTCTCTCTCTCTCTCTCTCTCTCTCTCTCTCTCTCTCTCTCTCTCTCTGTCTCTCTCTCACACACACTCTCCTTCTCAGTATAATCTTCATATTTTAGGGGTATTTTTTCATATTTTTCATCTCCTCTACCAGTTGCCACGTCGCCCACGTATCAGCCTCTTATGGAACTCCTCACTCACATGTTCTTATCGTTTTCTGAGAAAACACCCCTCCCTTTTTCGATTTATCACTTGATCTATTGAGTTTTGTTTTTCTTAAGAGGCCATGTAGCATCTTAGGTCTAGCTCTCTTCTCTATGTCCAGTAAACTAGCCTTGGTTTACCTGTTCCGTTATAATTGAACTTGTCTGAAAGTCGTATTCTTTGTCGAAAATTTTTTTGGGATGAGGTGGCTTCCGCAACTAAGTCTTCCTGTGCATTCTACTTGGTCTACCACCCTCAGAGGGTGGTAAACTCACTTTGTGTCTACCTTGTCTTGGCTTCTTGGTTTACTGTTTACCCGCAGTAAAGTAGCTGACGTGGTTGGTGGTGTGGTCAACCAGGGTGTGTGATGCAGCTGGCCGCAGTTTGAAGTTGGAGTCATAGCCTGGTTGATCAGGTGTCGTTTGGTGGTGTTTATCTAGTTGGCTTTTGAGCAGCGTGAGTTATGCCAGTTATGCCCCTTGTCCTCTTTGTCTATTTCCCCTGTGTATCTTATATGCCGTGAACACGTCCTTGCCACTGGGCCCGTGTGCATCACTTAACTGGATGCGACACATCCAGGTGTCCCCCAACACCCACATTAACACACAAGGCGTAAGAGAGGTGCCATAGCTGGCACCCCTCACGCTGATTGACACCTGCATGGCACCCATCCCTACCCGGGGCGCCACCAGGGGCCCCCAGTGGCCCCTCAGGGGGGGCCACCATGTATATATAAACGGCCCCCCTTTCAAGTCTCTCAAAAACTCTCCTTGCTGCAAAAGCAGAGAGGCGTATACGCAGAACATGGCGGGCACGAATGTAGAGATGACGCAGGTTAATGGTGTTTTGACCTGTAAAGAACCTGCATCCACAAGGGCCGTGACGACGATTCGAACCTGCGTCCGAGAGCATTCCAGACCTTGTTTTGACCTGTAACTTTTGGGCAGGTTACAGTGGGTGGGTGGGGCACTGCCCAAATGTTTATGGTAGGTTTCTGGGTCCTTGTCACTGTAAGTTCATGGGGCCCCTCGTCACTGTTTCATGATGGCTACCCAATTTTCACAGCAATTGAGCGCCGCGTGGGCGCCCTGGCTGCGTGGATGATGCATCAGTCGGTGCCTAAATCTTGACGGGTGACTGGGTGTGTAGATGGATGACTGTGCGTGGGTGGATGACTGTATGTATCCTGGGGTGCTTGTGTGTGTGTTAGGGGGGGGGGGGAAGGGGTGGATGATTTGGATGACATTGAGTGACTGAGAGAGATTAAGTGATAGAACAACTTTCTTAGCGACCTTGGGAGCAAGGTCTTGGCACTCAAACATAGCCCTCTGAAGGATATATATATATATATATATATATATATATATATATATATATATATATATATATATATATATATATATATATAATATATAATATATAATATAATATAGACAGTGTCAGACCACGGAGGAAGAATTGAAACAGGAATTTCCTTAAGTACGTTGGTATATTAATACATTTACAGAAGGAGTCTGAAGTCTACACTGCTTCTGAAGATGTATTAATATACGAAAGTACTTGAGGAAATTCCTGTTTCAATTCTTCCTCCGTGGTCTACACTGTCACATTTTGAATCACGTGTTAATGTATAGGCTTGAGCATTTCGTAAGACTTGAGGCCTTGGAAGTCTTAAAAAGTCCAATTTAGGACTTGTTCTAAATGGGCGTTGTGTACACGCTCTAAAGTTCCTCCCAGCGTGTGCACACAGTTAGCTGTTTACCTGTGTGTACCTGGATTGTACCTTGATGGGATTCTGAGAGTTCTTCTACCTCCCAGGCCCGGCCCGAGGCCAGGCTGGACTTGTGAACTTGGAACAGGCTCACCTTTGTTTCAACGTGTGGCCTACACGGTGGACGATGTGTAGGCCTACACACAATTCAGCTAGGCCTTCAATCTCCTCTCCTAAACGTCTTGCCTTAACGAGGGACGCAAAGTACAAGTTTGACATAAAGATTCAGTTTAACTGATTCTGATTCTGTTAATTGTTCCTGCGAGATTTTGAAATGTACTTTGAGTACTTGAGGATTCGGACTTGGGTCAGGGTAGCATCCAGTCCAACACGCTAAACACGGCCACAAAACGGACTTGAAGCAATGTATGTTTAGGATTTACGCCTGAAATAAATCTGCACAAATTTATAGCAGTTTATATAGCAATTTTATTTTGAATCACGATACAAAATCTGTTACCACTTTGGTACACTTTTCTGAGACGGATCGACCACTTTGCCTTCCTTATAAGGCTGGGGGGGAGGAGGAGGGCATGGGAGATATAGCAATATACTTGTCAGAGACTGAGGGGGGGGGGGGCAGGCGCGGGAATATGTCTGACGACCTAACGTTTAGGGAGCATAACCAAGCAAATATTGCGTCAGCCAGAAAAATGATCGGATGGATTACGAGAACTTTCAAATCCAGGGATCCCATCCCAATGGTTGTACTCTTCAAGTCACTTGTGTTGTCCCGTCTTGAGTACTGCTCAGTACTCACTTCCCCCTTCAGAGCAGGAGAGATTGCTGAAATAGAGGGAATACAGAGAACATATACGGCACGCATAGAAGAGATAAAGCATCTAAATTATTGGGATCGTCTCAAAGCTCTCCAAATGTACTCACTAGAAAGAAGACGAGAGAGATACCAAATAATATACACGTGGAAGATACTGGAGGGCCAGGTCCCAAATCTGAACAGTAAAATAACAACGTACTGGAGTGAACGATATGGAAGAAAATGCAGAATAGAACCAGTGAAGAGCAAAGGTGCCATAGGCACAATCAGAGAACACTGTATAAACATCAGAGGTCCGCGGTTGTTCAACATCCTCCCAGCGACTATAAGAAATATTGCCGGAACAACCGTCGACATCTTCAAGAGGAAACTAGACTGTTTCCTCCAAGAAGTGCCGGACCAACCAGGCTGTGGTGGGTATGTGGGCCTGCGGGCCGCTCCAAGCAACAGCCTGGTGGACCAAACTCTCACAGGTCAAGCCTGGCTTCGGGCCGGGCTTGGGGAGTAGAAGAACTCCCAGAACCCCATCAACCAGGTATATGTGGGCCTGCGGGCCGCTCCAAGCAACAGCCTGGTGGACCAAACTCTCACAGGTTAAGCCTGGCCTCGGGCCGGGCTTGATGGAGTAGAACAACTCTCAGAACCCTATCCAGGTACAACCAGGAGAGGGAGGAGGAAGGCTGGCGAGGGTATATAGCTGTCAAAGTCAGCCATAAATTGTTTGAATAATTTATATACCGCTTCGTTTTGCTGATGTTCATTTTCCGTGAATTTATCACATTGTTTATTTAGTTGGAGCAGCCGCAGTCTGTATGCCACCTGGACCTGCCCAACCTACAGCAGCCCCCACCTGCAGCGGCAGCAGCAGCTGCTGATTATTGCCCGTGCCACGCTGCCTAAGCCTAGTTGCATAACTAGACGAGGACAAATCATGAATAAATTATTCCTAAACCACGACACGCCGCGAAGGCCTAAACGAAGATCAAAGTTGTCGCTGGGAATTATGTATAATAACTGAACCTATTTTTCCCCCCACAAAAACAATATCTAAAGTCATTCGTCATATTTTGATCTTGAGATGTATTGGTTTCGTCGCTTGGGAACCGCCAGATGTGTGATGGTTGGTAATTATGGTGTCCAGGTGTGTGAGTGGTTGGTAGTGGACAGTCAGGTGTGTGTGGGTGATCAGGTGTGCCTCGGACGACTGTGTCCTGTACACATAATTGAAGCGAAGGTTGCATCAATACGCAAGCTCCGTCTTGAGGCCAGGTTTCACTGCATGAATCAATACTGGTCATTGTGGTTCAGGGAAGAATGATATTTGCAATTGCAACGTCGACCCCCCCCCCATGTGTGCGTGCACGTTGTAATATGTATGTGGGATACATATGTGTAGTGTCAATACTTCCGGGGCTGTGAACATATAAGAAATGTAAAGTCTTGAAAGTAACTCAGAATTGGTCATTTGATAACCAGATACACACACACTTGTACCCGGCTGTGCCCGGGGTCAGTTTCCCCTCTCGTCTCGTCCTCTTCTATCCCGTTCCACGTCCTATCTCTCATTCTCCCCCTCCCCCTCCCCCCCCTCTGAAACTATCATTACTAAACAAACTACTGAACCACTCTTGGGAGGAAACAAATATTTCAGAGTTCAAGTAAATCGTATTTGGGGGGATGTATAGATGTCTATATTTCGTCAAGCATTTCATTTGGGCCCATACCGACTCGTGACCTATGACACGCCCCCACCCAACACGGTTCATCTTGCAAAGTTGGTTAAAGGTTAGCTCCAAGTGTCCTCTGGTTTCTTCTAACGTAATTACAGTCACGACCAATTTGGAGTATGAAATTGGGTGGCAAATTGGCAGGATAACGATGGTTGCTACGGACCAGTTAGCGATTTCCAGACCCGAATTGGCTGGATTTCCGAGGCCTAGATCATGGCTACTTAGGCCTAAATTTTCCATTCCCAAGACTCCAACCAATGTGATGTATTTAGGCTTATCAACGTTCCCTCCCTTCCCCCCTAGGCCTACTACTGATCTAGTAACAGTTGCTTATATTTACTGCTAGGTGAACAGAAGCATCAGGAGAAATGAAGAGCACCCAACCGTTTCTGTCTTGCTCATGACTGTTATTCACAAATAACATTTTAAATATCGTATATTAACTATGACCATTCTACAGAGGGGGGTGGGGTGGTGGGGGGCATTTCTCGAATGCCCATTGGCTGATGATTTCCTATACCGTATATTTAGGCCAATCGCGTAGCTCCACGTAGCGATCGCCTCTACGATTGGTTGAGACCGTCACGTGACATGGGCGTGAAACGTTCGTGTTGAAGGGGTCCTACCACTCCACTCTACTTTCCTGTGCCTTTTCTGACCCTTTCTGTGCTTTTTCTGTGCCCTTCATTCTTCTCCATTTTGTCTCCTGTTCCGTCTCCACCAGCATCCTCTCTTCCTCTTTAGAGGTCACATCTCTCTCTCTCTCTCTCTCTCTCTCTCTCTCTCTCTCTCTCTCTCTCTCTCTCTCTCTCTCTCTCTCTCTCTCTCTCTTCTCTCTTCTCTCTTCTCTCTTCTCTCATCTCCCCTCCCTCATTCCTCCACTGCCTCGTCATCCCTCACCTCTCCCGGCCCCCCTCATCCTCCTCTCCCTCACTCCCACTATCCCCCAGCCTCACCCCATCCCCCCCCCTATCCTGACGTCTTGACCTTCAATCAGTACAGTGAGACGCGCGTGACTGTTGATCACAGTAGGTTTGGCTCAGTCTGCCCTGAAGAACCTACGTTCTCCTGTCTCTTGGTACTCGATACAAAAATAAAGTTAATTCAGATTTACCCAGGGATAAGGTTTATGTAGCTTGATAAACCATAGATAAACCCAGGTTTATCTATGGTTTACTCAGGGCTTAAGTCGGGTTTAGCCTGGTTTATCCAGCTTTTTCCCTGGTTTATCTATGGTTTACCGAGAGCTTAAGTCGGGTTTAGCCTGGTTTATCCAGCTTATACCCAGGTTTATCTATGGTTTAACCAGGGGCTTAAGGCGGGTTTAGCCAGGATTATCCAGGGGTTTAACTTTGCAGCACGGTTAATGTAAATCCTGGCCGTTTAACTAGTGTTCTATTCCGCTCCTCTCCTGGGAATAAGGTTTATTCTTTATCGACTGGCTTTTATTGAGTTTGACTCTGTTGTTCTAATGAGTTATTTGGAGAGGTTCGAATTAGTTGATTAGTGGTATGGTGTAAAGGGCAGTTAGTTGGTTTAGTGTGTGTGTGTGTGTGTGTGTGTGAGAGTGTGTGTGTGTGTGTGTGTGTGTGTGTGTGTGTGTGTGTGTGTGTGTGTGTGTGTGATACGTTTTAAGCTGACTCTCAAATACAACGTGATAAACTTAACACCATTTTAAGGTCTGGTGTGTTCGTTTCAGTGTCAGCTACGTCGAACTGTGGCGCATTCTGGCAGTATTGGGGTGGGAGAGAGAGAGAGAAGGGGAGAGAGAGAGAGAGGAGGAGGGAGAGTGCTTGGTAAAGATGACTAAAGTGGTTATACAGCAAGCTGAACTTCACCATCTCCTTAAAACACTTGACGTGGGGTCAGACTGTATGTGTGTTTGGGGGGTCTTACCTATGTGGGGTAAAGCTGGATAAGGTCACCCTGGGACTATTACCTTGCCGTGTGTGTGGGCCGGTTACCCTCACCTGTCACAGGCATCTATCAACTCTCTCCACCTCAAGGGCATGTCACCCTCCCTATGGAAGGGAAGGGAATTGACTTGAGAATGGTCCAGGACGGACCGAAACGTCGTCGTCGTCCCTTCACCTTCTAGTGTGTGGTCTGGACCAGAGTCACTGCTATTCATCACTGGTAAAGGTCTTTGAGACGATAATATTTCGGTAAAAGATTACATTTTTTCACATCATGGCTTTAGAAAAGGTCTATCTGCTGATGATCTCTTGCTGAAGCTCTTCAGTAGGCGAGATCACACACTGGGTCAGCCCAAGATCAAGTGTGTTGTTTACTCTGGATATGGCATTTGTCTTTGGCCTGGTTTGGCACTCTGGATTTGGCACTCTTTAAGAGTAGTGTTCAATGGAATGGAATCCGAAAGCCCTCACTCAATTAGAACGTTTATTTCAACTATTAACTACTCCTTATTGCTGAAACTCAAGGCTTTAATAATGACTGTATTGAAGAAATGCCAACTACTACAAGGGTCATTAGCTACAGGGTTTCAACATTTTTTATCTGAAGAATATGGTGGATCATATGATGAATATGGTACCATATTCATCATATGGTGAATCAGACAAGCATACAGATGAATGTCAAACGTCTAGTGTTCAGAGATATTGATATATAGGGAATGATGCCAGATGATGAATGATGATTCCATTTTTTCTGAAGATGTATTAATATACGAAAGTACTTAAGGGAATTCCTGTTTCAATTCTTCCTCCGTGGTCTGACACTGTCACATTTTTCATCACGTGTTAATTTTCGTGATTTAAACACGTAGGGAATGATGTTTGACTCTTCAATGTCCACCCAACCACTTGGGCTGGACGGTAGAGCGACGGTCTCGCTTCATGCAATTCGGCGTTCAATCCCCGACCGTCCACAAGTGGTTGGGCACCATTCCTTTCCCACAAGGAAAGGAGGGGTCATCTCTAGTCTTGAGCAATACTGGTCTGAATCAGGACCTCCAACACTGTCGAGATGTTGGGAGAACTTACTGTTATGTACAAGGCTAATATTTCTCAAAGTTCTTTACCTGCTCCAACTTCGTGGACAACCAGTAGTTGGCACTCATAACTTAAGGCGCTCAGCCATCAACAGTCTCTTGCTAGTAATGGTTTCTCAAGAAATTCACTCCATCTGTGATCGCACAATATCAAGTCAACCAATCCCTTGAAGGCTCTGAGACACAGTTAGCTCCTGGCTCATCCTGTTCCTTATATAATTGTTACTTTTGTTACTTAGCATTAAAGCCAGTTTATTCCAAATGGATACAAATAATAATATCTAGAAATAAATGAGTCTCTAGGATTAGGCTGTAGATGAGCTGGTGTAGGATAACAGCTCTTGCTTGCATCTTCACTAGGTACCTCAATGATATAGGGAGAGCGAGAGGAGACCTCTCTCTCTCTCTCTTTCTCTCTCTCTCTCTCTCTCTCTCTCTCTCTCTCTCTCTCTCTCTCTCTCTCTCTCTCTCTCTCTCTCTCTCTCTCTCTCTCTCTCTCCCTGCGCGGATGCTAGCCATAAATTTGCAAGCATTGTCAGTGTCGGGATAACAGTAAGTGCTTCAGGTAGTAAATAGGTGGGTGGTGGTGTGATATGGCTGGCGGTGTGTGGATGTTGGTAGTGGTGTGGTGGTAGTGCTGCTGTAGGTGTTTGGTGGTAGTGGTGGTAGTCAGGGAAGACCATGAACAGGGGCAATCATTGCGGGAGAGTAGGCAGGCTGGCCCCTGGGGATGTGTAGAGGCAGCAGAGACGGATAATGCACGCACACTCACACACGCACACGCACACTCACACACGCACACGCGCACACAGTGAGAGATAGGCCGTCGGTCCTTAAGCCCTTCCACTTCCGGCCGTTGTTTAGAAGTGGTCGTTAGACACCTTGCCGTTGTTTGAAGGCGGTCGTTACGATTTGGCCGCTGTTGGTCATTGCGCATTTGTGAGCTGATAGATAGCCACTGTTCCGCCGCGCTGGGGAGTCGTCGCCTCAGCACTGGGGAAGATTATCAGGGCGTCCTGGACCCCTGTCTGCGCCAGGGAACCCATTCCTTGCTCACTTTTAAACCTTTAGTGGTCCACTTGGCTTTGTGGTTGCTGAACCCTTTTGCTTCGCGTTTGAACTCTCTACCACTTTTTTTTAGGGGACGGGGACCAGGGGAGAGGTGGTGTGTTGTATATATATAAAGAAAATGTGTGTTTTATTCTGGTTAGTGTGTGTGTGTTCTACCGGGGTGTAGCGGGTTAGTTTGGAGTGGAGGTGTGGGTATGGGGGTGGGAGCAGGTGTGGAGGTGGGAACAGGTGTGGGGGTGGAAGTTGGAAGAGAAGTAATCATTAGAGTAGGAGAAGGAAGGAACGCAGCAGACGAGTGGTATGTGAGCAAACATGACCTTTTTAATGCCGAGATAGTCATTATTATGGGGGGAGGGGGAGTGAGGGGGGATGAGTGAGGGGGGATGAGTGAGGGGGGGGAGGGGGTGCGTGTGAGGGGTTGGGAGGGAGGAATTTATTGTTAATAAAATAGTGCTAAATGTTAATGAAACGCGGGTAGCTGTGTCCGTAGAGTGTCTTCGTGGACTCTGGACTGTACCAAGTTAGCAAAGTCTGTATTTGAACTAGTTCTAGGTATCTGCCATCTTTGTTGTGAAGTTTATATTGGTCTAAACATTCGGGTCTGATAGAGAATTCAGACTCAAAAAGTCCTGAAAGTACTATTATAAAAACCTATGATTTGTTTAGATATGATACTTATATATATGGGCAAGTTACCTGTGGCAGGTGTCTACCGTTACCTGTGGCAGGTGTCTACCGTTACCTGTGGCAGGTGGCTGCCGTTACCTGTGGCAGGTGGCTACCGTTACCTGTGGCAGGTGGCTGCCGTTACCTGTGGCAGGTGTCTACCGTTACCTGTGGCAGGTGGCTGCCGTTACCTGTGGCAGGTGTCTACCGTTACCTGTGGCAGGTGGCTGCCGTTACCTGTGGCAGGTGGCTACCGTTACCTGTGGCAGGTGGCCACCGTTACCTGTGGCAGGTGGCTACCGTTACCTGTGGCAGGTGGCTACCGTTACCTGTGGCAGGTGGCTACCGTTACCTGTGGCAGGTGGCTACCGTTACCTGTGGCAGGTGGCCACCGTTACCTGTGGCAGGTGGCCACCGTTACCTGTGGCAGGTGGCCACCGTTACCTGTGGCAGGTGGCCACCGTTACCTGTGGCAGGTGGCTACCGTTACCTGTGGCAGGTGGCTGCCGTTACCTGTGGCAGGTGGCCACCGTTACCTGTGGCAGGTGGCTACCGTTACCTGTGGCAGGTGGCTACCGTTACCTGTGGCAGGTGGCTGCCGTTACCTGTGGCAGGTGGCCACCGTTACCTGTGGCAGGTGGCTACCGTTACCTGTGGCAGGTGGCTGCCGTTACCTGTGGCAGGTGGCCACCGTTACCTGTGGCAGGTGGCTACCGTTACCTGTGGCAGGTGGCTACCGTTACCTGTGGCAGGTGGCTACCGTTACCTGTGGCAGGTGGCCACCGTTACCTGTGGCAGGTGGCCACCGTTACCTGAGGCAGGTGGCTACCGTTACCTGTGGCAGGTGGCTACCGTTACCTGTGGCAGGTGGCTGCCGTTACCTGTGGCAGGTGGCTACCGTTACCTGTGGCAGGTGGCTACCGTTACCTGTGGCAGGTGGCTACCGTTACCTGTGGCAGGTGGCTACCGTTACCTGTGGCAGGTGGCTACCGTTACCTGTGGCAGGTGGCTACCGTTACCTGTGACAGGTGGCTACAGGTGAGCATTCCAAAAGCAGATTCTGTTATCAGCAACTGGGTCATGACCTCACACACTGCATTACTAAATATCCAATCATTAGACCTTTCAGACCTGCTGGTGTGAGGTCCATAGAGTTTGACAATGACTTTATTACCTCTCGTGTGCTTGAGGATATCCTCATAATGTTAAGTTCACATGCCACTGATCACAATCACATGTGTGACTCGTTATCATCCTGCGATATGGGGTATCTGTAGCATCTCTTGACACACTACGGAGCCCTTCTAGGGGTAGCTGCATTACAATGACCAAAATTAGCACTCATTTACCCTCCCACTTGCGAAACATGTACATCTTTTCCCTCATTCATAGCGGCAGTGTTTACGTTAGTGGGTTGATGAGCTCCTACGAATGTTATCTACACCTAGATATCTAAGTCCTAGACAATATTTATAAGCTGTCTGGTCCTAGACATTATATACAAACTAAGCAATTGGGTCGTTTGTGGTATTTATCAGCTACGTCATTGGGTCCTAGGCAATATTTACAAGGTACCCACTTGGGTCCTGTGTAGTATTTACAAGGTACCCACTTGGGTCCTGTGTAGTATTTACAAGGTACCCACTCGGGTCCTGTGTAGTATTTACAAGGTACCCACTTGGGTCCTGTGTAGTATTTACAAGGTACCCACTTGGGTCCTGTGTAGTATTTACAAGGTACCCACTCGGGTCCTGTGTAGTATTTACAAGGTACCCACTTGGGTCCTGTGTAGTATTTACAAGGTACCCACTCGGGTCCTGTGTAGTATTTACAAGGTACCCACTTGGGTCCTGTGTAGTATTTACAAGGTACCCACTCGGGTCCTGTGTAGTATTTACAAGGTACCCACTCGGGTCCTAGGCAATATTTACAAGGTACCCACTCGGGTCCTGTGTAGTATTTACAAGGTACCCACTTGGGTCCTGTGTAGTATTTACAAGGTACCCACTCGGGTCCTAGGCAATATTTACAAGGTACCCACTCGGGTCCTAGGCAATATTTACAAGGTACCCACTCGGGTCCTGTGTAGTATTTACAAGTTACGCTGTCAGGTCCTACGCAAAATATTGGCCTTTCACTTCATGTCTCTTCTTTTATTCTGTTGTTGTGAATAATATATTTACTGAACGTGTTGCCACGTGGTGAAGCGTTTCGACCTTTGGAGTAGTTAGCGGTCAACGAGCGTGACCACGGCGGGGCCGGGAGGAATGATGTGAGGACACTGTCTCACCGCCGGAAAAATATTGTTGTCAGATGGAAGGACATGTCAATTTGTCATTGATTCTCCCATTGCGTCTCTTGCAGCTTGGTAAGTGGTCTGTTTTGGGAGCTCTCTGTCTGTCTCTGTCTGTCTCTCTCTCTCTGTCTCTCTCTGTCTGTCTGTCTGTCTCTGTCTGTCTGTCTCTGTCTGTCTCTCTCTCTCTCTCTCTCTCTCTCTCTCTCTCTCTCTCTCTCTCTCTCTCTCTCTCTCTCTCTCTCTCTCTCTCTCTCTCTCTGTGTGTCTCTCGCTGTCGCTGTCTCTCTCTCTTTCTCTCTGTCTCTAGCTGTATCTCTCTCTCCCCCCCCCCATGCCCCGCGGGTCACCCCCACACACGTGCCCAATAATAGCACCGACAAAGGAGAGAATTTAACAGCCTTTTCAAAGAAAAAGATCTTTTTTCAACAAGCTCATTTTTTTTGGCAAAAAACGGGAGAAAAAAATTTTGTCTCCACGATCGCTAGTGCGTGTGCACTCACCTGCGTGTGCTTGCTCGGTGGGGCTCGTGCTCACGGGCCCCGACTTTTGACAAAAGACACTCTTGACCTGCCACACTGATGTATATCTGACACGGCGTCTGGGGACATACCCGGCTTGACGCTCCGCCACATATCTGGCTTGGCATATACATGTGTTGGTTAAATCCCCACCAACGAGTCTGACCCCAACCAACGAGTGACAGTCACGGTCTTGCCCTCCGTGACGGGAAATCTTACGTGTCTGAAGGGTGTAGGAGACGGCTGGTGTAGGACACGGAGACCGTAAGGAAGCTGTAGGAGACGCCGGTGGTGACTGGACGTGGGACTTGTGAACGAAGGAACTGCGGGACTTGGCCGCCCCCTCTCACGAGATCATCGTCTAGAAATACGAAAACTGATTGAATCTCGTTGGATTTCGGTCACTTGTCCTAGACCATTGGCAGCTTAAAGCTGGGATGTCCCCCTGGCGGCGTCGGTCGCTGCCTTCACTGCTTTCACTGTTCCTTACTGCCTTCACCGCCCTTCCCTGCCTTCATCGTCCCCTTCATTCACCCATCTTGAGATGAGATGATTTCGGGGCTTTAGTGTCCCCGCGGCCCAGTCCTCGACCAGGCCTCCACCCTCAGGAAGCAGCCTGTGACAGCTGACTAACACCCAGGTACCTATTTTACTGCTAGGTAACAGGGGCATAGGGTGAAAGAAACTTTGCCCATTGTTTCTAGCTGGCGCCCGGGATCGAACCCGGAACCACAGGATCAGAAGTCCAGCGTGCTGTCCGCTCAGCCGACCCCACTCCCCATGACCCCACTCCCTGCTGGGTTCCAGGCCAGAGGTAGTTCCCAGGTGCTAGGTGGTGCTTAGACCTAGCCTCCCTTGTCTTGAAAGTGGAATAAGGACCTAGAGGCTTACAAAATTCTTATGGGGCGTTTATGCCTCTCTCTCTCATAAGTGGGGCGTTGCCTCCTCATCCCCTACTGTAGCTTGATAACATTGCAGTTGTATGGATTGAAGTCCATTAACCACCACACATCCACGCCCCGCACCACCCAGACCCCACATCCAACTCTATGCTTAAAGCTGTAGGTAAACTCCCCTAAGGGCCCAGGGTTCGATTCCCGGCAGGTACAATTGAACAGAGCTTCTTTCACCCTGATTTTTCCCCCCACCTGTTACCTAGCAGTAAATATGTACCTGGGAGTTAGACAGCTGCTACGAGCTGCTGAGCTCAGCAGGTCTCTGAATACCTGGCGAAGGGTAATTAATATGTGAGCTATTTAATCGTGCCAGAAATAACTCCGGGAGTCAAACACCTGTCAGATAAAGGTAGGTGTTTGCGTGGGAATTCAGCATTAAACTTTCAGAAAAGGCAGATTTTTTTCCCCACTTAAACTGCCGCCTGGTAAATGAACACAATTATCTTGTACATTACCAAACTGTCCTGTGTTTTCTAATTGGCCATTAGCCCCTTAAATGGGTGGTTCATTTCTTAATTGGTATCCATTCTTTAACTGGGTATTTTCAGTCCCTAAATGGGCTTTATTTACCAATTTGTTTACATTTCTAAACTGGCTTTCATTCCCTGAAGTTAATCATTGTAAATGTAAATTCTTGAGAATTTGAAAAAAATGTTTTTTTCAGGTATATTAAATTTACACATTTTGATTGGTCAAACGGTTTAACTCTCTCTTATCTCTCTTATCTCTCTTATCTCTCTCTCTCTCTCTCTCTCTCTCTCTCTCTCTCTCTCTCTCTCTCTCTCTCTCTCTCTCTCTCTCTCTCTCTCTCTCTCTCTCTGAATAGTAGATAATCGGGCCTTGCATACTAGGCCAATTAGTGCATTCTGGCTATTAGGCACGACATATATATATATATATATATATATATATATATATATATATATATATATATATATATATATATATATATATATATATATATTTTTTTTTTTTATTTTGTGAGGGTACCACCTCTGGTGCCAATGTGGGGACCCATAGCCTCGGAGAAGAAAATAAAAAGTATTCAGAGGAGACCTTGTGGCTTCTCACTGAACACTAATATTATCTTCTCCTACCACCCCCATTCTTTTGTATGTACACATATATATTTACTTTATTTGAACTTTGTTACAAAAAAGGAGTTACATATGGGTTACAAAGATGGTTGTCATAGGTTGTCGAGTTCCTCCAGCTCCTCAGATGGCGGGCAGGAACCCTGGATGCAGTGCGCATTTCCCCTCTGTATATATATATATATATATATATATATATATATATATATATATATATATATATATATATAATTTTGTAGAAACTAGTTATACTAAGTTTATAAAATTCTTACTTCCTCCTATATCATTTTCCTCCCAGGACGAAGGAGGTAGTCACTGAGAACAGCCTCTCCCTAAGACACTGTTAGTCCTGGGAGGGGGATAACGAGGCAAGGAGGACCCCATATTTCTGTTGTTTCCCCTCTAACATAACTTCCCGTTTTCTTTTTCCAGCTGGATCAAATGAGAAGGACAGTCTCTGCAAAGGTTTGATCTTTTATGTTTTCTGTATGGCACTTCTTGCTTAACTAACACACCCGCTTGTTAGGTTGCTCTAACTAGTACTGTTGTGCTCACTTGGGTCTAGTTTGCCACTAAATTAGGCCTGTGTTGTTGTTAGTCTAGGCGTTTGTTAACGATAATCCCATCATGTGGGAATAATAGGAAATGACATTGCAGACGAAGCTGCAAAACTTGCTACTATGAGGAGAAATGTAGACATTAAGGTGTGAAGTATTTTTTAGCTTCCTGCACTTAGTTATCATGGCAGGTGTGGCCAGGCACTATGGCAGGTGTGGCCAGGCACCCTGGCAGGTTTGGCCAGGCACCCTGGCAGGTTTGGCCAGGCACCCTGGCAGATGTGGTGCCTAAGCGGACACCAACCCATCTCAGCAGCCAAACTACTAACCACATCAATAACATGTCGCCTCCAATTCCTGTTAATCAACGTTAATTGCCAATCAAACCCCTCATTCACGATTGGTTCACAGGGACATATATATATATATATATATATATATATATATATATATATATATATATATATATATATATATATATATATATATATATATATATGGTGTATGGATATACGTCTCAGTGTATATACATCCCATTTCTGGGTGTATATATACCGAGAGGTTTGTATAGTCTTGGATTATATTCACCGCTGAAGTTAAACTACCCTCCTGTTTATTAGTAATTTTTGTAACTATATGCACCATAGTACAAAGATTGACATATTAAGCGATTAGATAGTCGAATTTTGTACTATTCATTTCATAGTCTAAAAAACTGAAGCTAAAAGCTTATATATTCCTAGGCCTAGTATATAGTACATATATGTACTATATTAGGTCTCAGATATCGTGTATTAGGCCTAAGAAGGTTAGGTTAGGTTAATTTAGTTCGTCTTTGACACATAAGTAGAAAATCGTTTTCCGGTTTGTCCAAATTCAATTTCAATACGGATTTGTACTTTCTAGTTGCGTAGTAAGTTGGTATTTGTACTATGGTATAAGTACTATAAGTGCTGCCAAAACTGGAGGATGAGCTGCCTGACGTAGATATGTAGTAGTTAGATGGCCAGTAGGCTAGTGTGGCTGCCTTAATAACCCTCCAGAGGTTGTTAGCCTTCAAGTACCACCTTGAGATGGTTTCGGGGCTTAGCATCCCCGTGGCCCGGTCCTCGACCAGCCCTCCTACACCAAACGTCCAGGTTAGTTGTTTTGACTGCCTTGATGACACTCCAGAGGGGACTTGGGTTGGACGGTAGAGCGACGGTCTGGCTTCATGCAGTTCGGCGTTCAATCCCCGACTGTCCACAAGTGCTAGGGCACCATTCCTTACCCACCGTCCCATCCCAAATCCTTATCCTGACCCCTTCCAAGTGCTATATAGTCGTAATGACTTAGTGCTTTACTTTGATAATTCTCTCCCTCTCTCTCTCCAGAGGTTGATATAGGCTTTAAGGCCAAGATGAAATTCTCGAAACTGTATTGAAACCAAATCATGGCACTTGCGAACGGTGAATATTTCGACTCGACAATGTGGCTGGTGCTTTTGGTGGCTTTTATAACTCTTTTTTCCTTTAAAGCAATAACTAAAAGGTTGTTTTTGGAGAGGCAGAGTTACTGGGCCTAGTGGGACTTTGTGTTTTTATTGAGCAAGATTTACATGCAGTTTTGGTAGGAGGGGCGAGGCACTGGTGTGTGCCTGTGTGGGTGTGGGCCACTGCAGGTGTAGGGCCACTGCAGGTGTGGGTGTGGGCCACTGCAGGTGTGGGTGTGGGCCACTGCAGTGGGGGTACATGAGGGTTATTTAACATAAGTTGTCTGGGACAGGAAGCCTGTACCTGGGCTTATCTAGAACCCGTCCCCTGGGAAAAGTGCTGACCTCCCCAGAGATGCCACCCGCAACAGCTTCGTAGCTCACGCTATAGGTGAATAGGTGCATCAGGTGAAAGGAAACGTGCCCATCCCCCCCCCCCAAGCATGCGCACAAAGTAAGCCAAAGTGTTTTAACCCGCCCTGGGATTTCCAATCGGGGTCACCCGGTTGTGAACCGAGTCTGTAGACCACTGTGCTACGGGACCCCCCCCCCACTGGCGGGATGATAGCCGTTATCAGTGATAACGGATGATGCCATTACTCAACACGACGGCTCCGTCCCGTTGGAAAGCAAAGTTTGGGAGCTGTTCGAAACTTGTGTTCGATTTCTTGGCGGTAAAACAGAGAGCATTTGTCTCAGTTAAATCCTCTCGATCAATACTCTCATTTTCCCCTCTCGGACAAGCATGTTCCTGCTCCCCTCAGGTCAACATGCTCTCACTTGCTCCACAACATGTTCCCCCTCTTTAGGTCAACACTTGCTCCCCCTTCCATTGGGTCAACACCCTCGCTGTCCCTTAGATCAAGTCCCCCCTCACTGGCCTTCAGATCAAGTCCTCTCACTGCTTATCAGATCAAGTGTCCCCTCACTGCCCATCAGATCAAGTCCCCCCCCCTCACTGCCCCCTCAGATCAAGTCCCCTTACTGCCCCTCAGATCAAGTCCCCTCACTGCCCCTCAGATCATGTCCCCTCACTGCCCCTCAGATCAAGTCCCCTCACTGCCCCTCAGATCATGTCCCCTCACTGCCCATCAGATCAATATGTCCTCATAAGAGAACATTGCCAACACTAATTATTGACATACTTTCCCCTCTCAGTATCACGTTTGTATATATCAGGTGAGTTCTCTCCCTCTCTCCTTCTCTCCCTCCCTCTCCCTCCCTCCCTCCCTCCCTCTCTCCCTCCCTCTCTCCCTCTCTCCCTCTCTCCCTCTCTCTACGTAGGGGTACCTCAGCATTAAGCCAGAGAGACGACAAGTATGATTTAGAAGCTCCTATAACCACTCCTGGCTGCCTGGGCCCCGTTGTAACAACCTATCAAACTGCCTCCCACATCACTAACTAATATTAATGCCCAAATGGCTTCGTAATTGGACCATTACGGCGTTGGGGAGTTTAAACAGGTCGAATGGCGCGGAGTTGTCATCGCAAACCCCCCCACCCAGAGTGTAACTAAATCTTGAGCTTATCTGAATGTTCCTGATATGCAAATTAGGCTCGTATTTCCTTTCAAGGAAAGTGAGTTTATATATATATAATGTTCTTGGTCCTGTGACAGGGCGGTCGTAATGTTCTGGTCTTTAAGCCCAAGAATGTAACACAACTTTTGCCTAAACTCGTTTAAATGTTGGTCACCAGAGTTTGCATTTTGAAAAGTCTAATCTCAGGTATTGAGCTATTTCGTCCTCCTCGACTTGCGGCCATCTTGGACAGTTGTGTGTGTGTGTGTGTGTGTGTGTGTGTGTGTGTGTGTGTGTGTGTGTGTGTGTGTGTGTGTGTGTGTGTGTGTGTGTGTGTTCACCTAGATGTATTTACCTAGTTGTGCTTGCGGGGGTTGAGCTTTGCTCTTTCGGCCCGCCTCTCAACTCTCAATCAACTGTTACTAAATACTAACTAATCTCCTCTCTCTCTCTCTCTCTCACACACACACACACACACACACACACACACACACACACACACACACACACACACACACACACACACACACACACACACACACACACACTTAGGATGGCCTACACACTCCCTTTGTCAAGTCATAGTTTCATCTGGACTTATCAAACGAGAAGTCCAAAACATCCTTTCCCTAGTTTCAGCCTTAATCTAGCCCCTAGTCTTTAAATAACAACGTAGTTCCAAACTTCAAGTTTAGACTTTCCTCAAGCATAATTTTTCAATATTTTTTTCATTTCCTTCTCTCTACCCCATGTCCCACTTAGACTTAGAAGCTTAAATGAGTCTTAAGACTGAATCACAAGTCTGTTTTGTATCCTCTAGGTTCTTATCTTAGCCTTTTTACCCCATTCTTACTTCACCCTTTGACCTGTTAAGACTTGGAAAAGATTGCAGTTATAAGACTTGAAAAAAAGACTTAGCCTTGCTCTTACTCAGCATCACTCACCCCAAGCGTTGGTCTTTACCGTCAGACTTAACCTCACTTATCTCACCCGGAGTCTGGCTCTCCATCTACATATTACTCTAACTCCTCACCTGAACTTCCATCTCCTTACCTGTCAATTGGAAACCAGACATCTACATATATTTATATATATATATATATATATATATATATATATATATATATATATATATATATATATATATATATATATATATATATATATAGGACCTGTGGGCTGCCTCCTGCCTCTTAGGTAGATAGCCTTCTATGGTTTGCTCTTCCCTCTTGCTAGCTAACCATCTATCTATCTTCTCCCTCTACACAGATGGTCGTCCCTCAGCTCTTGGCCCGACCCTGGCCTCCCTACGTGTCCAAGTATACTCGTAATTTGCTCTTTTTTAGCATTTGAGATCTGCCTTTTCAGTCACCTTCTTTTCTATTATTTTTGGTCTAATGTTGTGTATACTTTATCGACATTTGTGTATGTCCTCTTTTTCTAAATTTGTGTATATCCTTTTTTTTGTTAATTTTGATAGCTTTCTAAATTTTGATGCTCCTTTTCTAAATCTGTATATAACCTTTTGCTATATTATAATATACTTTTTACTAAGCTTTGATTTTGATAGCAATTTCTCTATTATATCTTTTTTCTAAATTATGATATCCTTTTTCTAATTTATGATATATTTTTTCTAAATTATGATATCTTTTTATAAATTATGATATCCTTTTTTCTAAATTATGATATCCTTTTTTCTAAATTATGATATATTTTTTTCTAAATTATGATATCTTTTTCGAAATTATGATATCCTTTTTCTAAATTATATCCTTTTTCTATATTAAGATATCCTTTTTCTGAATTATGATATCCTTTTTCTGAATTATGATATCCCTTTTTCTAAATTATGATATCCTTTTTTCTAAATTATGATATCCTTTTTTCTAAATTATATCCTTTTTTCTAAATTATGATAACCTTTATCTAAATTATGATATCATCTTTCTAAATTATGATATCTTTTTTCTAAATTATGATATCCGTTTCTCTATTTCTTCGTCTTTTCATCATCCTCGCATGGTTAATACATTATTGCACTTTCCGTATACATTTATGTATATTATTATACATTTATTATTATGTAGTTTTTCTGGTTTTAATATGTATTAATTGTGGTACAGTGTTATTATGAACAGAAGTGAACAGTATGTTGTGTTCACTCTTAGTAGTATGTGAGAAAGAGAAAGAGAAAGCACCAAGCCATTACGACTATATAGCTTTTTCAAAGGGGTCAGGATAAGGATTAGGGATGGGACAGTGGGGTAAAGGAATGGTGGCCAACCACTTGTGGACGGTCGGGGATTGAACTCCGACCTGCATGAAGCGAGACCGTCGCTCTATCGTCCAACCAAAGTGGTTGAGACGGCTCTTGTGAGAAAGATCACTTCTGTCAAACTCCTTTCGTTGTTTTCTGCATGTTCAAAAGTTCAAAAGTTGTACTGGATCTTTGTTGAAGTTGTGTGTGACGTTAGTGAGGAAATATAACTCTTTTATATTAAGGAATTGGCTTAGTTTTATAGAGAATTTAAACCGTATTACGTAGCCAAACTTTTTGTAGAAATTGGGACATGGTTGATATATATATATTTTAAAAGAAGAGGATATTCTTAGACTCCATGAAACGAGGGAGTGATTAGCCGGATGAGGAAGTGACAATCATTTTTGTCTTCAGTGACCCAATGAAATTTTTATAAGACCAAGTGAAAATGAAGAGTTTTGTGTGATGTTGGAGAACTGCAGCACGTTTTCTTTAGTTCAGGCAAAAATAACATCAGTATAAGCAAGTGACCTATTTTCTTTCGACGAGTCGGATTAAGTCTTACATAAGATCGTCTTAAAGACTAAAGTGGCTACCGGAAATTTCTGGAAATGAAACCAAAAAGAAAACTGATCAACACTTTAAAAAGCACTAAATCAATCCCAATCACTGTGAACAATATTACACAGTAACGTAATTACACACACAGAGATCACACTAACGTGATGCATCAAGTGAACAAATCCACAAGGGCCGTGACGAGGATTCAAACCTGCGTCCGGGAGCATCCCAGACTCTGCCTTAATCGACTGAGCTACAACAGGGTAAAAAGAGTTGAAACCGAAGTTCTACTGAACTTACTGGATCGTAAACTAACGTAATGTTTATCACTAAGAAACGTCTCTTTGAAAACATCTCATCCCATCCTTAAAAAAATCTTAGCTTTAGCGAAGGACACGGAAGCTATATGGGGGCTTCTATAATCTATATAATATATAATCTATATATAAGCAAAATCTATAGTGATTTTGTGGAGGGAATTGAGTATTTAATGGTGGCGACGACGGACATATGTACGAGAGGGAGATAACAGTCTAATTCCCGATCGTGGAAATTTCTCGACTGGAGGAGAAAGCGCAAGATTTCTGGCCGATAATGGAGAGGGGCAGAGAGAGAGAGAGAGAAGGGGGAGGAAGATGGAGCAAGGGTGGAATGAGGGAGGAAGCGTGGAAGAAGTGAGATACGGAAAGCGAGAGAGGAAATGCAGAGATGCGGACGATTCTTTATGAGGGGGGAGTGAGATAAAGATGGGGAGGCTGTAAGGGGCGATAGGAGGGTAAGGGGAACTAAGGGAGGGGGGTGAAGGGGAAAAAGAAGGGGAGGGGACGTGAGATGGAAATCGCATTGATTAATGAGAGTCGTACGTGTAAGCGAAGGAATATCTCTCATTTCCTTAAAACCCCCCTCGCCCCTAAGCCCCCTTTAAAACCCCCTCGCCCCTCTACCCCCTTAACCTCACCCCCTCTACCCCCTTAACCTCCCTTCCCCCCTTCTTGAACGACCAGCTCCCCCCATACTGTTATCGTAGGGTCGTAATCTCCATGCTTCATGTCGCCCCCTGTTCTGTTATCTGCGTGCTGTGGTGGTCGGAGAGGGGGGAGGGGGACTTGGCCCCCCCCAACACAGGAAGGTAATTACTGGTGCCACCTGCAGGTCCTGGACGCTAATGGCCATCTTAATTAGGCACTCGGAACTGCCGGGTGAAGGTGTGTCGGGTCCTGTGCTGGTCTCTCTAACGGAATGTCTGAGGTGTCCTCAGTTTCCCCTGTGGGAAGTGCCGGATCAACCAGGCTGTGTGGGACCTGTGGGCCGCTACATGTAATAGCTTGGTAGATCAAGTTATTACAAGACAAGCCTGGCTTTAGAACATAAGTTTGGAGCCCTCGCCAGCTCTGGACTACAACTCTGGGGATGGATGCTGGTAACAGTCTTGGTCTCCACTAACAATACAGACTCTACAAATATTGTCAATCGTCTAAGGTCAGTGTTGACGGAGGTTCGAGTCGAAGAAGGGACTCCACACTCTGAACTGTCTCGGCTTCTGTTGTCGCCTGTGAGTGTGGGGCCCTGGCTGTGAGTGTGTGAGGGAGGGCCCCCTGGTTGGGAGTGTGTGAGGGAGGGCCCCCTGGCTGGGAGTGTGTGAGGGAGGGCCCCCTGGCTGGGAGTGTGTGAGGGAGGGCCCCCTGGCTGGGAGTGTGTGAGGGAGGGCCCCCTGGCTGGGAGTGTGTGAGGGAGGGCCCCCTGGCTGGGAGTGTGTGAGGGAGGGCCCCCTGGCTGGGAGTGTGAGTGTGCTCCATAACTCTCATTTATGGAGCTCCACACTCACATTTCAAAGTCACTCAACTCACAAAGAGTTGAGTGTCTCTGTGAGTGGATACTTGAACATGCCACCAGGCGAACCTGACGTGGAATGGATTTGAATTTGAATATTGAACATTGAAGACCCTTAATTCGGATGCTCAGTTGAAAGTGGATCTGGATGGTTGAATACCTGTGGAATTATATGGTTTAGGCAACCCAAAACAGGACGAGTTTTCAAAGTTTTTAAATGATAAATTGATGCAGTATGGATCTAAATCGTTGGTGGAGCGTCGACTTTGTTTTTCTGGAGGGTTGAAAACGTTTTGATCGAACGTTTAATCTATCCAGTTGACGAACCTCCAGATAGTGGGTACTTCGTTTATATTGGCAGATGCAAATCAAAACATAAACTAAATAAGCTGAATATTTTTTTCCATTCGCGAATTTCCAGGAGGGTATGGTAGTAGAGTTTCCAGGAGAGTGTGGTAGTAGAGTTTCCAGGAGGGTGTGGTAGTAGAGTTTCCAGGAGGGTGTGGTAGTAGAGTTTCCAGGAGGGTGTGGTAGTAGAGTTTCCAGGAGGGTGTGGTAGTAGAGTTTCCAGGAGGGTGTGGTAGTAGAGTTTCCAGGAGGGTGTGGTAGTAGAGTTTCCAGGAGGGTGTGGTGGTAGAGTTTCCAGGAGGGTGTGGTAGTAGAGCTTCCAGGAGGGTGTGGTAGTAGAGCTTCCAGGAGGGCGTGGTAGTAGAGTTTCCAGGAGGGTATAGTAGTAGAGTTTCCAGGAGGGCATGGTAGTAGAGTTTCCAGAAGGGTATGGTAGTAGAGTTTCCTGAGGAAGTCTGGTGGTTGAATTTCAGTTCCTACTCTGATTAGCATACGAAAACACACCATGTGCGGGGAATATTTTTTCCCATTGATTCTCCGATATCAAAGTTGCAGTTTGAACAGCTTCTGAAGAGTTGAGTTTGGAAACCAATATTGACAAGTGGGGATACTGGAAGAGGGGGGGGGAAGGTGTGGAAGGGAGAAACGGGGGAAAGGAAGCTAATGAAGAGGAACAAGGAACATGTAAAATAGGCAGGAAAGATGGAGGATGATAGGAGAAGCGGAGGAGTGGGGGATAGGTGTGGTAGAGGTAAGAATAGGAGAGATGGGTTGGCATTGGAGGGGAGGAGTGGGTAGGGGGTTAGAGCAAGGGATAGGGAGGGTTAATGGAGGGAGTAATGGCAGTAAAAATATAAGCATAAAATATATCAACCGTTAGGAAAATTCACACAAAACAGCCCATCCTCCTGTTTTGGTAGTACTTAGAGTAACCATGAGCACCATAGTACATATACCGACGTACGACGAAATTAGAAAGTAGAAATCGGTACTGTTGAATTTGGACAAACCGGAAAAAATTTGTCTATGTTGCAAAGACAAACTAAACTATCCTAACTTTCCTAGGCCTAATACGCGATATCTGAGGCCTAATATAGTACATATATGTACTATACTACGCCTAGGAATATTTAAACTTTTTTTTAATTTCTTACTAGTTCGTATACTACTATCTAAAAGCTAAGTAGGTACGAATTCTAACTATTGACGATAGTCACAATAGGTACTATCTAAACAGGAGGATGGGTTGTGTAATATTTAACTGATACTGCAATGCTAGTAGGCTGGGTAGATAGGCTTAGGCCTAATTTTCCCTTTTTCTCATGGTTAAACATCTCTCGTTTCTTATCACACACCAAGCATCTTGTCAGGGTGCAGCCTCCCCTCCTTTCCCCCCTCCCCCCCACCTTTCTTTTATGTGAATTCAATGTGTGACAACCTTGTGGGAAGGGGGTCAGCCCCATCCCCCCCTCACACTGCCCTCATTCTAACGCGAGCCATATATATACTGCTTCCTCCATGTTCCGATCTAGCGAGGTTGATGCCCCTGTTTAACCGGATATAGCCTCTCTTCGTTCTCCTTTTCCGGATAATCCAAACCGGCCTCTGCCGGACGAAATAGCTCTTTCCCCCCTCCCTCCCTCCGGCTCTGAAAGCCGTCTGCTGCCGGATATTGCGTAAGTGATCATTTTGAGTGTCTGGGGTGCTGGCGTCACTCGACCCTCGCTACACTGCCTTCCTCTCTCATTCTTACTACACCCCCAACCCCATCGTTATTCCCACTCCAGCAACCTTGATCTTCCATCAGCATGCGCGCACGTATGTACGCATGTGCACGCACACTCACGCGCACCCCTCGCAATCACAAATAGGTGAGTACACACACACACACACACACACACACACACACACACATAGTACACACATACACATATAGTACACACACTATAATAAGAAAAGATCAATAAAAAATCACGATAGTTCATTCTGAGTGACTTAAATATGAAAATAATAGACTTTGAAACCTACGAAACAAGAACGCAGGAATTAAAGGTCAATATTATCGTAAATTTCATTCATTCTGGAGACTTTTTTAATGTTGACACACAAGCAGGTGACCAGAATGAGGGAGGTGGATATTCTCTCAATGGTGAATTTGGTATTTACGAAGAAATATAAATTGATTACACACAGAAATCACAATAGCGTGATGCATCAAATGAACAAATCCACAAGGGCCTTGACGAGGTTTCGCATCTACTCGATCCTCTCGGACGTAGGTTCGAACCCTAGTCACAGCCCTTGTGGATTTGTTTATAAACTAAAGAAAGATCTAAAGAAAGGCAAAGCAAAACAAGAAAAGCTCTAAAAACAAGCAAGACGTTCCTAAACTATGGGATCCTTAGTTAGGAAGACTGAGCAACTGGACCTCTCTCACTAAATTGGAGGGAAGACCGAATATGGCAGACATGATAAAGACGTCCAAGATACTACGAGGCATTGGTGCACTAGATATAGATGCAGTGTTCAAAGTAGGGAAGAGCATAACGAGAGGACATATCAATGGAAACACAAGTGATTCACATCTGTTAGAAGAATATTTTCTATCATAAACGAGTGGGGCAGACTAGATGAAGTTGCCGAAGCCAATTCGATAGTTTAAATGTAAATATGAGGAGAAAAACGAGTTTTTTTTTATTCTCTAAGCCAGGTCCGAGGCCAGGCTTGACTTGTGAGAGTTTGGTCCACCAGGCTGTTGCTTGGCGCTGCCCGCAGGCCCACATACCCACCACAGCCCGGTTGGTCCGGCACTCCTTGGAGGAAACCGTCTAGTTTTCTCTTCAAGATGTCCACGGTTGTTCCGGCAATATTTCTTATGCTCGCTGGGAGGATGTTGAACAACCGCGGACCTCTGATGTTTATACAGTGTTCTTTGATTGTGCCTATATTGTTGTTTTCTATTCATCGACCTCGTCAGGTTAGGTGGGTTGCTTGGGTTCATAAGTTTCTAAATAGGCGAAACCATTGCATTTTTTACAATGTGGCGAATTGAGAGTATAAGCTGAACTAGTTATCATTTTTTTTTAAGTTTTAGGTATATTTACATAGTTGTAGCTACCCTAGACTATATAAAATTACCTTGAGGTGATTTCGGGGCTCAGTGACCCCGCGGCCCGGTCGTCGACCAGGCCTCCATACACCAGGTTATAAAGGAATGATAAACAAATCACCAAATCACTGTGTTGAATCACACACATGTGCTTGTGATCAGTAGCTTGTGCTGGCGAACTTTGGGTGCATTATGAGGATATCCTCAAGCACACGAGAGGTAATAAAGTCATTGTCAAACTCCAGGGACCTCACACCGGCAGGTCTGAAAGGTCTAATGATTGGACATTTAGTAATGCAGTGTGTGAGGTCATGACCCAGTTGCTGATAACAGAATCTGCTTTTGGAATGCTCACCTGTAGCCACCTGCCACAGGTAACGGTAGCCACCTGCCACAGGTAACGGTAGCCACCTGCCACAGGTAACGGTAGCCACCTGCCACAGGTAACGGTAGCCACCTGCCACAGGTAACGGTAGCCACCTGCCACAGGTAACGGTAGCCACCTGCCACAGGTAACGGTAGCCACCTGCCACAGGTAACGGTAGCCACCTGCCACAGGTAACGGTAGCCACCTGCCACAGGTAACGGTAGCCACCTGCCACAGGTAACGCTAGCCCCCTGCCACAGGTAACGGTAGCCACCTGCCACAGGTAACGCTAGCCCCCTGCCACAGCTAGTTAGCCATTTTTCTATCAGACCTCAATTTTTGGAAAAATAATATAGCCAAAACAGAGATGGCGGATACAAAGATCTAGTTCAGCTTCCATGCGGCATGCGAACTTTGCCTCTATATCTGCTACCATGATGGGTTATATTTGTGTGAAATGGTTATATGAGCAGAGCAACGCTGTCGTTAAACTCTACGGGGTTTGCCACCCATAGTTGACTATCTCACGTGGGCAAAAAAATTTGCTTGTTTAATTCATCGGTTTTCCACACCGTACAGGTCATATAATGACTTACTAAGGTCTACGTAGGGAGGTGCTGGGTGTAACGGTTGGGCAGGTTTGGTGTGTGTGTGTGTGTTCCGTCGTTAGTGAACGGCTCGCTCGATATCAGAGTATTGATCTTAGATTTTAATCTTATCCTGACGACCTCTGTGAAACCCAACGGTGCGACCTACATCAGCGCGATCCACACACACCACACACACACACCTCCATACACACCTCCACACACACCTCCACACACACCTCCACACACACCTCCACACACCCACACACACACACACACACACCTCCACACACCTCCACACACCAACACACACACTCTCCAGTTGATTGACAGTTGAGAGGCGGGACCAAAGAGCCAAAGCTCAACCCCCGCAAGCACAATTAGGTGAGTACACACACACACACACACACACACCCACCCACCCACCCACCCACCCACTCACCCACCCACCCACACCCACACACCACACACACACACCACACACACACACCACACACACCTCCACACACCTCCACACACCCCCACACACCCCCACACACCTCCACACCCCCCCACTCACCTCCACACACACCTCCACACACACCACACACACCTTACACCCACACAGACATCCATATCAGCCATACAGCACGCTGATTGGCTCGATTTTACCTACTGCATCTTAACCCAATCAGACCACCGAGTAGATCAGTTTCAGCAGAATCCCAGTCCACAATACACTGGCTCACGTACCTAATCACCAATCCCAGTGGTCTGACGAGCGCTCAGCAAGGAGTAAACGCCCTTATGTAACTGGCTGTATTTGGTTGATTAGAGTTCCGTGAAATGATTAACATACGTTTCGTACAGCTCGCTTTCTAATCGTTATGATGTGTTGGGTTAAGTTAGGATAGTTAAGATAAGGATGTTCGGTGAAGTATGATATGGATAGGATAGGTTAAAGTAGGATATACAGGATAGAACCAGTGAAGAGCAGAGGTGCCATAGGCACAATCAGAGAACACTGTATAAACATCAGAGGTCCGCGGTTGTTCAACGTCCTCCCAGCAAGCATAAGAAATATTGCCGGAACAACCGTGGACGTCTTCAAGAGGAAACTGGATAGTTTCCTCCAAGGAGTGCCGGACCAACCGGGCTGTGGTGGGTATGTGGGGCCTGCGGGCCGCTCCAAGCAACAGCCTGGTGGACCAAACTCCCTCAAGTCAAGCCTGGGCTCCGGCTTGGGGAGTAGAAGAACTCCCAGAACCCCATCAAGCAGGTATGGAACTGGACTGCTTCGAAACAAAGCTTCGGTCCCTATATTCGCTATCTTATCTGTTCCACCTCCAGTCCCCCTCCTATCCTTTCTTTCACCCTTTTTCCGTCCCAATTCTCCTCCCTTCTCTCCCTCTCTCCCTTCCCTGCTCCCCTCCCCCCTTCCTCTTCGCTCTTCATGCACTGAAAAATGTTTTTCTGTCTCTTGTTGACTGCGGAAGCGATTGTGCTTGGTCTGGGCGGGTGTGGCCGCTGGGGCCAGAGTGTTTATCAGGCAGTGCCAGCTGGCTTGTGGCACTGGTGGGTGACTTGTTTACCAGGCAGTGCCACCTAGCTTGTGGCACCGGTGGGTGACTTGTTTACCAGGCAGTGCCAGCTGGCTTGTGGCACTGGTGGGTGACTTGTTTACCAGGCAGTGCCACCTGGCTTGTGGCACTGGTGGGTGACTTGTTTATCAGGCAGTGCCACCTGGCTTGTGGCACTGGTGGGTGACTTGTTTATCAGGCAGTGCCACCTGGCTTGTGGCACTGGTGGGTGGCTTGTTTATCAGGCAGTGCCACCTGGCTTGTGGCACTGATGGGTGACTTATTTCATCTACTTCTCTTCCTCTTAACCTCATGCGTTACTTCCTCGTTCTTATCCTTCATTCCCTCATTCCCATTTTTCCTCCACATTTCTCATCGCCTTTTTCGCTCGCGTAGTCCAATTCATCATTCTGCAGCTCATCATTCTTCTGATCTGTCTCTCTGGGGGAGCCTGGGCTCCACCACTGGATTAATCAGCCCCAGGAACCAGCTGTGATGTGTCGTACCTCACAGCTGGCACAATGACGACCACCTGTCGTCGTCCCATTGACGGTTGGCACCCACGATTGGTGTCGGGAGACAGGGGGTGGTGGCTGAGACAGGTCGGGACGGGTGAAGTAGCCCGGGACAGGGCGAGACAGGGATACGTGGCTAGTTTCTGAGACGGATGGAGTTAATTATCAGGGGAAAGCACTAAGGTATTACGACTGTATGGCACTGGGAAGGGGTCAGGATAAGGATTTGGGGGATGGGACGGTGGGGGGGGGGGGAAAGAAATGGTGCCCAGACACTTGTGGACGGTCGGGGATTGAACGCTGACCTGCATGATGCGTGGCCGTCGCTCTACCGTCCAGTCCCAAGTGGTTGAATAATAGGGGGTGCATGGGAGGCCCTATTTCCTCCCTTATTTTGGAAGACAGTGAGTGACCCTACGGAGAGAGAGAGAGACAGACAGACAGAGAGGATAGGTCTGATCTCCGAGTGAGTCAGGCCTTGGTGCCAAGGGATAACACTGTATGCGATCGATGCCAGTCCTGGCCATGGTGGCTAGCACAGGATGGGAGTCCTGGCTGTGATGGCCAGCATTGAGCACGAGTCCTAGCCTTCATCTAAACCCTTCCGCCTTGATAATTGTCCAACTTTTACCAGTGTAGGTTGTGTCTCTCGTGGTGTACTGTGTCAAAGACTTTCTGGTAGTCCACAAATATACAATGTGCTCCAACCTTGTCCTATGTTCCCTACTGTGTCATAGAATAGATGAAGTCTATTAGGCATGATTTCCCCTCGTTGAAAACATGATGATGTGTGATTACACACATAAATCACAATAGCGTGATGCATCAAATGAATCTTTTTGATGTGCCTTCCATGCACACACCGAATCTTTTAACCATGTCGTAGCTCAGTCGATTAAGCCAGCGTCTGGGATGCTCTCAGACGTAGGTTCGAATCCTCGTCACGGGCCCTTGTGGATTTGTTCATGTTGAAGGTTGGTTCCAAACCTAATTCTCTCTCAGGTGTTTAACTAGTTATAATTGTAATTTTTCTTTCACTTGTAAGTGGATGTTCGTAACAATAGTTTCTTATTTATTGTCTTTTTTCTATCTTTGTAATTTTGTTTTCATATTTAGCTTCTTCCATCAGGTGAGCGGCCTCCTTGCATTTCCACTTGATTCGATCTCTCATTTTCTGAATTGTCTTTCCTCTTGAGTTTCCTCACTGTACTCGTTTAAATACTCTCTTATCTTCGCGTACTATCTTATATTTTATGTAGTTAAGATTCCTTTCCCTGATCCCATGTTTTGTGGTCGTGGTTTGAAGCTCGATCATGTAATCAAAGACTGCGACACTTTGACCATTGGTTTCTGGCGGTGTGTGTGTGTGTGTGTGTGTGTGTACTCACCTAGTTGTACTCACCTAGTTGTGTCTGCAGGATCGAGCATTGACTCTTGGATCCCGCCTTTCGAGCATCGGTTGTTTACAGCAATGACTCCTGTCCCATTTCCCTATCATACCTGGTTTTAAAATTATGAATAGTATTTGCTTCCACAACCTGTTCCTGAAGTGCATTCCATTTCCCCACTACTCTCACGCTAAAAGAAAACTTCCTAACATCTCTGTGACTCATCTGAGTTTCAAGCTTCCATCCATGTCCTCTCGTTCTGTTACTATTCCGTGTGAACATTTCGTCTATGTCCACTCTGTCAATCCCTCTGAGTATCTTATACGTTCCTATCATGTCCCCCCTCTCCCTTCTTCTTTCTAGTGTCGTAAGGCACAATTCCCTCAGGCGATCTTCATACCCCATCCCTCGTAGCTCTGGGACGAGTCTCGTTGCAAACCTCTGAACCTTTTCCAGTTTCATTATATGTTTCTTCAGATGGGGACTCCATGATGAGGCGGCATACTCTAAGACTGGCCTTACGTAGGCAGTGTAAAGCGCCCTAAATGCCTCCTTACTTAGGTTTCTGAATGATGTTCTAACTTTTGCCAGTGTAGAGTACGCTGCTGTCGTTATCCTATTAATATGTGCCTCAGGAGATAGATTAGGTGTTACGTCCACCCCCAGGTCTCTTTCACGCGTCGTTACAGGTAGGCTGTTCCCCTTCATTGTGTACTGTCCCTTTGGTCTCCTATCTCCTAGTCCCATTTCCATAACTTTACATTTGCTCGTGTTGAATTCTAGTAGCCATTTCTCTGACCATCTCTGCAATCTGTTCAGGTCCTCTTGGAGGATCCTGCAATCCTCATCTGTCACAACTCTTCTCATCAACTTTGCATCATCCGCAAACATCGACATGTAGGACTCTACGCCTGTAAACATGTCGTTAACATATACAAGAAATAGAATTGGTCCCAGCACCGATCCTTGTGGTACTCCACTTGTTACTGTTCGCCAGTCCGACTTCTCGCCCCTTACCGTAACTCTTTGGCTCCTTCCTGTTAGGTAGTTCCTTATCCATTCTAGGACCTTTCCCCCCACCCCCGCCTGCCTCTCGAGCTTGAACAGCAGTCTCATGTGCGGTACTGTATCAAAGGCTTTTTGGCAGTCCAGAAATATGCAGTCTGCCCAACCATCTCTGTCCTGTCTTATCCTCGTTATTTTATCATAGAATTCCAGAAGGTTTGTTAGGCACGATTTCCCTGTCCAGAACCCATGTTGATGTTTGTTCACAAACCTAATGTTCTCCAGGTGTGCAACCAGTCGCAGCCTAATTATTCTTTCCAGTATTTTACAGGGGATGCTTGTCAGTGATACAGGTCTGTAGTTAAGTGCCTCCTCCCTATCTCCTTTCTTGAAGATCGGCACGACATTTGCCTTCTTCCAGCAACTGGGCAATTCTCCTGACATAAGTGACTCATTAAAGATCATTGCCAGAGGCACGCTGAGGGCCTGTGCTGCTTCTTTTAGTATCCACGGTGATACTTTGTCTGGTCCAACTGCTTTAGTTGCATCTAGAGTTGTCAACTGTTTCATTACCTCCTCTGCTGTCACCTCTATATCTGATAGTCTTTCATCTAGGGTAACCCCTTCCAACAATGGGAGCTGCTCAGGCTCGGTAGTGAACACTCCATGGAAACTGGCATTCAGTGCCTCGCAGATTTCCTTGTCACTTTCAGTATATGCCCCCTCTGTCTTCCTTAGTCTTGTCACTTGGTCGTTCACCGACATTTTTCTTCTTATATGACTGTGTAGTAACTTGGGTTGTTTTTTCGCTTTGATTGCAATATCGTTCTCATAGTCCCTTTCCGATGTTCGTCTTATGTTAATGTAATCGTTCCTAGCTCTGTTGTATCTGCTTCTGTTGTCCTCTGTTCTTTGTCTTCTGTACTTCCTCCACTCCCGTCTGCTGGCCATTTTTGCTTCCTGACACTGTCTATTAAACCATGGGTTATTATATTCCTTCTTATTTTTTCCCTTTACCGTTGGTATAAATCTCTCTTCGGCCTCCTGGCATTTCTGTATGACTAGGTCCATCATATCTTGGACTGTTTTTCCTCTAATTTCTTCCTCCCACTGCACTTCACCCAGATAGTCCCTTATCCCTTATGTGTGTGTGTGTGTGTGTGTGTGTGTGTGTGTGTGTGTGTGTGTGTGTGTGTGTGTGTGTGTGTGTGTGTGTGTGTGTGTGTGTGTGTGTCAAGTTAGGCGTGGCCACATACTCCTCGGACTTCGACTACATATCGACCTCATGGTCTGGGCATGCGTCAAGGAGCCTCGTACTGCCGATCTGTAACAATGAATAAAGCAAAAGCCCCCATCAGGAGTTGCCCTCACATACACGACTGTTGCACGCACTCAAGCACACGTGCGCACGTGCACTCGAAACCACAACGCACACGCGTGCACACTCGTCGTAGCAAGCACTCACCCTTAAAACCACGACGCACGCCCTCGCGCTCAAACTCACACTTATTCACTCTTCCGAAGGAAACCTGAATATCCTACTAGCTAATTATGTAACCAAAATTGACTGAAACTGGTGTTAGGTGCTGAAGCTGGAGATAAGGTCTATGGGAGGGGAGATGAGGGATGCTGGGAGTGAGGGGAAGAGAACCGGAGGATGAGGGGAAACCCCGTTCCACACAAGGGGGATTCGAACCCTCACATCTGACAACAAATGAGCGAACGGCTGCAATACGACTGTCTCCAGTGAACCTCTGAACACACTGGAGATAGATAGTCCAAGCGCATTGGAGGTACTAAAGCAGATGCACAAAAATAAAGACCGATAAGCACTAACAATCATGTACGAAAGGGGGGCATGTTATCTCCCATGCACACACACCTGCTGGCCCCCCATGCACACACCTGCTGGCCCCCCCATGCACACACCTGCTATCCCCCACGACCTCCTAACTTGCTGCCTAAATATTAAAAAAATCTTGTGTGCAAATGTTTCCAATTTTTTTGTCCAGCTTAATCAGGCCGCTGGCGCTCATTGGGGACCATTGAGGGCCATTTTATGGAGGCATTTATGCGGCAATAAATCCCTAATTGAGTCTGGGTTTTTATACGGTAATTGGACAAGCTGTTTAATCCGTATTCAAGCCGACGGTTACGCGGACGGCGCACCGAGAACGACTTAATCCGGATTCGGAAGTACTCAGAAGGGCCGATTGTGAGCGCTCTCAATGTGGCCCAGATATTTGTTAAGACTTCGTGAGTGGTGCACACACACACACACACACACACACACACACACACACACACACACACACACACACACACACACACACACACACACACACACACACACACACACAGGCAAGAGGCACTGAACTACAGGCTAGTTTTCCCCTAACTTGTATACCATGAAAGGTGATGGAGAAGATTCGCGAGCCCCGTATAGAGGACCTGGAGGGCAAGAGCCTTGTAACCCACCACCAGCATGGCTTCAGGGATGGTAAACATGCCGTGTTGTCACCTTGAGTGTGTCCACTACAAGTCATTCTCCTGGAGTTGTGTAACACAATTCGACACGTTTGTGTCGAGTTGTAAATAACCTGCATTTACCTGCATTTACCGGTGAATGACCTGTATTTACCGGTGAATGACCTGTATTTACCGGTGAATGACCTGCATTTACCGGTAAATGACCTGTATTTACTGGTGAATGACCTGTATTTACCGGTGAATGACCTGCATTTACCGGTGAATGACCTGTATTTACCGGTGAATGACCTGTATTTACCGGTGAATGACCTGTATTTACCGGTGAATGACCTGTATTTACCGGTGAATGACCTGTATTTACCGGTGAATGACCTGTATTTACCGGTGAATGACCTGTATTTACCGGTGAATGACCTGTATTTACCGGTGAATGACCTGTATTTACCGGTGAATGACCTGTATTTACCGGTGAATGACCTGTATTTACCGGTGAATGACCTGTATTTACCGGTGAATGACCTGTATTTACCGGTGAATGACCTGTATATACCGGTGAATGACCTGTATTTACCGGTGAATGACCTGTATATACCGGTGAATGACCTGTATTTACCGGTGAATGACCTGTATTTACCGGTGAATGACCTGTATTTACCGGTGAATGACCTGTATTTACCGGTGAATGACCTGTATTTACCGGTGAATGACCTGTATATACCGGTGAATGACCTGTATATACCGGTGAATGACCTGTATTTACCGGTGAATGACCTCCACTTCAGCCCTGGACAATACTCCACCAGCCCTGGACAATACTCCACCAGCCCTGGACAACTACTCCCTATCGTATACCGGCCATTATATATTTTCTTGGTTTTTGTCTGAGTGAATAAAGAATAAACCTTATGATTCAACTCTCACACATCTCCCCAAGTTGCTTCACTTCTTGTTGAGAGAAAATCTTGTAAAATTGCACACTATATCTTGCGTTCTTGCAGAGATCAGTCTTGTAGGGTTCGTATCCCACTTTGCCAAGAGGTGAGGGGGGGTATCTGTACCCAACTGGTTGGTACCTGTGTCTGTATTCATTGCTGGGGTTGAGCTCTGGCTCTTTGGTCCCGCCTCTCGACTGTCAATCAACTGGTGTACAGGTTCCTGAGCCTATTGGGCTCTATCATATCTACACTTGAAACTGTGTATGGAGTCAGCCTCCACCACATCACTGCCTAATGCATTCCATCTGTCAACCACTCTGACACTGAAAAAGTTTTGAAAGCTGTCTCCTTGGTTCTGAAAGCTGTCTCCTAGTTCTGAAAGCTGTCTCCTTGGTTCTAAAAGCTGTCTCCTACTTCTGAAAGCTGTCTCCTTGGTTCTAAAAGCTGTCTCCTTGGTTCTGAAAGCTGTCTCCTTGGTTCTAAAAGCTGTCTCCTTGGTTCTAAAAGCTGTCTCCTTGGTTCTGAAAGCTGTCTCCTTGTTTCTAAAAGCTGTCTCCTAGTTCTGAAAGCTGTCTCCTTGGTTTTAAAAGCTGTCTCCTAGTTCTGAAAGCTGTCTCCTAGTTCTAAAAGCTGTCTCCTAGTTCTGAAAGCTGTCTCCTAGTTCTGAAAGCTGTCTCCTAGTTCTGAAAGCTGTCTCCTAGTTCTAAAAGCTGTCTCCTTGTTCTGAAAGCTGTCTCCTAGTTCTAAAAGCTGTCTCCTAGTTCTAAAAGCTGTCTCCTAGTTCTGAAAGTTGTCTCCTAGTTCTGAAAGTTGTCTCCTTGGTTCTGAAAGCTGTCTCCTAGTTCTGAAAGCTGTCTCCTAGTTCTGAAAGTTGTCTCCTTGGTTCTGAAAGCTGTCTCCTAGTTCTGAAAGCTGTCTCCTAGTTCTGAAAGCTGTCTCCTAGTTCTGAAAGTTGTCTCCTTGGTTCTGAAAGCTGTCTCCTCGGTTCTAAAAGCTGTCTCCTTGGTTCTAAAAGCTGTCTCCTAGTTCTGAAAGCTGTCTCCTTGGTTCTAAAAGCTGTCTCCTAGTTCTGAAAGCTGTCTCCTTGGTTCTAAAAGCTGTCTCCTAGTTCTGAAAGCTGTCTCCTTGGTTCTAAAAGCTGTCTCCTAGTTCTGAAAGCTGTCTCCTTGAGCCTTAACACTGTCTCCCTTTCAGGTGGTGTGGCATTGCCTGCCACCTTCCCCTTGTCGTATGTGTGTTGGTTAGAATCAAGGATCCATTGGTTAGACCAGTCGTGTAGCATAAACCCCGTCCTGAAGCAGTTCTTCGGAGTCGTCGTGTCGTCAATGTTTCTGAGCAGTCTGTCCACGTAGGTCGTTCTCGTATATCAAGAACAAGACATGTCCTTGTACAGTCCTGGATTGTACTTGGATGAGAGTTCTGGGAGTTGTTCCATATTCCCCAAGCCCGGCCAGGCTTTGAGAACTTGGTCCAACAGACTGTTGCTTGGAGCAACCCGCTGTGTGTTATCCTTGGAGGCCATTGAGGGGAAAGAACCTGTTATCTACCCAATTCGATATCTTCTCTTCTTCGTTGATCTTGCATGTTGATGGCTATCTTACAGGCTGGGGGTAGAGGCCGTCTTACTTACTCCCTTGACAGTTCCGTCCACTCGTGTCCTTCCTCACAGCCCACCTGGGATATATCAAGCATTTACCTGTCCAATTACGAAACCCGTGCATCTTTCACCAATCATGGTGACTCGGCTGACTGTTGTTCAACACACTTGAGCTTCGAGGTAACCTCCCATTGTTTCTATTAACGCTTAGAACTTCCCTAACTATTAGTGTCAACAAAGCCGTTATTATATATGTAGATAATTCGTTAGTTATCACCCGAGTTGATGAATCACGTGATAACTCATCAACTGGTTGATGATTCGGGTGATAGTTGGGACAGGGGGTGAAGAGGGTAGTCAGGGTGAAGTACGAGGGAAGCGGGTTTACAACACCAGCCTAAAAAACAGGTTGTTGTTTGTTAAAGATTGACTACCTGGAAGAAAAAAGTTCCAAGTAGCACGGGCTATGGTGAGCCCGTAGTGTAAACACAGGTGTTTGAGCAGTGAATAACAGATGTCTTTCTATCTCCCTACAGTTCACCTGCTGGCCCGGACTATCCAGGGGACAGCCAGCTCTGAAAATGGCAGTTTCGACTACGACCAATCCTGGATATGTGCTTTGTGAGTATACTCTCCTACCCCCCCCCCCCCTCTCACAAACTATGACATGGTATACTCTATACATATACATGGTATACTCTATACATATACGTGGTATGCTCTATTAATCTGCAGATTAGTTATATAATACACTTTTGTGTTCTTAAATCTATATCCTATATTTTGTTGTTCCATGAACCAATAGACTCTATACTGTTGTATAATGAATCAGTAAGCTATGCACTGTTATGCAATGAATCAATAAGCAATGCATTATTGTATACAATGAATCAATAAACAATAAATTGTTGTATACAATTAATCAATAAGCAATGCATTGTTGTATACAATGAATCAATAGACAATGTATTGTTGTTTACAATGAATCAATAACAATGTATCTTTCTATTTACAAACATTCATTGACGCTGCCCCCCCCTCTACCCCCTTTTTTAATCCTACTCTTCCTCTTGGTTCCCCCCCCCTCACCATTACCCCTTACCCCCTCTCTCCATCGTGATCAGCTTATCAAAAGCTTATCACATACAGTGTGGGATAATGAAAGACAGACGATAAGATAAGGAAGGTAGTTTGTTCTGTCTGGGGACTTCCAGCATTGTCACTGGTGGGTGTGTGGCCTTTGTTTATGGTGTGTGTGGGGGGGGGGGGGAATGCTGATAGTGAAGTATTTCTCCATCTTCATCACTATCCTCTCCTTACACCCCCACACTTTCCCCCATCTCTCCCCCATCTCTCCCCCACCTGCTCCCAGACGGCAGTCTTCACGGAAGAATTCTCAGTAATGCTAATTGGGCGAGAATCTGGATGTTTGATGGCGTGTGAGAGCTCCCTCCTCTCTTCTCTACTCTCTCACTCTCTCTCCTACCCCGTCTCTCTTCTCTACCCTGCTACTCTGCTCCATTCTACTCTTTCTTCTCATCTTCTCTCACTCGAGAGAGACAGAAGAGAGCCACCTAGTCGGAGCCCATCTTGTAAATCTTAGAACGAAAAGAGAATTGTCCCACAGTTTCCCGACGTCAGACGCCAAGGGATAGTCTCACGCACTCTAGCCAGGTGTGGCCGGCTATCAGTGCCAAAAATCCGCCGTGGGGTTCGGTATGTGATCGCGGTACACTGTTCCCTTTCTAATTCTGCCGACCCCCCCCCCCCTCTACCTGATCATGTTGGGCACGGAACCCCCGGGAATCATGGTGCAAAGTTGGGTGAGGCCACACCTCCAAGCTTCCAACTTCAAACAGGCTGACATTTTAATTTTTAGATACAGATATATTAACAAAATTGCATTAAGGAAGGTTTACTGTAAATTATAATTAATAATATTAATTTAAGGAACATTTACTGTAAATTTTAATCAGTAATGTCAAATTTTGTTATGCGACTCGTTAATAAGATAAGAGTTAGATAAAGTTGTCGGCATGAATGGTAGAAGCTGACGATTACTGACATAATCTACTGACGTAGATTATGACAAGCAGTTGGGTAGATTGTAAGCAAGTCTACCTCATGTTTGGTCAGGGCAATACACTCGTAGCTGTGTGTAATTTAACGTGTTGACCGTTCACAAGTGGTTGGGCACCATTCCTTTCCCCCGTCCCATCCCTAATCCTTATCCTGACCCCTTCCCAGTGCTATATAGTTGTAATGGCTTAGCGCCTTCTCCCTGATAATTCCTTTCCCTTTCTCTCTCTCTCTCTCTCTCTCTCTCTCTCTCTCTCTCTCTCTCTCTCTCTCTCTCTCTCTCTCTCTCTCTCTCTCTCTCTCTCTCTCTCTCTCTCTCTCTCTCTCTCTCTCTCTCTCTCTCTCTCTCTCTCTCTCTCTCTCCCTCCCTCCCTCCCTCCCTCCCTCCCCCCCCCCCCCCTGCGCGCCTCGACACAGAACAATTCAACCCTGATAATTACGAAGTGTTGAACATGGAGTGTTGCGTGTTTTGTCCCTCATTTTGTTAATGAAATTCACTGTAAAGTAGGCCACGATAGGCCTACGGTGTGCGGCACAGTGCCACCCTGCACTATCCTTTGACACATGGACACTGTGTCGCACTTGGATACAGTTGTGTCTCATACAATGTTTTGTTGTGGTGTTGGTGTAAATTATTTTGTGTGTCGTGTGCTGGGATGAGACGGGTGTCGTCTGGGAGGAATTTCTAGACATGTCCCCCACTTTACCCCCTCTCTCCTTATCTCACTCTCTCCCTCTGTGTCTCACTCACTCCCTCCCTCTCTCTCTGTCTCACTGTCTCCCTCCCTCTCTGTCTCACTCCCTCCCTCCCACTCTGTCTCCCCTTCCATGCTGGGACGTGGCTTGCATTCAGCTGTCAAGCAAAAGAATTGTATTTTCTGTAAGGTGTTCTGGGAGAGGAACCAACGTCCAAGCTCCCATTCTCTCATGTCATGCAATGTTTGGGACATTTGTTTCACTGGCTCTCTAGTGCCCCATGGCCTCTAGTGCCCATGACCTCTAGTGCCTCAGGGCCCTCTAGTACCCTACAGCAGGGACAGTAACATTTACCACATAACGGGAATTCGCTAATCGGTGCTACAATGATCTACAAAATCAATGTCCAATCCCAAATAATCCACGAAAAAGTCTATACGTGACATATTCGACGTTCTTGGTGGCTTTACCTGCATTCTTACTCACCCCACCAAGACGACTCCAGGCTTAAAGAATCGTCTATCTACGACGAATCAATTCTTGGAGAGCCAGTAAACTGCCCAATGAGGCCACCATTACGTAAGCTAACCCAAAGTTGCAATTTCTTCACTGTTGATGTGTGTAGTCTGGCCTCAGGCCGGACTCGGGGAGTAGAACAACTCTCGAGATCCTCTACAGGTATGCTCCAGGAAAGATGGAAACCAACACCAGTCGCTCTCCAGCTCTAGCAGAACTTTAGCAGCAGCAGCAGCAGCAAATTCCAGGAAAATGTAAGCCAGTGGCAGCAGTTTGGGCCGTAACTTAACTTCCAACTGAGGCGGCAAAAGATGACTCTCCAGGCGGCTCTTATGTCTTTTGTTGGACTTGCTCCCCTCGTATATATCCTCTGTTGGACTTGCTCTCTCGTATATATCCTCTGTTGGACTTGCTCCCCTCGTATATATCCTCTGTTGGACTTGCTCCCCTCGTATATATCCTCTGTTGGATTTGCTCTCTCGTATATATCCTCTGTTGGACTTGCTCTCTCGTATATATCCTCTGTTGGACGATGTTATGATACCAGAGGGCCCACGACAGGTGTCCCCACCACCAGAGGGCCCACAACAGGTGTCCCCACCAGAGGACCGACAACAGGTGTCCCCACCAGAGGGCCCACAACAGGTGTCCCCACCAGAGGGCCCACAACAGGTGTCCCCACCAGAGGGCCCACAACAGGTGTCCCCACCAGAGGGCCCACAACAGGTGTCCCCCCTAGAGGGCCCACAACATCGCGGGAAGAAGACCTATAATTTACCAGGTACAATCATGGTAATGGAGCCGTCTTCAAGAAGGTGAGCCGGTGATCTTTGTCATTAGAGTGAGTAGATTGGCTCTCCCAAGTTACCTCAACCCCTAATTGCCTTGTTCGTCACCGGTAGTTCTTCTTGATCGTAGGAGCAGTTAGGAGGCGCGTTAAGGTGGACAATGACAGGGTTTTAAAAGTGTTTTGAGGTGGTGATTGAGGAGCGGCTACTAAACAGAGGTGTATGGGTGTTAAGAGGGTGATTTGGCACACTGTGGAGTGGGATGCTGTGTGTGTGGCGTCAGTTGATTATTGGTGTTACGGCCAAGCAGTTGTTTTCTCTTTCGCTGCTGATGGCGGCAGGTATAGATGTGCCACGGGTCAGATGTGGGCCCAAATGGTTGGTCGACTGGAGATATTTACCCAGTGTTTTGTCTATTTGGTATTTTTCCTGTAACGAGTGGTCATCTCTTAATATATGCTCCATGGTGAAGGGTATTTTAAGAGCGATAAATACTTGTTTGACATTTACTCTAGCACTATAATGTCTGAAGCAGTGCAGAAGATAGTGTTCGATTGTTTCAGGCACCTGACAGTGGATGCAGAGTTTGTTGATGTCCCCACGACATCAACGAACTTAGTACATCAACTGTACTTAAAGCTGTGTCCTGCTAGAGTGGTGTGTCCCAGCCTTAATCTGGTCATCGGTACATCAATTTCTCTGCTTTTATATCTGACATGTTTCCAGGTTTCCCATTTCTTGTTAATGGACCCATAGTACAAAGGTGAGCATCACGTTTTCCATTTCGTTGCAAAATCTTGGGTGATGGTATCTTTTGAAGGCTCCTTTACGTGCAACATGGGGAACTGCATGATGGATAATGGGAGCCGTGTTGTGCATCGCTTTGGCTAGTTGGTCTACAAGTTCATTATGGAGAATACCACAATGCGCTGACACCCATTGGATAGAGGTGTCATAACCGTTCAATCGATGTTCATGAAGAAATAGAAGACATGGGTAAACAAACTCCTTACACATTGTTGAAGAGTAATTGCCTGAACCGCACTCTTGGAGTCACTACTGATTGTATATATCCCAACTGGTAATGTTGTGATTATTTGGAGAACTTGGTCTAAGGGGTATTTTTGGAGAATATTAGGAGAACTTGGTATTAGAAGGGGTATTTTTTGGAGAATATTTGGAAAACTTGGTATTAGAAGGGGTATTTTTTGGAGAATATTTCGAGAACTTGCTCTAAATTCAGCTGTGAAAATAGATAGTTGGTTTGGTAACCACCATCCCTGCTTCTGATGGTATTGTGGTATCCAAACCGCGCTACTGACCGAGGGCACGTTGTTCATGAGGACGCCAGATCCATCTGTATAAATCGCTGTCGTATTTGGGTAGCAATTTTTCATTGATGAGACAAAGACTGAGGCTCTGGCTGAGATTGGTGCAGAGTTGGCAATGTTGTCTTCCACTTGTATTGATATTAGTTGTGTGAAGCCAAGGTGGAGTACAGGGGGGGAGAGGGAGGGATAGTAAATTGGGTTTCAGAGTTTGGGAGTAAAGTGAGGTCTATATTGGGAGTTACGTGGTACAGAGTTAAGAGGGATTTGAGTACGTGTGATAAACAGGAGGCCTTCTCACTCACCTTGCAGTAGTTACACCTGAAAGGACAGTAAAGAAAACGAGAATAATAAATATTGCTTGACAGAAGCTTTGACCAATCAGGATGGAGAGAAAGAGGGAGAGAGGGAGAGACAAACAAGAGAGATGTCTCCCCCTTCATTTCACCCCACAATTCCCCCTCTCCCTACACCCAGTGTCCTGGCTCATATACACATTCGAAAAACAAAAATAAATGTAAAAAATAAAACTATTACTGCACTCTTGGAGAACAGAAAACACAATTATTATGGCATTTGACCTCATTATTCTCAACTATTCCTTCCCCCTCCAAAACAAAAAAGAAAGGTTCCCACTTCTTCAACATTTGAAGTCCCTCTGCATTCTAATGACGTCATTCGAGTATTGAACTTCATTGGTTCTGGGGCCAGATTCACTAAGCAGTTACGCAAGCACTTACGAACCTGGGGCCAGATTCACGAAGCAGTTACGCAAGCACTTAGGAACCTGGGGCCAGATTCACGAAGCAGTTACGCGAGCACGTACGAACCTGTACATCTTTTCTCAATCTTTGACGGCTTTGTTTACAATTATTAAACAGTTAATGAGCTCCGAAGCACCAGGAGGCTGTTTATAACAATAACAACAGTTGATTGGCAAGTTTTCATGCTTGTAAACTGTTTAATAAATGTAGCCAAAGCCGTCAAAGATTGAGGAAAGATGTGCACGTTCGTAAGTGCTTGCGTAACTGCTTCGTGAATCTGACCCCCAGGTTCGTAAGTGCTTGCGTAAATGCTTCGTGAATCTGGCCCCAGGTTCGTAAGTGCTTGCGTAAATGTTTCGTGAATCGGGCCCCAGGTTCTCAAGTGCTTGCGTAACTGCTTCATGAATCTGACCCCCAGGTTCGTAAGTGCTTGCGTAAATGCTTCGTGAATCTGGCCCCAGGTTCGTAAGTGCTTGCGAAACTACTTCGTGAATCTGGCCCCCCCCCCTTGAACATCGTGGTAAACTTCCCCCCCCCCCCCCGTGTATACTCAACAGGAAGCGGTATACGCCCATTTATTATCTCCCTGTTTAGCAGGTTTATAAATATTATAGTTTGTCTAGCAACCCGTTTTCTGTTTTGGGTCCTCTGGTTGGTTAGGATAAGGGCACTTTATAGTACGACAGTTTCTGGACGTTGGGGGAACGTTAGGAGGATGGGCTGGCTGGTTATCATTGCTATCTTGAGGTTATCTTGAGGTGATTTCGGGGCTTAGCGTCCCCGCGGCCCGGTCCTCGACCAGGCCTCCACTCCCCTAGGAAGCAGCCCGTAGCACCTGTCTAACTCCCAGGTACCTATTTACTGCTAGGTGAACAGGGGGTTCATGAGGGTGAAAGAAACATTTTGCCCATTTGTCTCCGCCTCCACCGGGGATCGAACCCGGAGCCTCAGGACTACGAATCCGAAGCGCTGTCCACCCAGCTGTCAGACGCTTGACCGACGTCTGTCAACAGATACTGAGAGAGTATCTTGGGAGTGCCAGAGTTATATAAATTATAGTTATATAGTTATAAAAATATACAAGGTAAGTGAAGAAGAGAGAGTATATACTTATAGGGGTTTATATTGGTTTTGGGTTGTGTCTTGTAAATATATTTTCTTTGTCCTCTAAATATTGCAATTCTTGTGCCCATTACGACTTTTACTGATAACTGCCAGTTAAAATTAATCGGTATATACTAAGTTCAATTTGTTTTTTAAATAACCCTTTGCGCCTATATCAAATTTATAAGGATAACTAAAACATTTCATACTCCATTTATATGAAAAAATCGTTTCTGAGTCATTCCTGGTTCAAATGTGGGTTGACTGGCTCTCTCTCTCTCTGGCTCTCTCTCTCTCTCTCTCTCTCTCTCTCTCTCTCTCTCTCTCTCTCTCTCTCTCTCTCTCTCTCTCTCTCTCTCTCTCTCTCTCTCTCTCTCTCTCTGTCTCTCTCTGTCTCTCTGTCTCTCTCTGTCTCTCTCTCTCTCTCTCTCTCTCTCTCTCTCTCTCTCTCTCTCTCTCTCTCTCTCTCTCTCTCTCTCTCTCTCTCTCTCTCTCTCTCTCTCTCTCTCTCCTCAGGGCCCGTAGTCCTAAGGGCCCGGGTTCGATTCCAAGCCGAGGTACAAACAAATGGGCACAGTTTCTTTCACCCTGATGAACCTGTTCACCTAGCAGTAAATAGGTACCTGGGAGTTAGACAGCTGCTACGGGCTCCTTCCTGGGGTGTGTGAGTGTGAATATATCAGAACATTCTCCTGTTCCTACATCCTAAACGGAGAATTAGAAAGTAGACATTTGGCACTATTGAATTAGGACAAGCTGGGAAAAGGTTTTACATTAGTTGTTAATAAAAGCCTAACCTGGCCTATTACACGCTGAGGGCCTAATATAATACAAATATGTGAAATATACTATATACATCATTATATGTAGAATGGTCTACATATTTAGCAAAAGTTGTATCGAAACAGGAGGATGGGTTGTGATATTTCTTCATTACGTCTTACCTACGCAATATTGACAGATTTGTACTGGTATAAATGGCTGTGTTAAGTGTTACTGACCTCTGACCTGTGTTGCAGGGGTACTGACCCTTGACCTTTGTTACAGAGGTAACCTGCCCTCGCTCCAGCGTCGACATGTGGCCATCGCCAGGCTGAAACACCCGGCCAACATGGGCAGGACTAGCAAACAGGTCAAGCTTTTCATCCTGGTCCTGTGCCCCAGCAAGGAGGTGAGTACCGTGATCTGTTTGGCTCGGTGAGGTGTCAGTATACCATGATCTGTTTGGCTCGGTAAGGGAACGATACCATGCCTGCGTAGCCCATCAGGGTGGACAAAAATGTATTCACCTTTTAGATATGTAGTCTGATTGTTGGTCTGTGTATACATCAAATGCATTTTAGCCTTGAACCAAGTTCAGGAACGAAGCATACTTGCTGATTGGTCAATATGTTTAGTGTCACCACGGTCATTAGTACGACCCTTCAGAGATTGATAGGCACAAAGTAAGCAGGGTGATAAGGGACCGTGATCTGAATGGCTCAAGATGGTCAAAGGTGGCCAAAGTCAAGACTCTGAATGTCGCGTCTATGGGGGGACAGAATGCCACAAGCCTTACCTGATTTTCTCGTAGCTACAAGGATTGACTGTGATCTTAATACCTCTATAACAAAATCCAGATTTCTTCATTCCCCTCTAAAGAACAGTTATCCCCCCCTCTAACTTTTTTTCTAAAGTCAATAAGGGATGCTAGGCTTCGTACTAGGCTTGTACAAGGGGTGCTAGGCTTCGTACTAGGCTTGTACAAGGGGTGCTAGGCTTCGTACTAGGCTTGTACAAGGGGTGCTAGGCTTCGTACTAGGCTTGTACAAGGGGTGCTAGGCTTCGTACTAGGCTTGTACAAGGGGTGCTAGGCTTCGTACTAGGCTTGTACAAGGGGTGCTAGGCTTCGTACTAGGCTTGTACAAGGAATGCTAGGCTTCGTACTAGGCCCCGTGTCCGGAACGCATAATGTCATATTAGAAACCGTTTTCACGACGCAAAATGGGTTGGTCAGAATGTGCCCATTCAACCAAGTGGCCGTCAGTGGCCGATAGGTAGATAACCCTTCCTGCCGCACACTTGTTTAAGGCTGAACTTCAGCCTTTGTGGTGGTGGACTTTGAATGTGGGTTATGTAATTAGGTATTGGCCTTCGTCAAGACTGACAAGGTAATTCATATGGTAATGAGGGTGTTAAGGGGGGGAGGGAGGGTGTGTGAGGGGGGGGGGGAGGGGTTAGGGGGGGACGTGCGTGTGCGTGCGCGCGTGTACTTGCCTATCAATACTTAGCTATCTGTGACTATTGGTGTGTGTGGTTTAGCTCTTTGTGCTCTGCCTACTAGCCTTGTTGTACCTGTTTGTCTAGTCTCTTTGGTATCTTGTATGTTGTTATCATATCTCCTCTATTTCTTGTGTTCCGCCCCTATGGTTGAGAGGTCTAGTGCCTTCAGTCTCTCTTCGTAACTGAACCCTCTAAGCTGCGGCACTAGTTTAGTGGCAAACCACTGTATTTTTTTCAGTATTAGTTTAATGTTTTATAAGGTATGGATTCCATTCACGCATGCATGTACGTGTATTTACTATTTGTGTCTGCAGAATCGAGCTATTAGCGCTTGGACCCCGCCTTTCTAACTAATCTATTTTTCTTTAATTATATCTACTACATATATTTCTGTGTGTGTGTGTGTGTGTGTGTGTGTGTGTGTGTGTGTGTGTGTGTGTATGTGTGTGTGTGTGTGTGTGTGTGTGTGTGTGTGTGTGTGTACTCACCTAGTTGTGCTTGCGGGGGTTGAGCTCTGGCTCTTTGGTCCCGCCTCTCAACCGTCAATCAACTGGTGTACAGGTTCCTGAGCCTATTGGGCTCTATCATATCTACACGTGTGTGTGCGTGTGTGTGTGTGTGTGTGTGTGTGTGTGTGTGTGTGTGTGTGTGTGTGTGTGTGTGCGTGCGTGCGTGCGTGTGCTCACCTGCCTGTATTGACAGGTTAGAACTTCAGTTCGTAAGCTGCTGTTATATGGTTATCAGTTGACTAATTCAATGACTGTTCCTTCACATATATCTTCTATTCTCTATTACATTTTTTTTAAAGTTATCAAGTATCTTCTTCCATCTAACCATGGATAGAGAGTAGATAATAGCACCAATTATGTAGTCGTTCCTTATCCATTCTCTCTGGAGACAGGAGTTGCTGTGTCTTATTGTTCTGTCTACCCAGGTCTCGCTTCATGCAGGTCGGCGTTCAATCCCCGACCGTCCACAAGTGGTTGGGGCACCATTCCTTTTCCCCCGTCCCATCCCAAATCCTTATCCTGACCCCTTCCCAGTGCTATATAGTCGTAATGGCTTGGCGCTTTCCCCCTGATAGTTCCTTCTATCTACCCGAGTCCCCCGTAGTACAGTGGGCTTCATTCTCGACTCACAATCTGGTATCCCGAGTTCTATTCCGGCCGGAGCAGAAATAATTTCCTTTCATCTAATGCCCCTTACCCACCTAGGAGTAAATAGATACCTGGGAGTTACATTTTGCGCAGGGTCAGTAGTTTCACCCCCTTGGGGGGGAGGGGGGGGCTTGATACAAGCCTAAAAAAATATATATACACACAGGCATCCTGTCCCCAATGACGGGCATTATCATCCCTAAGTTCTCATGTTGAAACAAGAAATTTCACTTTCTTGATTGCTCTTAAAAGTTTATGTGTGGGGGAAGTTGCCAGCTCGGCTGCCTCGTATCCCGCCCTCAAGTTGGTCTTAGTCGAGGACAAGAGATCTGCTCGAAGGTTTAGCGAGGTCCTCCTTGGCCAGCGAGGTCTCCCTTGGCCACCGAGGTCCTCCTTGGCCAGCGAGGTCCCACTCGGCCAACTAATGACAGTCCCCATGCAGATCACAACAGTTAGCTATATCCCAGGTACCTATTTACAGCCAACTGAGCAGGGGGGGTGGGTGGCTTCAGATGAAAGGAAACGCTGCCTAAACGGTTCTGTTCTGCTCCCGGGGAATCGAACCCAGGTACTTTTCAGCTGTGGGACTTCAATTCGACTGTGCTGACCACTGCGCCACGGGACCCCCCCCCAAAACCTATCTCATCGAGGCAGATGTCTCCGAAAACGTCAGTTTTACGTCGCTTAGATTTTATTTAACGTCGCATCTTGAACGGATTGGTCATAAACGTGATAAATGCGACGCATTAGCGCTGCGATTTTGTCTCGTTCTTCAACTGCGCCCTCGCAATCCTTGGCGTACGTCTTCACGCGTCATGGTGTGCGTCGTGGGGGGGGGGAGCTGTGAGGGGCGGGGGGCGGCGTCCCCCCCTCTCTCTTGGCCCCCCCTCACACAACAACAGGGGTCACATTTATACCCCGTCACGCTCCGTCCTCTGTTAAAACTGTTTTTTGTTATTTTGTCCGCGTTGCCTCTTGGGCTTCTGCCGCTTCTCGTGAAACTGTCTCGTGAATCTGGGTCGTGAAGCTGGGTCGTGAAGAAGCGTCGTGAAGCCCCGGTGTAGCACTGACGTCATGTCCTTTCGTCTTCCGGCCGGAATAATCCGATGTCGGCATCCTCCTTGGATGATATCCAAGGATATCCACGACATCCTCCTTTCTTCACCACCACCAACCACCACCACCAACCACCACCAACCACCACCAACACACCAACCACCACAACCACCACAACCACCACAACCACCACAACCACCACCACAACCACCACCAACACACCAACCACCACAACCACCACCACAACCACCACAACCACCACCACAACCACCACAACCACCACCACCAACCACCACAACCACCACAACCACCACCACAACCACCACAACCACCACCACAACCACCACCACAACCACCACAACCACCGGACAAGTGGCTGAGATAGTGGGCCTCCGGCGCTCCGGATAAGGTCCCGATTCCACTAGTTCCACTGGTAGTTAATGTTGTCCTTCGAGACCCCCGCGTTATATCCAGTGCCAGGCTGGGGTGTGTGGCACTCGTGGCTCTACGGCACTCTCGAGGATAACCAATGGCTCTTGTGCGCGCCTACAGTGCCTCGAACGAGAGCCAGGCTGAGGTCAAGGTCACAGATAGCGCCCGCGTGGTCTGGTCTTAATCCGCCGAAGGCTGTGGAATTTAAGTGTTTTGATTGTGAAGTCATTACTGGCTTTAATGGTTGTTATAACACCTCGGGGTGGTGATTGGTGGTGATTGGAGGCTTCGGGGTGTTGATTGGTGGTGATTGGAAGCCTTGGGGTGGTGATTGGTGTTGATTGGAGGCCTTGGGGTGTTGATTGGTGGTGTTTGGAGGCCTTGGGGTGGTGATTGGTGGTGATTGGAGGCCTCGGGGTGTTGATTGGTGGTGTTTGGAGGCCTCGGGATGTTGATTGGTGGTGATTGGAGACCTCGGGGTGTTCATTAGTGGTGTTTGAAGACCTCGGGGTGTTGATTAGTGGTGATTGGAGACCTCGGGTGTGGGGTGTGTGGGGGGTGGGTCGACCTCAGCCGCCCCCCCACCCCGCGTCGAGACCATTGTGCGGGGAGCGAGAGACATGAGTAGTGATGGTGGGGTATGATAGACCACGTCTCTCTCCTCTCAACCCTCCTCTCTGCTCTCCTTGGCGGCTCCTCCTGCCTCCTGTCTCCTGCCTCCTCCTCCTTCTTCCTCCTTCCTTCTCTTCCTTCCTTCTCCTCCTGACCAGTTGGCCAGGATCTTCTTCATCATCAACACTACCCTTGGTCTTGTCTTGTGTGTTCTCATCTTCTCTTCGCTTTTATTGTTTCTCGGTTCTTTGTTCTTTTTCTGTGATGTTTTTGTATTCGTTTTGATTGCCTCTCTGTTTGTCTGTCTGTCTGTCTCTCTCTCTCTGTCTCTCTCTCTCTCTCTGTCTCTCTCTCTCTCTCTGTCTCTGTCTCTCTCTCTGTCTCTCTCTCTCTCTCTCTCTCTGTCTCTCTCTCTCTCTCTCTCTCTCTCTCTCTCTCTCTCTCTCTCTCTCTCTCTCTCTCTCTCTCTCTCTCTCTCTCTCTCTCTCTCTCTCTCTCTCTCAGACATCCAGGTAATGTTTACCTCCTGGCAAGAGTACACCAGTAATCACTGGCCAATCACCACCACACTAAACATTTAAGAATAAAAAATGGGATGAAACCCCGAGGTTTTACCAACCTGATTGTTAACGCCTCTCCCCAGTCTCTCCCCAGTCTCTCTCAAGTCTCTCCCCAGTCTCTCCCCAGTCTCTCCCCAGTCTCTCTCAAGTCACTTTAGATTTGGTAAGGTTGATAGACATTCTAACCCGCAGCTCCGTGATGAAAACATCACAATACCAGCGTACAACATCAGGTCAAAGAGCCACCTCCTCACATTCCTTGTGAGAAACCTATGATATCTTTTTCGTGTGTGGTGGTGTTGGCGAGAGACTGAGATAGGGATGAGCTCTGTTGCCTTCCCCTCTAACCCCCCCCCCTTTCCTTCCCCCACACACACAGCGCCTATGTGAGGGTAGTTTAAGAGTATGCCGCCCCAACATGGAGCCCCCCATCTTAAAAACCACATGAAGAATCACGGAAGAGGTACAGAACTTTGCAACGAGACTCGTCCCAGAGCTACGAGGGATGAGGTATATAGAGAGAGAGACTGGTGCAGCTAAACCTGACGATGCTAGAAAGGAATAAAAAAAGAGAAAGAGACATGATTCAGACATATATAATACTTAGGATTGACCGGGTGGATAAAGAGGAAATGTTTACAATAAATAGCAATAGAACAAGGGGGGGCGGCACGGATGGAAACTTGAAACTCTGATGTGTCAGAGATGTTAGAAAGTTTCCTTAAAAGTTAGAAAGTTAGAAAGTTAGAAACTGGAATGACCTAAAGAGTAGATTGTAGAGAGACAACTCCCTATATAACTTTACAAGCAGGCGTGATAGAGAAATAGATCAAGAGTCATGGTATTAGACAACAGACAGCTAGAAAAGCGGGGTCCAAGAACTAGAGCTCAATCCCGCAGGCACAAACAGGAGAGCACAAAGAGAAGTGAACACACACACACACGTAACTCTACGGACGGACGCCGCCACGTTTCATTAACCACCGGGATAGCCATACTATAAAGAGAATAATAGTACCGGGGTAGAGGTGGCCACTCTACGCCTGAGTCACACTACCTCTGGAGCCACAGTACCGGGCAGCCACAGTTCTAGTGGAGCCACAGTACCAGTAAAGCCACAGTTCTAGTGGAGCCACAGTACCGGGCAGCCACAGTACCAGTAAAGCCACAGTTCTAGTGGAGCCACAGTACCGGGCAGCCACAGTACCGGGCAGCCACAGTACCAGTAAAGCCACAGTTCTAGTGAAGCCACAGTACCGGGCAGCCACAGTACCAGTAAAGCCACAGTTCTAGTGGAGCCACAGTACCGGGCAGCCAGCCCACAGCGTCCAGCATCAAGCCACATCCCCATGAAACAATCGGGTCCACAGCCACACCACCAAAATACCGGAATCGACAATGACATTCGATCTCTGTAGGTTATTTGTTTGTGAAATATTTGATGTTAGTTTAGTCCCTCCTCTTCCCCCCCCACCCCCCCTCTCCCCACCTTCTTCTCCCCTCCTCCTCTTCCCCTTTGTCTTCCCCCTTCTTCCCCCCTCTCAAACCCCCACTAACCATCCGCTCGAAACCGGGTGGTACCAATATATCTTATTTATGGTCATGTGTATCTATAATCTATTACCTAAGCCGTCACTACTCCCCCCCCCCCATGGGGGCTCCGGTGTGCTCGCTCACCTATTTGTGTCTGCGAGATCGAGCTTTAGCTCGTGGACTCGGCCTTTCTAACCTCTGGTTGTCTTAATGTAATGATTTACGTCCCATTTTCCTATCATAGCTTGTGCTGAAATTAGAAAATGGCGGACAGCCTCTTATAACCTGCTCTATTGGTTCAATCCCCCTAAAGTATTTTATACATCTCTATCATGTCTCCGAGATCTGTGGATTCAAAGAGTATTCTGAGTGCTATGTAGGTGGCACTCTGACAATTGGGAGTACGAAGTTGAGTGTTGAGAGTACATGGGCGATGCTATGTTAGTACTCCTGAGGGTTGAGGGAGTAGATCCTTCAGTCGCATCAATTATTCTCAAGCACGTCTAAATTGGCTTAAGCACGGCGATAATCGGCTCAGTGTCCCAATTACATGCCCTATTTAGCAGAGCTCATGAATTGAACAGTACACAAGCATACGTCAGTCCGGTGGTGGGGTGCTGAGTTGTCCGGTGGTGGGGTGGAGCTGTCCGGTGGTGGGGTGGACAGGGTGATAAAGGGTGTGTGAGACACTGGTCTCACCGGCGTGACGCCTGGTATACCACACGTGGACGCACTAGTGTCTGTTGCTAAACACTTCCACACAATTACCAGAGTGGTCTTGAATTATATTTCTAGAGATTACGGCGACTTACGCCATTGAAGGGATGTCTTAGGTCGGGGAAGAGACCAATTGGAACTTTTGCTCGAGTGCTGAGCACAATGAACCACCTTTAATGGGTGGAAATGGGATAAGTTTAGATTTAGGAAAGACCTGGGTAAATACTGGTTTGGTAACAGATGTTGATATATGGAACAAATTACCAGATAATACTCGTGGTTCGATGGAGTGTTTCAAGCGTAGGTTAGACATATGAATGAGATTGTGTAGACATCAATAGGATCTCCCTTGTACTCAGAACCTTGGACAGGCGGACGAACTCAAGAGTTCAATCCTGCAACACACCAGTGATCTCGATACAGTATTTAAGAAGACTCAATACCCCCTTCACGCGCATGCGCAGCTCCATTAAATTGGCTCCTGGTGTTGGTCTTCTCGCAGGCAAGAGACCCGGGTTCATTCCTCAGATGAGACAGAAACGGTTGGGCACGTTTTCTTTCATCAGAAGACCCTCAATGTACCACCCTGGTGGACCCTGGTGGTAGGCCACTGAAAACACCACACAGGTACCTCCCGGTGAAGGAGCGACAGCGTAGCCCGATAGAGTATATACGTTTTGATAGTACTTATAGTAACTATGAGGACCATAGTACATATACCGACATACAACGCAATTAGAAAGTAGAAATCGGTACTATTGAATTTGGACAAACCGGAAAACGATTTTCTACTTGTTGCAAAGACAAATTAAACTTAATCTAACCTCCCTAGACCTAATACACGCTATCTGAGGCCTAATATACTACACATGTGTACCATACTAGGCCTAGAAATATTTAAGTTTGTTTTTTTAGCTTCAGTTTTTCGTACTGTTTATAAAATGAATAGTACAAAAGTTCAACTAATTGTTTAGTACGTCAGTATTGGTACTATGGAGTACACAGTTACGACAAGTACTAAACAGGAGGCTGGGATGTTATATGTGGCATGTATTCCCAGATGTCTTATGGTATAAGATGAGAGAACCAATACACACCCGACGACCCCCTCCTCTTCCCGCCTTTCTCTCTCAAGGGGTCTTGAGGCTCTTGTTGCGCTACAGAGCATTATCCCCTCCGGTTTGGTCCACACTGTTGTTTTGCCGAGGTAATGAATACTTGTTGCTGAGGTTTCACTGACCTCAACGCTCATGAAGCCGTGAAAGATATATGTACTTGTAATCAATGGAAAATCAATCGCCCCATCTTCCACCGTCATCATTCCCTTGCCCCCCCTCACGCCCCCTCCTAGGCCCCCCTCACTCCTTGCCCCTCACGGCAGACGGCGAGGGGTGAAGAGATGGTTGGAAGAGGCGCAGGGAGGAATAACTAAGTCACCGCAAGAGAAAGAGAGAGAGAACGAAGTCACCCCAAGAAAGAGAACGAAGTCACCCCCAGAGAGGGAGACTAAACGAAAGAGCAAAATCAATGTTGGAGATGGACAGGGATGGCAGTGGGGGGAGGGTTGCCTTCCCTGTCTCCTCTGCTTCCCGTCTATCAAGTCTTTTACCAGTTTTTTCCCCGTCGGCACCGCCCCCAAGGGAGGTTTCTGTCTGTGGCTCGGCAACCCAGCCTACCGTCTATGGTTCAAAAGTCATGTGCAATCAATCCTCTCCCATACAATTATACATTATACATTCCAGTGTTGTATAAACACTGTATATGATTAGGGATTAGAACCCAGGTCTGTAAAATGCGAGGCTGTCGCTCTACCAACACGACCAAGATGCTGATGCTAAGATCTAAACTGGGCATAACTAGAGCCCTTATCCTCAGAGATCGAAACGAAATGTTGTTATTCACGATGTTGTGGATTGGGATTTACGAGACATGGATTGGAAATGTATACACCATTGTAGAGTTTCAGGGAACGTTTACATCTGAGTACTATAGTCCTGTTGCTTTGTGTGTCGCATTTTCTGCCCCGTCGACTAAAAACAGACGTATTGGTACAAAATTAAAACACCGTAATGTCGACGTTTTCCTTGCATATAACGAATTCCATGGGTTAAGCCAGTTGGTTGGTATGTTTCTAGTTAGGCAAAACGGTTGTATTTTTAACGGAGAGGCAGATTGAGAGCACCGCCAGCTATGAGATCTTATTTTTGAGCATCGTGGTCTGGCTGGTAGAGCGACGGGGGGCTCAACTTAGCCACGTTGAGCTCATGTACTGTCCTGGGATTTGAATAATTAAATCGAGTAACTTTACTCATAAATATACAAGTAAATAGTCACTTATCCAGGGAAAAGCGGTAAGTTAGTATGTAATAACTATACCCTGAACATATGTTGAACAGGGATGGTTGCATAACTACGTTCGATCCAGCAAGTCACACTGTGTCTCTTCTGCTGGGAACTGGACCAATACAATGTTTGGGTTTACGGGTGTCGGAGGTATCTTGAGATATAGAAAGGTGGTGTAAGGTGGAGAAGTTGTTGTGCAATGACACGTGCTCCTGGCATGCAATGACACGTGTTTCTGCCGTGCAGTGAGACCGTTCCTGCCGTGCCTGAAGCCGTGCATCTGGGTCAATAGCAAGACCGCGTGGAGAACCCGGCTAGACCCATCATTTCCAGTGATTTGCAACAGCAAGCAGTAAGGCAAACGGTGCGGAAGGCATTCTGGGGATCAGGGCCGAGGACCGTGAGTGATGAGACTGTTGGTGCAGGCATTAGGCACTCGCCCCCCGTCACATATATACCTCTTGTCGTGCACTTGAAGTGGAACATAACCTCGTAATAGGTGAAGCTCTGTTATTCCAGTATCACAGTGGGCTGCGTCCTCGGCTCGCAAGCGAGGGGGGACTGTGGTTTAATCCCTGGATGGGACGGAAACAGTTTGGCACCTTCGTCTTTTCCCCTGATGCACCTGTTCACCAAGCAGGCTGAGAGGCTGGGCTTAACAGCTATTGCTCGAAGCTGATGCCGTAACTAGATGAACAAAAACACACACACAAACACACACACACACACACACACACACACACACACACATATTAGGTTAGATAAAAACAGACTATTTACCACAAGGGGCACACGCACTAGGGGACACAGGTGGAAATTAAGTGCCCAAATGAGCCATAAAGACGTTAGAAAGAATTTTTTCAGTGTCAGAGTAGTTAACAGGTGGAATGGATTAGGCAGTGATGTAGTGGAGGCTGACTCCATACACAGTTTCAAGTGTAGATATGATAGAGCCCAGTAGGCTCAGGAACCTGTACACCTGTTGACTGACAAGTTCAGAGGCGGGACCAAAGAGCCAGAGCTCAACCCTCACAACCACAACTGGGTAAGCACACTGTAGCGCCTCCTATCAGCCAGCACTATTGGCATATTTATCGATTGTCCCCCGCGATATACACACGAAATTTATCGGAATAGCCTCGAAATCGCTGCGAGAATTGGGTTAGTGTGGCGGACGACGCTAAGGGAGGGGGGGGTGTTAGTGGGGGATGGGGATTATGGGGGGCTAGAGGGGATGGGTAACCAAGGGAAATGGGGAGAAAAGGATAGGAGGGGAGGGGGTAAAAGCAAGCACCAACAGTGTGTTAGACCCCCTCGTGTTCTTGAAGGCGTTCTTGAAGGCGAAGATGGACGTGCTGATGGCCTCAGGCAAGCATCAGATACGCGGGAACTGAGCTGTTGGTTCTTCTCTGCGTATTGTCTCCCGTCTATCCCCTCTATCTCCACATCCCATCATCCACATGGATGACACCTCCAGCTCCTCACGGTCTTGAAAATATTGTTTCTTCAACGCATGCGGAACTGTGTCTTTAAGCCAAGCTTCAAGTCCCTCTTCTAAACGTCGCATTTGTTACGCAGTCCGTTAGCAATCAGAAGTGTTAGTAAATGTTTAAAACATCGTAATATGGACGTTGTCTATGCAGCAGCTTCGATAGGTTAGGGGGGTTGCCTGGGTTCACACGTTCCTGGTTACGCCAAACAGTCGCATTTCTTACGTTGTATCAAATCGTAACTGGCTCCCTTGTCACTCATTCTTGTAAACAGGAGAGTACTTGGAGATTGGCTAATTGTATCAGTGTGTGGCTAATTGTATGAGTGGCTGGCTAATTGTATCAGTGTGTGGCTAAGTAGTAGTGTTTAGAAGCATGGACATATGACCTATGAAAAACCTATTGAGGGTCCTATTTATACTGTTGAGGTTGGTGAGAGTCTATGCAGTTCTGCGTTCAATTCCCGACTGTCTTAAGTGGTTGGGCACCATTCCTTCCCAAATCCTTATCTTGATCCCTTCCAAGTGCTATATAGTCGTAATGGCTTGGCGCTTTCCCTGATAATTCCTACCCTCCCTCACCCCCACGTCCTCCTGCCCCATATGGGGGGTGGGTGGGAATGAACGTCGAACCGATTGGGCTCTGTGGCCAGCGGGTGACCTTTCCATCAGTGCCTGCCTGAGCCGCATAATAGGAAACTAAAAATATGTAAATAGTTGATCACAAATGTAAATTGTTTAGCTGGAAGATAATACCGAGACTCGAGATGTGAATATAGAAGCACCTTTGGCTCTCTAGCTCCTGGCCCCCGCCTCTTGACCGTGAGGATTGTGTTATGTTTACAGTGGTCTGCAGGTTGTGACCCCTGGAGGATAGAGTAACTATTCCCAGGTACTCTATCCTCCAGGGGAAGAGTTGCTTGGGATGGACCAATCACATACCTTCCCCCTGGGGTCACGTGACGCTTCTGGCTCTATCCTGAGTTCTGATTGGTCAAAATGATTGTTAAAGTACAGTAGTGGATCTGGTACCTTGCTTCCTGGGCCAGACTTCACTTATCTCTGGAGCATTTGGCACTACCCTGGTCCATGTCTGGCTCTCCTGGTCCATGTCTGGCCCTCCTGGACCATGTCTGGCCCTACTGGTCCATGTCTGGCCCTACTGGTCCATGTCTGGCTCTCCTGGTCCATGTCTGGCCCTCCTGGACCATGTCTGGCCCTACTGGTCCATGTCTGGCCCTACTGGACCATGTCTGGCTCTCCTGGTTCATGTCTGGCCCTCCTGGACCATGTCTGGCCCTCCTGGACCATGTCTGGCCCTCCTGGACCATGTCTGGCCCTCCTGGACCATGTCTGGCCCTCCTGGACCATGTGTGGTCCTCCAACATCATGTCTGGCCCTCCTGGACCATGTCTGGCCCTCCTGGACCATGTCTGGTCCTCCAACATCATGTCTGGCCCTCCTGGACCATGTCTGGCCCTCCTGGACCATGTCTGGCCCTCCTGGACCATGTCTGGCCCTCCTGGACCATGTCTGGTCCTCCAACATCATGTCTGGCCCTCCTGGACCATGTCTGGCCCTCCTGGACCATGTCTGGCCCTCCTGGACCATGTCTGGCCCTCCTGGACCATGTCTGGCCCTCCTGGACCATGTCTGGTCCTCCAACATCATGTCTGGCCCTCCTGGACCATGTCTGGCCCTCCTGGACCATGTCTGGCCCTCCTGGACCATGTCTGGCCCTCCTGGACCATGTCTGGTCCTCCAACATCATGTCTGGCCCTCCTGGACCATGTCTGGCCCTCCTGGACCATGTCTGGCCCTCCTGGACCATGTCTGGCCCTCCTGGACCATGTCTGGCCCTCCTGGACCATGTCTGGCCCTCCTGGACCATGTCTGGCCCTCCTGGACCATGTCTGGCCCTCCTGGACCATGTCTGGCCCTCCTGGTCCATGTCTGGCCCTCCTGGACCATGTCTGGCCCTCCTGGTCCATGTCTGGCCCTCCTGGACCATGTCTGGCCCTCCAGTTCATCTCCAGGCTGCTGCCTTAGTCATATTTTATTCACTCTATCTAATGTTTATTCAGAGGTAATATAAACAAAGGTCAACCAGACCAAACGAGGCTGTTTGCTTCTGGTGCAGCAAACAATCTAAGCTACTGTACAGATTTACAGTTAGGTATTTGTTCAATTTTTTTGTTAACTGCATGTTATTGTCAATTACCTTGCCCTGGTAATTCAATTTTACTTTTTTTTTTATAAAATCATTTTTTTCAGACCATCGAAGTGTTCTGTTGTTGTTTTTAGATCCAGCTACCCGGAACAATATAGTTGCAAGTAGCACGGGCTATGGTGAACCCGTAATGGAGTTAAGTGGCACAGGAGCGGGGCAAGTAGCACAGGCTATGGTGAACCCGTAGTGGACTTACCTGGCACAGGAGCGGTGCTGCAGTCATTTGACGGTGTGAGGGGTGAGATGGAGGGTAGTCATGGTGGTGAGGAGAGGAAGGGGAGGTGAGGTGCTGATGAGGGTAAGGTATTGTGAGGGAAGGACTGTAAAGTTGTTGTGGTGAGAGGAATGGCTTTGTTTACTCGTCACTTCCCCCACCCCCACCCTCTCTACCCCTGAAGTAATGCTATCACTCTCCCCTGGTCACTTCACCAGCAGCTCTCTCTCTCTCTCTCTCTCTCTCTCTCTCTCTCTCTCTCTCTCTCTCTCTCTCTCTCTCTCTCTCTCTCTCTCTCTCTCCCTCCCTCTCTCCATAAATGGACACCCGAGGAGAAACAATTAGAACCAGTACTCTAGTTTCAGTGGCCGGCATGGCAAGAATCAGAGAAGTTGGGAGTCGCTGCATAATGCAACCATCTCTCAATAAAGCGGGTTTAGGAGCTAGAACTCAACATGCAAACTCATTCAGGTGGCTACAGACACTGACGTGCACACATGCGCCCATCCACCATGTTTTGCTCTCATGTTGTGTATTTGGTCCTTCGAGTCGCATCTTGAAAAAGTATTTTGATCGTCCTCTTACGAATAACATCACTTTTCGGTCGTATGCTCTACAACCAAAAATTGCCGTACTAGAAAATGGAAATTTATTTTCCAAATGAAATGGACCCAAAGCAGCAAGTTTTGGGTCCTCTGGTAGGTTAGGAGGGCACCAAGTTCTCCTAAAACGTCAAAACGTTTTTAAAAGGTTTCAAAACGTCATTAAAACTGTTATTTTAAAATTTCCTCTCCTAACCTAACAGACTAAGCCAGAGGACCCAAAACAGAAAACTGGACCGTACAATTTCGCGAGCCGCTTCCATTTTCTAGTACGGTAATGTTTACCCTTAGTGAGCATACAAGGGGGAAAAGAGACGTTATTTTTAAGAGGACAGGTTGTGTCTATAGCTGACACTGGTATCTTGGCACTGTGGCTAATGGCTGACAGTCGTGACTTAGCACTGTGTGCTCCACTGGAGTCTTGTATTAATGCCTTCGTGGGGTTAGTTACGAATTAACTAAGTTATTTTATAGGTAGTGATCATGTCTCATGTCCGTAAGGTGTACAGCCAAGCTTGGGAGCTGTGAGGGAGACTTGCTCTTCCTCCAGTGTTGTACACACTAGACGGAACAGTGGTGTGTACTGACCTAGTTGTGCTTGCGGGGGTTGAGCTCTGGCTCTTTGGTCCCGCCTCTCAACTGTCAGTCAACTGGAGTACAGGTTCCTGAGCCTACTGGCCTCTATCATATCTACACTTGAAACTGTGTATGGAGTCAGCCTCCACCACATCACTGTCTAATGCATTCCACCTGTTAACTACTATGACACTGAAAAAGTTCTTTCTAACGTCACTATGGCTCATGTGGGTACTCAGTTTCCACCTGTGTCCCCTTGTTCATGTCCCACCCGTGTTAAACAGTATCTTTATCTACCCTGTCAGTTTCTCAGAGGATTTTATGGGTAGTGATCATGTCTCCCCTTACTCTTCTGAGATTCAGATCCAGTAATCTTTCCTCGTAGCTCATACACCTCGTGTGTGGAGCCAGGGAGCAGCTGGCGCCATTAACGCCACTAACTTTCAACAATACTCGTCCAGAGGGGCAAGAAACGCGCCCAAAACCTCCTGGGAAGAGACCAGCCTGAGGAGTTCGACCTCGGGCCGGGCTTGGGGGAGTAGAAGACCTCCCAGAACCCCATCAAGCAGGTATCAAGCAGGACTCAAACATTTCCTGGCAAGGAAAGGTTTACTGGAGTCTCGCCAGCTGAGCCCTGTGACCACACTGAAGCCTGAACGTTATCTAACGATCGTTCGACCGTCACAGACAGAAATGGCCGCCGCAAAAGATGCTGCAGCACCCACACACACAATGCCAAAATGTGGTCGTTGGAAACACTGTTGCAACGTTGCAGATGGCGTCCTGCCACCACCACTACCACCGGTCGGCCGAGCGGACAGCACGCTGGACTTGTGATCCTGTGGTCCCGGGTTCGATCCCAGGCGCTGGCGAGAAACAATGGGCAGAGTTTCTTTCACCCTATGCCCCTGTTACCTAGCAGTAAAATAGGTACCTGGGTGTTAGTTAGCTGTCACGGGCTGCTTCCTGGGGGTGGAGGCCTGGTCGAAGACCGGACCGCGGGGACACTAAAGCCCCGAAATCATCTCAAGATCTCAACATAGGGCCTACATAGGACCTACATAGGGTCTACATAGGGCCTACATAAGGCCTTCATAGGGCCTACATATGACCTACATAGGGTCTACATAGGACCTACATAAGGCCTACATAGGACCTATCCCGGACCTATCAGAGGAACGGTCAATAGATTAATTAAGTCCATTGCAGGTTGCAACCATATATGCTGCAAAAATGTCTTTTCCAATATCCCTCTCTTTCACTGGGCGTTGAGGGCGGTAGTTCATCTACTGCCGTGCATCTACCGAGGCCAGGTGGCACATCTACCTGGCTTAGTTCTCGACTCAGAATCGGGTGATCTCGGGTTCGATTCCTGGGCGGGATCGAAATGGGTTTGGCAGGTATTCTTTCCCCCTAATACATCTGTTCACTTGCAATTGCCCGGGAGTTAGGGTTGTTGGGTTGCACCTTACGGTAGGGTGGAGGACCACCCCGATACAAGCCTCAAATATACGCAGGCTTCATGTCCCCCGACAACGGGAATTATGATGAATTAGTGTCTATTCCTTCCCACTTTTCGTCTGTCTGTCTCTCTCTCTCTCTCTCTCTCTCTCTCTCTCTCTCTCTCTCTCTCTCTCTCTCTCTCTCTCTCTCTCTCTCTCTCTCTCTCTCTCTCTCTCTCTCTCTCTCTCTCTCTCCTCACTCTGCGCAGATATTGTCCCGCCTTGCGCAGAGTTGGCAAGGTTCCAGGCTTAGAAGTGAGAGGGGGGGGAGGTCCAAGGTCCCCCCTGCCCATTGTGGCACTCTTTCTGCCCATTCTGGCACTCTTCCTGGTCACCGTGGCACTCTTCCTGCCCCCTAGTACTCACAGACCAACCAATCCTCCTGAAATGATGCTACTTAAAGTAACCATTTCCTGTAAAGTACCAACATGTAGTGATAGTCCACTGAACCACTTTTCTACTATGGTTAAAGTACTCTCATCTTGGTAGGCTGAAGATTATTGTTAAGATTCGCTACTTGGAACAAAAAGTTCCAAGTAGCACGGTCTATGGCGAGCCCGTTAAGGCTGAGATGTCACCGAGATTCCCACACAGTCTCTTGTCTCTCTCTCGTGTGTGTGTAAGGAATTTGGAGAATTCATTAGACAAACGTATAGAGGACATAGAGGCAGTGATGGAGGAATTAAAACGGTGATTGGACGTGAATCTAGCACAGTGATTGGAAGGAGAGGTGGAGACGGTGAAGGAGGGGGTGATTGGAACACACATATAACTATAGAGAGGGAGCAAGTAAGGTGTGTGTGTGTGTGTGTGCAGTAATGCAATATTATTGTTACAGGGCCAGATTCACGAAGCAGTTACGCAAGCACTTACGAACCTGTACGTCTTTTCTCAATCTTTGGCGACTTTGTTTACATTTATTAAACAGTTAGGACTTATCAAGGGAAAGTGCCAAGCCATTACGACTATATGGCACTGGGAAGGGGTCAGGATAAGGATTTAGGATGGAACGGAGGAAAGGAATGGTGCCCAACCACTTATGGACAATCGGGGATTGAACGCCGACCTGCGTGAAGCGAGACCGTCGCTCTACCATCCAGCCCAAGTGGTTGATCACTGATACACACATATGTAAATTCAAGCCACTAATTTATTACTCATAATGCTTCATGCATGATTAGGGAAATAACTACGGGGTCACCATAGCCCGTGCTGCTTGGAACTTTTGTTCCAAGTAGGGAATCTTAAACAACATAGGGAAATATGTCCTTGCTCAAGATGCGTCATGTACAAACCTGTGAACAACAAACAAATTGGTTGTTTTATCTTTAATCACTAGCCAGCGATTTGCTGTTATATAACAACGGGTTTGTCATTTACAAATACAGTGTAAACAAGGGAATTCAGGCGAGGCTGTGTGGTTAGTGGTGGTGGTTATGGTACACCATAACCACACCACAAGCACTACAACCACACCACAAGCACCACCACCACACCACAAGCACCACAACCACACCACAAGCACCACCACCACACCACAAGCACCACAACCACACCACAAGCACCACAACCACACCACAAGCACTACAACCACACCATAAGCACCACAACCACACCACAAGCACTACAACCACACCACAAGCACCACCACCACACCACAAGCACCACAACCACCACAACCACACCACAAGCACTACAACCACACCACAAGCACCACAAGCACTACAACCACACCATAAGCATCACAACCACACCACAAGCACCATAACCACACCACAAGCACCATAACCACACCACAAGCACCATAACCACACCACAAGCACCATAACCACACCACAAGCACCACAACCACACCATAAGCACCATAACCACACCACAAGCACCACAACCACACCACAAGCACCACAACCACACCATAAGCATCACAACCACACCACAAGCACCACAACCACACCACAAGCACTACAACCACACCACAAGCACCACAACCACACCACAAGCACCACAACCACACCATAAGCACCATAACCACACCATAAGCATCACAACCACACCACAAGCACCACAACCACACCACAAGCACCATAACCACACCACAAGCACTACAACCACACCACAAGCACCACAACCACACCATAAGCATCACAACTACACCACAAGCACCACAACCACACCATAAGCACCACAACCACACCACAAGCTCGTTGTGTGGTTGTGGTGGTGTGGTGATACTTGTGGTTATGGTGCTTGTACTCGCCTAATTGTGCTTGCGGGGGTTGAGCTCTGGCTCTTTGGTCCCGCCTCTCAACCGTCAATCAACTGGTGTACAGGTTCCTGAGCCTACTGGGCTCTATCATATCTACACTTGAAACTGTGTATGGAGTCAGCCTCCACCACATCACTGCCTAATGCATTCCATATGTCAACCACTCTGACACTAAAAAAGTTCTTTCTAACATCTCTGTGGCTCATTTGGGCACTCAGTTTCCACCTGTGTCCCCTAGTGCGTGTGCCCCTTGTGTTAAATAGTCTGTCTTTATCTACCCTGTCAAATCCCTTGAGAATCTTGAATGTGGTGATCATGTCCCCCCCCTAACTCTGTCTTCCAACGAAGTGAGGTTCAATTCCTGTAGTCTCTCCTCGTAGCTCATACCTCTCAGCTCGGGTACTAGTCTGGTGGCAAACCTTTGAACCTTTTCCAGTTTAGTCTTATGCTTGACTAGATATGGACTCCATGCTGGTGCCGCATACTCCAGGATTGGTCTGACATATGTGGTATATAATGTTCTGAAAGATTCCTTACACAAGTTTCTAAATGCCGTTCTTATGTTAGCCAACCTTGCATATACTGCTGATGTTATCCTCTTGATATGAGCTTCAGGGGACAGGTCTGGCGTGATATCAACCCCCAGGTCTTTCTTTCTTGTGGTGTGGTGCTTGTGGTGTGGTTGTAGTGCTTGTGGTGTGGTGGTGGTGCTTGTGGTGTGGTGGTGGTGCTTGTGGTGTGGTTGTAGTGCTTGTGGTGTGGTGGTGGTGCTTGTGGTGTGGTTGTAGTGCTTGTGGTGTGGTGGTGGTGCTTGTGGTGTGGTTGTAGTGCTTGTGGTGTGGTGGTGGTGCTTGTGGTGTGGTTGTAGTGCTTGTGGTGTGGTGGTGGTGCTTGTGGTGTGGTTGTAGTGCTTGTGGTGTGGTGGTGGTGCTTGTGGTGTGGTTGTAGTGCTTGTGGTGTGGTGGTGGTGCTTGTGGTGTGGTTGTAGTGCTTGTGGTGTGGTGGTGGTGCTTGTGGTGTGGTTGTAGTGCTTGTGGTGTGGTGGTGGTGCTTGTGGTGTGGTTATGGTGCTTGTGGTGTGGTGGTGGTGCTTGTGGTGTAGTTGTAGTGCTTGTGGTGTGGTGGTGGTGCTTGTGGTGTGGTTGTAGTGCTTGTGGTTTGGTGGTGGTGGTGCTTGTGGTGTGGTGGTGCTTGTGGTGTGGTGGTGCTTGTGGTGTGGTGGTGGTGCATGTGGTGTGGTTATGGTGCTCATGGTGTGGTTGTGTTGCTTGTGCTGGCAGTGGTGCTTGTGGTGTGGTGGTGCTTGTGATGTAGCGACAGTGATATTATGACGGACATGACAAGAGTACAACACCGCAAAATAATTTGTAAGTATATACTGTATGTGTTAATGTGCTTCCTTGATGTTCGTGATCGACCATTGAACGACTATAATTACAAGGTTAGAACTGGTGTTGTATATAGCTATAAGAACCGGCTCTGGTACAGGTGTATCCACCTTTACACTCTTATTAAGTTATTAAAATTTACTCCTTTTCGACTGGCAGAAAGGCACCAAGAACTCGCTGGAGACCGGGCGGACCTTCGCTACAATCTTCGCCGATATGGACTTTCGACAACGACTCCTGGAAGCCTCCAACGAAGAGGAATTCAAGCGATTGATCATCAAACACTCCCAGGAGCTGGCCGAGGAGCAGCAGATGAGCAACGACAAGCGTATCGAGATGAACCATGAGCGGGCTGATGAGTTCGAATATGTAAGTCGGTTGTTGGTGCAAGATTTGTTGTATAATGTCTAGTTGCGGGAGTGTTCTTATACTTACTTCTCATTCTGTCTCTCCTCAGCATGCCCACCCACATACAATTACAAGAACACCAATCACAAACTGGTTTTGACATAGCAGATCCATATTTGATGTCCACACTTAACAGTCCACTTTTCCTTCTCCTCCTCCTCCCAGCAAGAGAAGCGGTGTTCCTTCGCCCGGGGCTTGCGGGAGGATCTGGAACGGCGAATGCCCCACTACCTGTCTGACTACAAGGATGGAGTCATCGGCCACAAAACGCTACAGAAGGTCATATCTACCACCTTCTTCCTCTACTTCGCCTGCATCCTACCCGCCATTGCCTTCGGTGTCCTCAATGACCACAACACGCACGGGAAAATAGGTATGGTATGCAGATGCGCAAGGCACGAAATAGTTCTTTTTGGGCAGAATAGTCGCAGTGAAATGGGTATAACAGACATTGTTCAAAAATAGGTGTAACTGATAAATATGTAATGCAAAACGTAATTCGCAAGTTGAAATAGGCTTAAAGAGGACACTTTTAACATAATAGATATGGTCAACATGGCAGTACACAGGTATGGTCATCGTAAATAATAACATAAGCATGATCAGCACAGGTGTTTAGTCAACACCCACAATACATGTATGGTTAACACAGGGGTGATCAACACACAGCAACATATGTTGGCTCAATATGCACAACATAGGCATGGTCAGAACAACATTTGTTTGGGCAACAAGCAACATTACATATAGATACTCCTTTAAAATGGATAAACTATTGGCAGATGCTGTTTAATAATGAAAAAAATATAGAGTTCTATGCATAGGTGATTGTGAGAGTTACCAGATACCACCTGGACAATACGGAAATGGCAAAGTCTTAAAACTAGAAACACAATTCGAAACTCATGATTATTAATGATCTTAAACCCATACGTGTTTAAGGCAAACAGGATATTGAATATTTTTCCATTGCATTTGCAAGCTTTATCTTGCCCCTATTAGGCCACATTAAATTTATTCTGATCTGTTATGGTCTCCATACAATATAATGGTAAATTCACTTGAATGCATACAGACAAGGATGAAAAAAGTTAATCCCCGGAATTAGAGACCTTCCTAATGAGGAGAGATTAAAGAAAACTTTATTTACATCTTCAAGAAAGATGAAGAATAAGCGGGCATGTTTTCTCAAGGAAGATGAGTAAAGAGGTACGTATTCTCGAGGAAGACGAAGAGTAGGTGCGCACTCGAGAGCGATTTATATGGGAGGTTCCTAGCTTCTAGGAGTCCAAATTACTGAGAGGTCCTGGAGTGCTGGATTGGTCCTGGGTGCTGGATTGGTCCTGGGTGCTGGATTGGTCCTGGGTGCTGGATTGGTCCAAAGTGATGGGTTGGTCGTATTTGTGGTACTGAGGCTTAAAGCACCTCTGAATAATTACTTACGTGATTCCTAAGTACTGGGTTGGATTTTAAAATCAAATATGTCTCTAGCTTACATTTAGGAGTCGGGTGTAGATTGATGCCAGTTGTTTTGCCATGACTATAGTTCTTACTCGACATTACGTTGCTTACATCTTCCTGTCTTAGTAGTAAATGCATTTCGCTATAAACTAGATCTGCATACATTTTAACATTATTACTCTTGAGCATTACTTAAATTTGCAGCGAATGCCACAATAACGTTATCTAATAATAATAATAATAATAACCTTGCGATAATTCTGGGGGGTCAAGATCCCCACGGCCCGGTCTCTGACCAGGCCTCAATGTGTGTTAAACTGCTAAGAGAAGCTCGCATGAACTAAAAACTACAACGTTTCGGTCCATCATCACTTTCACGGGTGGATTAGATTACATTTGTAATGAAATACATAGTGTAAGGTAATATTTTATTCGTACTCTATTCTTACAAAGTCCTCGGTCTTAGTGTAACTTACCTGGATTCTCAATTTTCAGATGTTAAGAGAGTGATAATTGGTCAAGTGATTGGGGGCGTGTTCTGGGGACTGTTTGCTGGCCAGCCCCTCCTCATCCAACTCACCACAGCTCCCCTCGCCATCTACATCAAGAGTAAGTCTTACCGGGCTCACCATAACCCGTGCTACTTGCAACTTTTTGTTCCGAGTAGCTGAATCTAAAACAACAACCACCAAAGCAACACTGGAATTGCAGTAGTGATCATGTCTTCTGATATGGTGTGTGTGTGTGTGTGTGTGTGTGTGTGTGTGTGTGTGTGTGTGTGTGTGTGTGTGTGTGTGTGTGTGTTACTCTGACCTAAAATTCAGTACCTCAAACTGCCCAATAACAAAATTCAGCAATGCTCCAGAAATCTCCCAAGCCCCCAGCAAAAGTCTCCCAAATGATCAACAACAAATTCAGAAGGATCAAGTTATTAGCTCTTGGACCCTCTCCTTTCTAAACGTCGGTTGTCTCATGTGCTGACTCCGGATCTATTTTTCTCTATTACATCTACTTTGTACATTTCTCTCACATTAACTTTTAATCCAATGCATTAGGCAGTGATGTGGTGGAGACAGACTCCATACATAGTTTCAAATGTAGATATGATAGAGCCCAGTAGGCTCAGAAACCTGTATACCTGTTGATTGACAGTCGAGATGCGGGACTAAAGAGCCAAAGCTCAACCCCCACAAGCACAACTACTTGACTACACACACACACACACAGGATGCAGGCTTTAGCAGCTGTCTAACTCCTGGGTACTTATTTAGTTCTAAGTCAAAAAGGGCATTAGCTGAAAATAAACTAAAAAGAAAATAGCACCACAATCCACTTGTGTGTATTATCAACATTAATACAATTGGGTCCCGGATAATTATTCATACAGTGCTTCTCATCATTATTAAACACAAATTATTACCTTTAATTCCCTGTATGTGTGTACTTGTATGTGCTGGGATTTGGTGAAATGGATGCAGCTTTTGCAATAGTGTGTGCCAAAGGGTCTTGTAATTACTCACCTGTTGTAATCCCAATATCCACAAGTGTTGTATAACACTGGAATAAATTCCCCTCTAACTCTGTAGTCTTAGACTTTTTACAGCTAATGTAAACTAAAGTGTGTACTGATGTGGTCTCATGCCATCCTCCTCCCCCACCTGCAGTTATATTTTACATCTGTGAAGACTTCAAGCTGGACTTCAATGCAATGTACTGTTCGGTGGGGCTATGGAACAGTTTCTTCTTGGTGATGTACTCGTTGTTTGACGTGTCTCGCCTCATGCGGTGGTCCACACGCTCTACTGAGGAGATATTCGCTCTCTTTATATCCATTGCCTTCTGTAATGACGCCTTCTCAGCTGTCGGTAAAAGTGAGTAATTACAAAGCAGTTCTTATCGAAGTATACAGTATTCCTAAATCGTGAAGTTTTATGCAAGTAATTTTTTTAATTTTTTTTTAAGTTACTAATTTGCAATGGCTGTGACCTTTGCTTTAGTTAAGTGTTCCACCTGTTGTCTTCAGAATCCTTCATGGTAACACTATATCAGAGAGAATCTGAATCAGTGTGAGAGATGCACTTATACTGCCTAAATAGGTAAGAGAAATTTGTTTATGCAACCATAGTCAGTAAGAAAATTTACCATGTTTACTCATAAGATTTCTATATTTTTGTTGCATGCATCATATATTTAATGTTTTCCTGCCTTCTACGCCACTACAAAAATCTGTGCTTTCTCACACTTTTTTTTTTTCCTCCCTTAAATGAAGGTCCTCTGGCTGCAGTAGAAGTGATCAACGTTCACTTATCCATGTTCTCGTATTCCTTTATGCATTTGAAAGTAGGCATCAGGACCCAATTTATGTTCTTTCTTACAGAGTAACAAAATATAAGGTTTGGTTCTTTTCTACATAGTTCACATCTTTCAGCTCTGGTGCCCATTTTATAGCGTGCCTTTTGTACTCTTTGTGGCTTATTGATACAATTCCTCAGGTGAGGGGGACCACACCACCACCACTGCTACATGTGTAGACTTTGGTCTGATAGGTATTAAGGCTGGAATTTAAATATGAAAAATATTATTCTTACATTGTTCAGCATTGTATAGGAGCTACAGCATTGTATACCATACTATATAATTCATATAGTTTTTTAGTGACCAATAGCAAAAATATTGGAAAAAATAATTAAAACTAGATGGGTAGAACACCTGGAGAAAAACTACTGTATATAATATCAGATAGACAATATGGTTTTCGATCTGGTAGATGCTGTGTAACGAATTTACTCTATTTCTATTATCGAGCCACAGAGATTTTACAGGAAAGAGATGGTTAGGTTGACTGCATCTATCTGAACCTAGAAAAGGCTTTCGACAGTTCCACATAAGAGGTTGTTCTGGAAACTGGAATATACTGGAAGAGTTTTAGGTAGGCTTCTAACATGGATGAAAATTTTTCTAACTGACAGAAAAATGAGGGCAATAATCAGAGGCAAAGTATTGATCATAATGATCACTAGTGTACAAAGTGTACACTAGTGTCAATATGCCAATACTATAAGATAGAAGAAAAAGAGGTGATATGATCACTACTTACAAAATAGTAACAGGAATTGATAAAATTGATAGGGAAGAATTCCGGAGACCTGGAACTTCAAGAACAAGAGGTCATAGATTTAAACTAACTAAACAAAGCTGCCGAAGAAATACTGTATAAGAAAATTAACTTTCGCAGAGTGGTAGACGGTTGAAACAAGTTACGTGAGAAGGTGGTGGAGGCCAAAACCGTCGGTAATTTCAAAGCATTATATGACAAAGAGTGCTGGGAAGACGGGACACCACGAGCATAGCTCTCATCCTGTAACTACACTTAGATAATTACATACATAGGCTGGATTTTATTTCTAAAGGAATATCTTCTGATCATGATTAAATGCCCCCTCAGTTATACTACTGAGGTCTGTCTCTCTCACAACAGAGACAAAAAATCAATTATTTTTCAATGTGCCTTATAAGCATCTAATTTAAGTCTTTTCTGTCTGCAGATTTTGATGCAAACTACTACAGTCCGGCGTGTCAAGGCGTCACCAACAGCACCAATTACACCTCGTATACCATAAGTACCCCATCAGCCTACACGGTCTTAGGCAACTATTCAGATATTTATTCAACACCCAGCATCCCAGGAGAAGGCAACGTTACCTTGACCCTTGTGCAAGATGTCTGTACGAGAGAGAATTCGATCCTCTACCTTCTGCTCATGTTTGGCACTCTCTGGCTTGGCGTGATGCTCTACAACTTTAACAAGACGTAAGTACCTCTAGGCAGCTTCACTTAAGCCATAAGACACACACAAGTTATACTTGTTTTGCAGTAAGAAAAGTTTTGCACTTATGCTTGGTTTTTGTCAAGTTGGCAAAGAGAGAGAATTACAGTACAGCATGGTACTGTAATTACCTTGGTGTAGTCACAGTACCATGATTGTACCATGGCGACTCTCGCTCATCACCGTAGCCTCTCAACTACACATCTCATATCTTATGGTCCCCCAATGTACAAAATACAAAGAACTATGAAGAGTAGCGGCCGATAAATATCCATGTTTCTATGAATCGGTTGGTTAGGTGGGTGGCTTGGGTTTGTTTGTGGTTAAGTTAGCAATTTGCATTGTGTACATTGTGGAAAATCATGAGAACTGGCTGCTGTGAGAGGGTGGGCTGTACTCTTCTTGTAATTCATCTTAATAGTAATGTAACAAATATAAATGTTAGAATTAGTAATGAATAATGTAGCATACAACCTGAATTGACATTTAATCACTCTTATACCTAAAATGGTCAAAAAAGCATATGTTTAGATAAGATTTTTTATTCAGGTAAAGGTACATACATTGAAGATGAGTTACAAACATAATGTTGGATTTAAAGATAGAGCTAGTACATACAATACCTAAAGCCACTAGTACGCATAGCGTTTCAGGCAAACAGACCGAGTTTTGTTGATAACAGACTGACTTGTTTTATTTATAAATAGAAAATGATATAAAAATTAAAACTGCAGGTTTATTGGCCCATATGAGATACCCAAACTCGGTCACATGTGTGTCTAACCTACGCTTGAAACAATCCAGCGATCCCACGTCTATATTATTACCAGGTAATTTGTTCCATATCAACTACCCAATTCACCTTCTGATTCTCCATAGTCAGGGACAAGAGACTTGTTAAGGCTATCAAGATTTCCCTAAGCCATCTGTACTGTTCTTCCATGGGAAGCATACCACAACAGCTGCTTAGCTCCAGGGAACCTATTTACTGCTAAAGGTGAACAGAAGTATCAGGCAAAAGGAAAAGTTGCCAAAACACTTCTGTCCTACTGCAGGAATTGAATTCAGAATTGTGACTCAACTGTTCCTACCACTGCACCACAAGGTCCTCCTCACTATGCCTGTGGAACTTTTACTGTCCTATGTTTTGTATGTTCACCTAGTAGTAAATAGGTACCTGAGGCAATTGTGGTAGGGTTGCATCCTGGGAAGGGTCAGTAGTTCAACTAGGAGTACCTAGATAAACAAGGTCTTTTTGTCTCCAACAACAGGATTATTATTATATATGCAGGCTTCCTGTCCCTAACAAAACAAATTATTAATTAAATGAATTCATACCTTCGCCCTCTTCACCAGACCGTACCTGAACGCCAATAAGCGCGAGGCTCTGGCTGACTACGCTCTCCCTGTTGCTGTTATCGTCTTGTCTTTCATCGGGTCATACGTCTTCCGTGACGTCAAACGTGAGTACCTGCATTACCCTCCACGGTTGTCACCTCTCACAACCTGTCTTCCCACTTAATGCACTGCAATTTTGACAAATGACCAGTGTGAAAATTCTGATGTTTGAGTGAAATTAATTAATAGCATCACAATACTGACACTTCTTGGTATTAATAGCATTAGTGTTTATAAATTAAATCTGGTACCGAGATTTTGGTTAAGCAAAACCACTTTAAATTTGACGTTTGCCAAATTGTGAAAAAGAGCCGATATATTACGTACAATCCTATTTACATATAACTTGATGATCATTATTGCTCCAGAAAATTGCAATTGTCTTGTAAGATGTTCAATAATATTTTTTCTATGAAAGGTTTTTATATAAGAATTGTTTCATTCTTGCAACATATTGATACTGAATTGATAAGCTCTTTCTAAATCACTTTGAGGAATAATTTCTCGGTCACCTGTTAGTGTTATATTAGTCTAAACCATTTGTGGACAAATTGTTGCCATAATAATTGTTAATAGGATAAAAATTCACATTTATGTACAGTACTTGTGAATTTTATGTTAAGATTTACTCAGTCTTTCACACTTTACTGAGTTCTTTGTCAAGGTCCGAACATGTGGTTAGATGAGACTTGCATCTCAACAACTAATTAAAGTTATTGAGATGTAAAAAAAAGTGGATTACTCATCGAGATGTAAGTTTTATCCTAACCACATACTCAGGCCATGACAGAGCACTCAGACCTTGACAGAGTGCAAAAGACGTGTGTAAATCTGTAAATCTTTACATAAAATTCACAAATACACAAGTGTGGGTATTTATCCTATCTTATCATGTCTGTGAGAAGACATTACCATTGCTTATAACTGTTAATGTGAGCAGTTAATATTCTTTAACGCTGAATTTCGTATTCTTAAACCTTGCTACTGTGCACAAATAATGTTTTATTCTATGCTAACAGTATAATTTGGAACCTTTATTCCTATTTCTTGCTAGTAATTTAACCTAGCTCCCTTAAAAGTTTTTCCTACTAGTACAGACAATGAGTCACGATAATGTTGCTGAAAATATGATACCCAAACCACACATCACAAATAATGAAGAAACAAGAACGTTTCTAGTATCTGCTTCTAGTGTAACCTGGCACCTCTATTCTAAAAAAAATATTTTATCTTGGTCTCCGGGGTGTATTAAATGAGTATTTGTAATAATATCTTTGCACGCATATTCTTTTGCTATTACACTTGCATGAACTTTGCAAGCCACCACCGGTTGCTTTATATTCCCCACACATTTTCCTTTATCTCCAACAGCGATAAATTGAGATAAATTATTACTTGAGTGATAGTAAACACTGCATTTGATTTACATTATTTAATTGTCTTCAGTTTATGATTATTTTGAATTTACTGTAAATAAATTAAACAGTTTTCCCATAGCACACATCGAGAGGCCAAAACAATTAGCATGAACCTGTCAAGCTGGCAGGCACAAGCATGTAACTATGGCATTAACATATTTCTGACATATGCTAATGCTTGCATGTGTCACAGGCAGGCACGAGGCAGTAGCATGTACTCGTCCATGTGTGCTGTTTGCAATGGCTCCTTCTGCCTCCTTATACTTACTCTTGAAGCTATTTACAATGTGTGTCTCATCTAGCTTCCCTTTCTATCCATTACATTTGCTTATTATTCTTACGCAACTGCTTTCTTACATCCCTACAGCTTATCCGAGTTCATAGTTTCCAACCGTACCCCTTGTTCTGCCCATGTTCATGCTAGACATTTTGGGTCTGTCCACTTTTTCAGTGCCTCTAAGAATCTTACATGTTGTAATCATGTCACCTCTTATCACTTTCTCTTTCCAGTGTAGTGAGGTCTAGTTCTCTCAGCCTTTCCTTGTAGTTCACTGATCAGTCCTGTAGCTAATCTTTTGACTATCTCCTGTTTTGCTTTGCAGTTTTTAGGTGTGGACTCTGCACTACGGATAAAAAATTCTAGTCCTTGGTCTAACATAGGTAGTGTACAATGTGCCACGATGGAGGCATTAGCATGACCTTGTGTGCATTTATAAAACCTTGTGTTTGTTTTTACACCTAGATTGTTATTTTTAAATTAATTTTATTATTTTCATATTTTGTCTGCTCGCCCATAACCACACTGTGTGTTTATCTACATGTATATTTAGTTTTTGTCTTTTGTCCCCACATAAAAAGCATTTTACTTGTGTTATTTTTATTTTGTTTCTGATTTTTTTCGTTTCAGTTGAGTCTAAAAGTACGTATCTTGGCTGCATTCCTCTAGTTGTGTGGTAGACAGGAGCATCAGCGTCTACAGCCGCCTGTTAATCCTGCTGCTACGGACAATGTTGCCATCAAACCTAGAACTGTCACACACAAACACCTTTGTACACTAGTGATCAGAGGCAATGTATCAGACTGGAGAAATACCACGAGTGGAGTACCACAGGGTTCAGTTCTTGAATCGGTAATGTTCATTGTCTACATAAACGATCTACCAGATGGAATACAGATTTATGTGAACATGAACAAATCCACAAGGGGCCGGTAGCTGAGTGGACAGCATGCTTGATACGTAGTCATGTGGTCCGGGGTTCGATTCCCGAGGCCGGCAGAAACAAATGGGCAGAGTTTCTTTCACCCTGATGCCCCCTGTTACCTAGCAGTAAATAGGTACCTGGAAGTTAGACAGCTGTTATGGGCAGCTTCCTGGGGGTGGGGTATGTGTGTGTGGGTGTGTGTGGAGAAAAAAATATAGCAGTTAGTAACAGTTGATCGATTGACAGTTGAGAGGCAGGCCGAAAGAGCAGAGCTCAACCCCCGCAAGCACAATTAGGTGAATGCAAGGGCTTTGATGTATCGTGCTATTGTGATTTGTGTGTGTTATATGAACATGTTTGCTGATGATGCTAAGATAATAGGGAAGATAAGAAATATAGATGATTGTCATACCCTTCAAGAAGACCTGGACAAAATAAGTATATGGAGCACCACTTGTCAAATGGAATTTAATGTGAATAAATGCCATGTTATGGAATGTGGAATAGGAGAACATTGACCCCACACAACCTATAAATTATGTGAGAAATCTTTAAAGAATTCTGATAAAGAAAGAGATCTAGGGGTGGTTCTAGATAGAAAATTGTCGCCTAAGGACCACATAAAGAACATTGTGCGAGAAGCCTATGCTACACTTTCTGACTTCAGAATTGCTTTTAAATACATAGATGACAAAATACTAAGTTTATTACACTCTAAGATAAGAATAACTTCCTTTTGCTTTTTTCTGCACTGTGGCTTGACAAAAATGGATTGAAATATACCTGTATCCAATTTAAATATATATATAAACTACAATCAAATTTATTGATTAAATTTCTCACCAGATGTTTCCTGTAGAATAAAAGCTTATCAAAATAAAAGCTGTGTGGTGAAATAGCCTTCTTGAGAAATTTCAATCCTGGGAACATCTTTGGATTGAAAAGGCTCAAGATAGCTACAATAATAGTGGACGATAAGTCACAATAACGTGGCTGAAGAAATGACGACCGAACCACAACTCGGAAAGTTGAGAAGCGACACACCACATGATAATGGTCCAGGATGGACCGAAACGTCGTTGCTTCCCCATCTTCTCACTTGTGGTTTGGTCATCATTAAAATGTCATCATTAAAATAATAGTACAGTAATAATAAGAGTACTGATAATAAAAATAAAATAATTAGTATTCTGTATTTTATAGTGCAGCCCAACAAAAGCAATACTGCAGCTTGTAGCAAGGAGCCAACTTTGTGTGGAATAGTAATCATGGGAGTCTTGCTTCCATGCTTGTGATTCTCTTCCATCCTGCAGCATGGGTTTGAGTGATTTATATTTTGTATTTTAATTTAACATTAGTTTGCTCTCACAATTTATTTTATTTTATTTTGCTACTCAATGGCTTAGTGTTGCAAAAGCTTAATTTAGAACTTTTTCTGGGAGGCTGTCCTCATTTGCATTCTGAGCTAATGTGTGGTATTAACAAGTCTTAGTCCAACGCACACCTCCATATGGTAGTTCAGTCCAGCCAGCCTCCAGCCTTTTGTTTGTCTCCAGTCTGGGGGATGGGATTCTTTGTCATTTTGTCCACATCTGATGTTTGAGCCTGAGGCTTCAGGTGGCCCTTTTACTGTTGGCCTCTAATTCTAAGTTGTTTGTGTTTCAGTTGTTCTGTGCTCATGAGCATTTTGTTGGTGTCTACCATTATTTGCACCCTTCAGCCATTCTTCTCCCACGGTACAGTCCAGTCTGCTGTTTCTGTTTATCGGGAAAGTCAGTTTCCTCTATCAAGGCATTATGAGTAAGCTTGGCGAGTCACTGAGTGGTCCTTCTCGGAAGTCAAGCATCAAATGTAATAAAACTCCCTTTTCTGCTGGGACTCCTTGTAGCTTCCCCATCCTCCACCCTATTCCCTTCTTTCCCCCATGTACCACTACCTAGTGGCACTCGGGCCTATCACAATTAGAGTGTTTACCTAGGGGTGCCAAACATCCTTCAAGCAGTCGTTTATTTTGTTCTGCCTATGCTTTATAATGGGTTTTCCCCTAGTTTTATAGATGAACTCTGATTTCTTGCTTCCCTTGCTTTGTAGAGTGAGCCATATTCTGGTCCTGGCTGTTGGTAGGCATCAGGTGGGTCTTACAGGCAGGCCTGATATGATGGGCTAAGACTTGATGGTACCAGGGATTTGCTTGGGGAGCCACTGAGGGCCCTTCCAGAAAAGGTCATTCAACACCATATTTTCTAGTATTGTACAATATACAAGCAAGTTTTCTCCTAATGTATATGTTTTTTTTACAGTATGATGACATGCACTTAAAATATAATACATACCTTATTCCCTTTGGCTTCCAGTGGAACACTTTCGGTATGACAACAGTTATGATATGTTCAAATTGCCGCCACTGGAGACGTTGCCATACCCAGCCGTCTTTGCCACCATGGGCATGGGCTTCTCACTATCCATGCTCTTCTTTATGGACCAAAACATCGGCTCGGCGATGGTCAACAATCCATGCAATAAGTGAGTAATTTCTGATATTTAATTTCAGTATTATAATTAATTTTGAAAAGACTACATATGCTGTAATCACATTTTTGATAAATAATAATTGTTAATAATATTTACACTATACTACAATGGTTACAGCAGCAATACAATATTTAAAGTAATATTACAAGGCCAATAATAATTCACAGCATTGCAATCAAACCTAGAAATTATGTTTGGGTTTTAATAATATATTTTAGCTAATATTAATAGTAAGAAATGTAAATTAACATGCACAGTAGAAAGCTTTGCTAATACTTTACAGTATTATAGGTTGATTCTTAAATGAAAGAGTGTACTTATTTTCATTATATCTTTGGTAGTAAATATAGTTTAATTAAGTGTGAATTAGTACTTTACTAAACTTACAGAATTTAAAAACAAAAGTGAAAAGCAAATATGATTAACATATTGAGGATGACAGCTTCATGGGAAAATTATGCAATGTGAAATGGAAGATATACAGTTAGATTGAGATCATCAACTGCTCTTGCCACCTCTCACCAAGTGGAACAATGAATCACTAGAGGACTGAGGAGAGATCACACTGACATTAAGAAATATAGACTAATATCAAGCCTGGCCATATTATCTCATATTTTAAAACCCTGATGTACAAGCAGCTTTTCCTCTAACTTAGTAAAATATAATACATTTAACACCAATGATATAAATATGATTTGCTAGGACAAACTAGCAAATCATCATCTTTTTATATATATATACACATTTTTATTCCACTTAATAGCACGTCAATAAGTAGAGACTACATAATATGTGCACATTCTGTTAAGTAGATTGTTAACACAGCCTTCCTATTGACCAGACACACCTTGAGCCAGAGGCGCTCTCATATATGCATGTAGTTGTATGATTTATAGAACAGTACCTGTTTCTTTCCAGACTGAAAAAGGGTCCAGCCTACCACTTAGACCTCCTAGTGGTGGCAGTAATGAATGGGTTCCTCTCCCTCTATGGATTGCCTTGGATGCATGCGTGCCTACCACACTCGCCTCTACATGTCCGCTCCCTTGCTGATGTTGAAGAGCGTGTTGAGCAGGGACATGTATATGAAATGTATGACATTTTCTGTAAATATTGACGTGCCAAAAATATGGATTTTGTTATATGAATTTAGTTAAGGGGATGCTTTAGATTTCAGTCTCATGTAGGTACCTGATATTTACTAGTCTGACCAGTAGGGGACAGTGCTTAACCACTGCACTACTCCGTATAATTAATATGCATGTCAGTGTGCCAAAAAAAACTTCCTCAAATTTTTTTTTTCATTCCAAAATTGTTAAATTACCCTTCCTTGACAACACATATGTAGAAATAAATACAAACAAACACTTACTTTGGCCACAGTGGTGTGCAGAAGATGAACTGTGATGTCACAGCCGGGTGGTCTCCCATGCCGGAGACTTCCCGAGGAGTTCGTGAACCCCTCGCGATTCAACACGCGTGGCTTGCCACAAATTTTTATGTGTTCATTTTTTGTGCACTTTTTCTAATGCATTTTTATATTTTGGGGAGGGGGCTTTTTTAGATTAGTTTTAATATAGGTGAGCACTATAATATCTAGCATTAGAGCACTACTTCGTTTTTATGGTAGAGCCACGGAGATTCTACAGAAAAGAGATGGTCGAGTTGACTGTGTCCATCTGGATCTCAAAAACCAGTGTTGAATGTAATGAAACACCATTTTCTGGGTGAGCCCCGAAGGCTTCCTGAAGCTATCCGAACTGATATGTGCTATATTAGTTTGGGGTCATCAGTCACAGGAGTCCTTATGCCTACCGGGAACCACGAGCCAGACGCTGGCTCCCTCAGAGAGGCGCAGGGAGCAATGGCCTACGAGCACTTTACATATAAAATATGTAGTAATTGCCATCGACCGGGAAATCACCCAGAAAGATAAGCAAAACAAAACAGACCACAATCTGGTGAAAATTGCGACCTACGTCTGAACATAGCAGAAGAACTCCCCTAGAAAAAAGAAAACAAACAAGCAACACTTCATCCAACTAGCACTCCCGCTTGTTAGTGTCCCCCCCCCGTTACTCAAACCAGCGTTCGTCATAAGGGACGATTTGACGCCGATCGGGCCGTTCGTTACCCAAAATATTCGTCTTTTGGGGCAATCGTTATGCGAGGTACCACTGTACTGTACTTTGTTTCCTTCACACAGAATTATAATGTATTTTTGTATGCAGTTTTGCCAATTGGCTTAGATATATATTTTTTGTAATAATCACCTGTAAGAAACATTTACCATGATTGTTCAACAGAATTGTAAAGGTGCGAGAGACCCGGTTGACTGGACTCTTCTCCAATATCCTCATTGGGTTATCCATCTTCTTGTTACCATACCCACTGGCCTATATTCCGACGGCGGTACTGGACGGCCTCTTCCTTTATATGGCTGTTACGGCACTTAATGGCAATCAAATGTTTGAGCGCATTTCACTCCTTTTTATGGAACAGGTATGGACATCATATATGTTTGGCTGCATTTTTATTCTTTAACTACAGTATTATGAACAAGAAATAGCACGAAAAAAGACAATTTAAGAAGATAGACAATAATATGCTATAGACAGAAGGTAGACAAGATTATTATTATTATTAATTATTACAGGTATTATTATTTTATAACAGGTTATACGTGAAAGATAGTTTTTTAATATAGTATTATACATTATCATGAGTTGAAAAATGAACATGTTATACTGTACCTGGATGTCTTGTTAAAGTGATTAATTTGCAAAACTATAATAAATGTACTGGTACTTGGTATATTTATTTATACAAGAAGGTACATAGGGTTGTGAAAGTACAAACATTGGTGGTTGAATGTGTGAGTTTGAGGCCTTTCTCAAATCAATGAAGAATCTCTGAAGTCAGTCATATGAAAAGTTGATGTTTCTGCATGGGAGGGGAAAATAATGTTGCCTCTACAGAATTGTTAGAACTCATGTGTCATAAAATGGGTAGATCTGAATAGATTCAGACGAGTCACTTATGTAAGTGTCTCAAACACATCAACTATATAGTTAGGAAACCCCAGCAGGTGACGCCCTTCTCTTAGTTGTGGACTTTAGGCCTATCAACCTTCAATAACAAAATAAATTCTCAAGTGTATGTAAACCTAGAGGCAGAATACTGTACATAATTTGGTGAATAACACAGTTTGACATCAGAATACTTCTAAACTAAAGTAATTATACAGTTCTCCTTACCTTATATTCACTGTCAAATTAAGGTGCTCTCAAACACTCGTCATCTACAAACTTTCAACAAATCACACAATATCTATTCTGGCAGCTTTCTCAGCTCTGCTGGTGGGAGGGTGGAAAGTGCAATTGTTGAATTTTAACCCAATGGCATTATAATGGAGACTAATGTCAGAATTAGTAACTGGGCAGCAACTATACAAACTGAAGTGTTCTTCATACTCATGGTGCTAAAACTTGCAAAATATACAACCATAGACAATTAATTTCATCTGACACTATAATCTCATTGCTCTCAACAACCTCAGTTAAAATGTAACTAACTCGTTTCGGCATTCAGGCACAGATGCAGTCTCAATAGTACTGTACAGCAGGGGCTCAGTAGTACAGTTGGGTTTGTTCTCGACCCACAATCAAGAATTCTGGGTTCGAATCCCGGGCGAGACAGAAATGGTTGGGTGTGTTTCCTATCACCTAATACATCTGGTCACCTAGCAATAGAAGTAGGCGATGTAGGTAGGTACTCCTGGGTACCTACCTACACCTCCTGAAGGTACCCAGGAGTTAGTCAGCTTGTTGTGGGGTCAAACTGATGGTTAATAGTTTGATCTTGGAGTGATAGGGGACCTATATACAATATAAGCTGAACATGTATATATACACAGGCTGATTGTCTCCAACACAATTTAGTTATTATTACAGTATTAGTATTATTAATATTAGTCTTAACAAAAATCCATAGAAGCCGTGATGAGGATTCAAACCCATGTGGTGGGTAGTACCATGTACACCACCATGTTCACAGAGGTGGACTATTCATGGATGACAGAGTCAGAGTGCATGAGGGGGTGGGGAGGAGGGATTGTGTGAAAATCCTGGTCTGGCTTCAGTGGAAGCCTCAGGAAATCCTTGTGTGTTGAGTAGAACTCCAGGTTGCAATCCTTTTGACCATGTTGTGACTTGATTGTCTGGGTGTGCGCGTGTGAACACCCACCACATAGGTTCAAATCCTTATCACATCTTCTATGGATTTTCTCATTGGTGCAGTCACGTTAGTGTGATTGCTCTATTATTATTATTATTATTAGTAATGCTGAAAAATATTGGAATCTGACCTTAGGTATTAATAATACTTGCCAATATCAGCTGGAGAATGTTGAAATTGCAAAATCTGAATGTGAAAAAAATGTGGAGTCATCAATGCATAAAGACCTCTAGTGTCAATCTTCAGCTTGATTGTGCCCTTGTTAGGTCTCATTTAGATTATGCAGTTCGATTTCTGTGTGCACACTACAGAATGGACATTGTCATCATTCTCTGTACGTGTTCAAATGATAAAGTTAATCCCAGGAATTACCAACCTCCCTTATAAAAGAGATTAAAAATAACAATAACAGAGTATTAGCTGAAGTCAGAACTAATGTTTCAGGAATAGCCAATACTACTTAGCTTAAGCATGAAGCCGAGGACGGGGCCCATCAGAGGTACTGTGGCCCCAGAGCTGCGACCAGGTTAGTGAGGGAGCAAGCTGGCGCGTACCCTAAGTCATCTGGGCTCATACCTTATGGTGTCGAGCACAACAATAGGCCATCTGCAGTTTCCTTGATGTTCTATCTTTAGCAGGGTCTCTGCAAAGATAGAACTGCAACTATCATGCCAAGAAAGGTTGCCTGAGAGCTATCAGGCAAATTCATAGCTATCAAATAATATTTGCTATTAGGCAAATGCTGTAAATGATGGAGGTATTTTGACTCTTCTGGGAGAAAGGAAGCTGCCAATTCCATTCCAGTATTGTTCAATATTTATACAAAATCCTATAATTCTATATACTTTTGCTAGACAATATTGAGTACTCTATTCGAATTAAAAAACTTTTAAAATAAATAATTATTTAATTATTATTGATTTACAGTAGTTTACAAAAAACTTGAGTACATTGTTCATATAAGGCACTCCCATGATTGAGATAAAATAAAGTAGGTTGTAGAAAAATATAAAAGTGTGTCCTATTACCACCAATGTTTTGTATGTTTCAGGCAGCATATCCACCTAATCACTACATCCGGCGTGTCCCTCAGCGCAAAATTCACAAGTTCACAGGACTCCAAGTTGTCCAGTTGCTAGTAATGTGCTCCTTAGGGTTTGCTCCCTGGCCCTATCTCAAGATGATGTTCCCAGTCGCTCTTCTTCTCTTACTACCTATTAGGTAAATGAGCTATTTCCTTTATAACATGTGATTTCTCCTATGAGAAAAATAAATGATAATGGTGCACATCATGATTACCATACCTTATTTTCCACCTCCATTATTAGAACAATATTGGAAGAGGTTAAGGATATTCAAAATGAATCATGTTCATTCACTATATCTTGTATACGCTGCATCATTATTAGGAAGCGGCACCACAACACACTATGTATGAATATGTACAGAACATGCACATAGCTATCTTCCTCCTCTTCCCTTCCAGAGACACAAGATACACACACACACACACACACACACACACACACACACACACACACACACACACACACACACACACACACACACACACACACACACACACACAGTACCTAGTACGTGGAGCCCGTACCTTGTCAAGCACAAGATGAAGCTGGAAAAAGTCCAAAGGTATGCCACTAGACTAGTCCCAGAACTAAGAGGCACGAGTTACGAGGAAAGGCTGCGGGAAATGCATCTTACGACACTGGAAGACAGAAGAGTAAGGGGAGACATGATCACAACCTACAAAATCCTCAGAGGAATCGACCGGGTAAACAAGGATAAACTATTCAACACTGGTGGGATGCGAACAAGGGGACACAGGTGGAAACTGAGTACCCACATAAGCCACAGAGACGTTAGAAGGAACTTTTTCAGTGTCAGAGTAGTTAATGGATGGAATGCATTAGGCAGTGATGTGGTGGAGGCAGACTCCATACACAGTTTCAAATGTAGATATGATTAGAGCCCAGTAGGCTCAGGAATCTATACACCAGTTGATTGACAGTTGAGAGGCGGGACCAAAGAGCCAAAGCTCAACCCCCGCAAGCACAAATAGGTGAGTACACACACACACACACACACACACACACACACACACACACACACACACACACACACACACACACACACACACACACAAATGCACACTTTCTCAATCTCAAAGCCAGTCCCCTCCAGACCCCAGACCCCCCCCCCCCCCACCCCCCCCCCCGGCACTGAACATTATCTGCTCTCCACAACATTATTCCTATCCTCCTGAGCCCTATCCTCCACGTCCTTGTTTTGGTACCATCATCCTCATAACTCTTCAAATCAAAATCCCATTCACCAAGACCTCAATCCCCCCAATCTCCTTCCTCTCATATAAGATTCTCTCCCTTACCTGATATTTTCCCCCACGACATCCGTGCTCCTTTATTTTTATCATTCATAGTTACATTGTTTTAGGAACTACCTTGATGCTTACTGAAAATTCTCTAATTGTTAATCAGTGTTTTTTTAAACTACAGATGGAATATTTACAGTACTGTATATTTGTGACTACACTAGACTGAAAAAGAAAAGAACCCAAGGAGGTATGATTCACTTAATCGAAGCATGGAGACCTCACCTTCACTATAACATAACTTGGTTTGAAACAAAAAATAGTTAAGGGCAGAGCATCATGAATTGTTGCTCTTAGTCTAGAGCTTGAGGGGCTCTAGACAAACAGCCCAACAAACCAAACATGAGAGGACTGATCTCACCAAGGCCATTAAAATATTAAACAAATTGCAAGATATTAATCCAGACCACTACTTTAAAAGCTGCAATTTGACTCTCAAAAACAGCAATGGCTTCAAGCTCAATAAACCACAATGTAGTACACACACTAGGAGATGCTCTTTCAACCATAGGATTATAAACCCATCGCATACTCACCAAAGCCATAAATAATAGTAATTTATTACAGTATGTCAGGGGACAGACAGCCAGGTATTGAGGCTGGTATTGATATATTGAGATAACCTCAAGGTTGAACTACTGACCCCGCCCAGGATGCAACCCCACAGCAAGCTGACTAACTCCTGGGGCATCTATTTGCTCCTAGGTGTTGCCAACCTATGCCATTAAGTGATAGGAAATGTCTCCGTCCATTTATGTCCTGCCCGGTACTAAAACCCCGAACTCCCAATTGTGAGTTGGGAATGAACCCGATTGTACTACCAGCGTCTTCGTAACAATAAGATGGTACTTCAGTTTAAAATCCAAGCAGAAAACATGTCGATGAATAATAGGGAAAACTTTGACAAGCCTTCTGCTTCCTGTTTCCATCGAGGGCCACTAGAGATGGTGACCCTCAGGTAAATTCAGGTAATTTATACATCCATCTGCTTATGAACACATGCCTGGCTTACACATATCCAGTAAAATTTATCCAACAAAATAGTTCTTTTGTTCCATTAAATCTTTTTTGTATCCTATTTAGCATACAGGAAGTACTCTATCCTTTTAAGCTCAAGAGGAAAGATCCTTCACATCAATATAATCCTTAGATATCATACCCACAATGTATTAGATGTAGTATTATTTGAACCATTAATTTTTTCAATTTATGAGGATTTCTAGATTATTCATAAATTATTCATAAGTTGAATTCTTTCCACATTCAGATTAGCTAACATTTCTTAACTTGCACTCTACATTGAATAATTGATGTTATGCTGATGTAAAGTCATTTCTTAAAAAACATACATGTCTTATTTTGTTTTCAGGCACAAGTTAGTTCCAATGGTAATTGAAGATAAATACCTGGCAGCACTTGATGGTGAGCATCAGTAAAGATGCCAGCATCCTCATCTCCTTCATGTGAGCCTTCACAAATTCTTGTGATCGGTGTGAAGCCGCATTGATTGCAAGAGCTTCACTCGTTCACAATGTTTGGGCAACTACCATCAACTTCGCATGGTCTCGGTGACCTCGTGTGACCTTCATCTGTAAATGACCTCACCAGCAGAAATTATGATTAAAGTGTAAAGACTTGTGACTTGGATGATATCATGTGTTCTACAGATACAATCATTAAGTGGTTAGCAAACCTCATAGTCAGTGGGTGTAGCTCACTACTGCATAATCAGTTTGTAAACAATGCATAGCCTGTTTTAGTAAATTTTATGAAACGTTCATGTGGGATGATAAATGCGCACACGCACACATACATGCACACATACATGTACAGTATTATATATAATACATGAGAATGTGTGCGCCTGCCTATCCAAGGATGGAAATCTGATGCTTCGGGCTAACTTCTCCCAATGGTACCAAGATGAAGAAGTGAGGGTGTGGGAGTGTCATAGGTCAGCTGGGGTCAATCCGTGTCGTACTTTGTAAGACACATCAACATCTATCGAGAACCACTTCCCTGAAGTGTTTATCATCTGAAATTAAATCGAGGGTTGTGTTTTCCATAGAATTTTGATATTTTATGCTTATTAGAGACAGGTATCTCTCACACCACATTACTGAATGTCCATTCATTACACCTTCAAATCTGCTGGTATGAGGTACCTGGAGATTTGAAAAGGGAGGATGAAGGGGGGAGAAGGAGAGAGTTGAAGAAAGGTCAAGAGAGTGGGAGAGCGAAGCAGAGTTGAGAGAGGTGACATACGGGTGCAGAGAGATGATGTCATTGGGGAGAATGGGTGAGAGGAGAGATGGTGGGGAGATGGGGAAGAGAGGAGGGGGTAGGGGAAGGGACACGAGAGTGGGGGAGAGGGAGGGGAAGGTGGGAGAGAGAGAACTGTGCACAGCCAGGGGTGTATTCGCCTACTTGTGCTTGTGGGGGTCGAGCTTCAGCTCTTTGCTCCTGCCTCTCAACTGGTGTACAGATTCCGAGCCTATTGGGCTATCATATCGACATTTGAAACTGTGTATGGAGTCAGCCTCCTCCATATCGATGTCTAATGCATTCCATATGTTAACTACTCTGACACTGGAAAAAAAATTCTAATGTCTCTGTGGCTTATATGAAACTTATATATCAGTTTCCAGCTGTTCCCCCTTGAGCAAGTACCACCTGTGTTAAATTATATCTTTGTCCACCCTATCAATTCCCATGAGAACTTTGTATGTGGTGATCATGTCTCCCTTAATGCTTGTCTTCCAGTGACATGAGGTTTAATTCCAATAGTCATAACTCATACCCTTCAGCTTGGGTACTAATCTGGTGGCATACCTTGAATGTTCTCCAAATTAATCCTCTGCTTGACTAGATATGGACTCCGTGCTGGAGCTGCATACTCCAGGACTGGTCTGACATACGTGTTGTACAGGGTTCTAAATTATATCTTACACAGGATTCTAAAAGCAGTTATTATGTTGGCCGATCTAGCAAATGCCACTGATGATATCCTCTTGAAGTGGACTTCAGGGGACAGGTCTGGTGTGATATGAACTCCCAAATCTTTCTCTCTTCCCGATTCTTGAAGGCTATCATCTCCCAAATGGTACCTTTTATCAGGCCTCCTGCTCCCTATGCCTATTTTCATTACTTTCTACTTGCTTGAATTTAATTCAATCCATTTGTTGGACCATTCCTTCAGCATGTCCAGGTCATCTTGTAGTCCCTTGCTGTCCGCTGTCTTAATCATTCTCATAATTTTAACCTCGTCAGCAAACATTGAGCAGAATGAGTCTATACTCTGGAAAATTATTTATGTATATCAAACAAACTGACTACAGAACCCTGTGGGACTCCACTGGTGACATCTTGCCATTCTGAGGTCTTGCCCCTCACAGTAACTGCTTTAACTTTACCTTTATCCTGGACCAGGTAAAGCTAACAACACTGAGAAATAGTTTGAAAAACTTTGGCTGCAGCAAGTCTTTTTCCTAGTGACAGAAACATTAGAAGCTGAAAGATGAGTAGATAGATTATAATGATGCCCCAAATTTTCAAAACATGACTAATGACAAAATAAATAATTACAAAAAAACAAAAAAACAGGAGCAAAATCATGGTGAGGATGACAAGGAAGAGGAAGTGAACAAGGAAGCGTTAAACGAAAATGGTAACGTGGACGAGTACAGCTCGGTTGTTCTCGACTCACTGTAAGGAATCCCGGGGTTCAAATCCCAGGTGGGACAAATGGTTGGGCTTGTTTCTTTTCACCTAATGCTCCTGTTCATCTAACAGTAAATAGGTACCTGAGAGTTAGCCAAGTATTGTGGGAACGTTGATCTAAGCCATGTAATGTAATGTAATGATAATGTAATGATACATGTGTGTGAGAAAAATAAATTTCACAAAAATGTTAAATACAGTAATGCTAAAAATTCCATGGAAAACAATTACCCAATTTCAGACTTCATCAAAATTGCAAGGAAAAGGAAGTAACATTTCTTAAGAAGGGATGGGATGGGGAAAGAATGTGGCAAACCCCCAACTAGCTTATGACAGTCACAATCCCCATATGTGTCTTCTTAAAAAGTTGGGTGAAGCTGCCCAAAGTGTTTAGCCTTCAGCCTTGGAGAGACACGCACACAAACATACATGTGGAGTTCCGTCTTCCATATACGGTGATCTTTGTCACATGATATTTTCAAGTTCCTATTGATCTTGGCCTACACTACTACTAATTTAATTTTTATTAAATTGATCTACACCTCTATTTGTGAAAGGCAATTTGCATGCTTTTCTGGAACATTTGTTTTCTCAAGTTTCAATCTATGGTCTCCTGTTATGGAAGCTGTGGGTTTCAAAGATTCCGCCCTATCAGTTTTGTCAATTCATCTTGATTTTAAATCTGGTGATCACATCAGCGCTCTTGTTTGTCTACTATTCATATGTTCTTACTAGTTGAAACATGCCTAAACTAGTAGGCAGAAGGAAGAGGGGAGGGGGTGATACGATCGACATGTACAAATTGCAATAGGAATCTGCAAAATTTTAATGTCATTTTTCGCAAATGCAACTTGAGAACAAGAGACCATTTATAAAATCAGAGAACGAGGTGTCAAAAACAAGAAATGAAAATGTTCGTTTGCAATTTGTGTTAAAGGAATAAAGTAAATGAAAATACTTTCTCAAAATTATAAGGAAGACAGGACATCATATGCTTAACACTTATCCTGCAACAATATTTAGGTAATTAAGCAAACATATGCACCACATATACACATTAGATAATTACAAATACACATACATTTATAAACACAAATGCACACCCAACATGTACATAATAGACAAAACTCACCCATACTGGACCCACAAGCACACGAGGTGGCCCACGCCACTCAGACGCCCGGATGCAAACCTCTCTTCTCACATGGGCATCGTGGGCGGCCTCATGGCGAATCTTGTGAGGTGAACTGTTAAATGCAAATAATAATGATTCTCCAAGTTTTACGCAAGTGTACTAGCGATGCGCACAAAACCATTCTACAGCTTCCCTACAGGCTGCTGCTGCTGCCAATGTAATGGACAATCCCCTACACATTGTGTGGTAGACACTGGGCGAGCACAATTGAGGGTCGGCTGTAGCTGTATGGGCAGCGCCTGCAGGAGAAGCTGTTGCAAGACCTCCTCCCACCCCATTTCCTTACTAAAGTCAACCTATGCATCCTTATGCTATTTTCCCTCCACCCACATCTTTTCATTCCACAGCACCATTGATTTTCAGATCCATATATTAGCCTTGACTTCAGATTTCCAGGGCAACCCCCTTCCCTACCTTTGTCCTCCCGCTTTTACTTTGTACAGTAACTTGTTAAGATGACCACGGGTGGCTCATAATGTTCACTCGTGCAAAGTTTAGATCCCATGGATCCTGGTGAACCTGGTCAACCCCCGACTATGATGTAGATGTGGCTCGAGGGGGGGCACCCCTACCCTCTTCCGTCTGCTCAATATTTCCATCGTACACCTCCTTCAACCACTCATGTACCTTCCCACACATTTGTTCTAATACCTTTCTTACATTTGCTTCATTTATATTTTTCTAGCATTTCATAATTTAGATGAACCTCCAATTGGCCTCAACTTTACATTTTTAAAGGTTGAAAATTCCTCACTAATGCTCCAGATTGACCTTCCAAGCAGCTGTACTTTAAAATTAATACAAGGTCTTCTGTCATCTTAAAATGTACATCGTGGCGTAATTGGCATTCATGTCAGCTTAGCCGTTTAATTGTGCAAGTGATCAATTTCTTAAATGCTTTAATTATGTTTTCCCAATGCTCAAATTATTTTCCTAATAAAATCTAAAAATGGGTTAATAACAACAGTATTGTTTTTTGTAATTGTTTCTCAAATGTTTATAGTTGAAAACTGTAATTTACTTTTTCTTCGACTGTATCTGATCTAACATCTATGAATTTATTTTTAACCCCTAAAGTGTGGCTATGATTAAGGGCACCTTTCTACCAATGCACAAAAAATAAAAATATGAATGAAAGATACAATTGCATCCAAAAAAAGTGTCAGGAAAATGCACGAAACAAATATCCATGTTTTTTGTACTTTTGCACACCGTGAGATTGCCAAGTTCGGATAAGGGGTCACTTGCTCTGCAGGCAGTGGTGATGTGTATTTTCTGACACGCCAAGCAGCTTTGATGATCGCGATAAGGGGTTACGTGTGTACTCGCCTATTTGTGCTTGCGGGGGTCGAGCTCTGGCTCTCTTGTCCCACCTCTCAGCTGTCAATCAACTGGTGTGTGTGCTGTTTCACTAAAGTTTATACAATGTGTTGAATAACTTTCTTTATTTACACACAATTGACAAAAACAGTGATTAAGTACTGTGTATCTATACAGTATATGGGTTCTACAATGAAAGGTGTATACCTATATTGCATGTTCTTGATGCAGTTTGGTAATATTGTCCAGAAATGGATTCAAACACCATCAGGAGGGACCAAATTGTCATGTGGTGGTAATTGCCCTGCTGGTGGTACAAGATAACGTAATTTATAATAAGCAATGAGAAATGATAGCAGATTTTTTTCATGTGCCTAGGTTAACTCCATTACATCCATATACTTGTATTATAACTATATTTACATAATTTGTGTAAAACAGTGACTTAATTAAACAAGCGAGATTACCCCCGAATCAATTTATAACGACAACCACACTTTAAGGGTTAAACTTACCCGTAGTTCACTGCAGTATTGTAGTTTAAAATGCCAGTTTATCTCTGCTCTATATTGAATTGGAAGTGGGTTTGTACCTATTTTTCCTTTTAGCATTTAAGCAACTTATTTGCAGTTTTTGTATTATTATTATTATTATTATTATTTATGCATCACCTATGTTATCTTAATGCCTAATTAGTTTAAATTCTTTAATTTTTAAATTTAATTTGTACACAATAAGAAATATTTTTAACTGTTAAATCATGTTATTTTAACCTGTTTTAATTTACCTATGATTTTCCTGTGTTAAAAGTTTTAGCCATATTAATAAATTTTCTATTTCATAACTTGGAAAAAATAAAATTGCCATATAAATTTAAATTCTTACAGCTCTATCAGGATTACATGCTTTCCTACAGGTGATCTTTTCTTTTAATTATATATTTTTTTACCTTGGTTTGCAGTAAATCATGATCTTCCTCCCTACCATGCCAGGTCTTCCTTACATCTGTCATTCTTACCGTCTCTCGGCATAGTGGGCGGACCCAATGACTTGCTCCCTCTGATCACCCATCTTGTCCTACCCAGGATGCACAGAGCACTTACATGCCCATTTACGAGATCTGTGCCATTTGTCTTGATCGTGGCAGCTTAAGTTTGTATTTAAACATTTTGAGCTCCACAATGCAACAATGTAGCCGTAAAAATAATAACCTTTGGTTGAGGATGACCTTTCAAGGCTTTGGAGTTTGTAAACTGATTATTTAATTCAAAGCTACCATGATTGAGGTAAAAGGTTCAGATCCTATAGATGGACACATCAATACTCTGCGAATCTTAGTCAAGGCCATACTGAGGGCGTACAGCGTGAGCACGAGTGGGCACCTGGCCTGCCCACCACTGTCGTGGGAACCTGTGTACACTAGGGTTGTGGCTTGTGAAGCCTTAGCATAAGTAAGGCCAAGACGACTCAATCAACCCAGCCTAATTTGCGTATGCCAAGCTACATTTATATTGGATGAAACGCCTGCTTGGGCAGGATTACTGTTTATTGCAAACTGCAAGCAATTGTAATGGATTAAATGTAGCTTGACATATAATCCAGCCAATAAGATTACAATGCTGCTCCCATGGTGTGGGTTTTCAGCAAATAAAAATGTATTTTTGCATAGGTAAAAAAATGAGTGCAAGTTGATGAGAGAGACTGGGCTTGGCATTGTGCAGGGGCAGTGCGAGTTAAAGAAACTCTGCACAAGTATTGAGTGTGGTGTAGCCCCGCCCCCGCACACTGCTGTAGCGTTGTTACTGGAGGCTTAGTGCCCCGACAATAATGTCAATAACTGTGTGTGTACAAACCCAGTCTGTATTACTCCAGAGTCTAGTTTCATAGCCAGTGTTGAAATACAGTATATCATAGCTGATATTACAATAGAGCATTATACAATATATTTGATAAATAGGCTCTAGTTTTGTGATTATACAGCTTTTCTTTGAGCAGACTTAAAATAATGTGTGATTTTTGTCACCAAGTTGATGAGTAATGAGTATATAGCAAATTAAGAACTGTGAGAAGGATAAGATGTTTGTAAACATTGTTATTTTTTACCTGCTATTGGTTATGCACCTGTCTGTTATTGCATTTACCAGCTGTGTAGTTATTCTGTACCAAGACTGTTTATAATCACATTACTATCTTGGTCGCTTGCATCACCACCTCACAATATGAAGGACAATATGTACAGTACTCAAAATGATCAACATCATTCATCATTTTTCCTTTAATGTTGATTCTCAGTACTGTATGTATACATCATAACCTTAATTAGTACTGCCATAGTTATCCATGGAACACTTCTTTCAAAATATGTTGACAACACTAGAATTGTTTGAAAATATTCTTTTTACATTCTATATACAGTATATTGTATGCATGTATATTATATATATGTATTTTATTATATATATTATATATATATATATATATATATATATATATATATATATATATATATATATATATATATTTATATATATATATTTATATATATTATATATATATATATTTATATATATTATATATATATATATATATATATATATATATATATATATATATATATATATATACACACACACACACACATATATGTTGTACCTAGTAGCCAGAATGCTGTTCTTGGCCTACTATGCAAGGCCCAATTTGCCTAATAAGCCAAGTTTTCCTGAATTTCTATATTTTTCTAATTTTTTTTCTTATGAAATGATAAAGCTATCCATTTGATTATGTATGAGTTAATTTTGTTAAATTTGAGTTACAACCAACGTAGATATATGACCGAACCCAACCAACCCTACCTAACCTATCTTAACCTAAGCTAAACTAACATAACTAAATCAATAATTTATGTTCTGAATATAATATAATAATTATATTTAAAATAAACCAATTGGAAACAATTTATTTAAAATAAAGAAAATCACTCTGCCTATTAGGCAAATCGGGCCTTGCATAGTAGGCCGAAAAGTGTGTTCTGGCTACTAGGTACGACATACATACATATATATATAATGTGAACATCTCCAAGATTTGAATCACTTAGTTTGAGACCCAATCCAGATTAGCAAACTATCGAGATTTTTGAATACTTTTTGGGCTTTTCTTTATCGGCATACGTTGTATGATTTTCTATAAAAAATAATTAAGTTTCTGCATTTTTAGCCACAAATATATAAATAATGATTTTTGTATGCTACAAATATTAATTATGCCTTAAAAGTGTAAAACATTTATTTTGTTACTTAGCTATTAGTATCAGGCTGGTCTTGGTTACCCAGCAGAAAAATGCAGTGTAGCAAATTCTAAAGTAAGCAAATCATATTCACGTCACAATTTAACTGCACATTTAAAAATGACTGTAAATAAATTAGCAATACTAGTACTATAGTTTACAGGAATTTGTGTATAGTCTGAACCAGTGGTAAACTGCATCATCCTATATTTTGATGATGCAGTATACTGTACTTGTATTTTGATAGCCTTTTAACGTCGCCACTACTATGTTAACCAACACGCTTCATGATCCGTTACATTTTTTTGTCTGAAACGGTACTAAGATAACTTCCACATTCCTTTGCCGGTCACTTAAACTCTTCAGCAATAATTATGTTTCTCTACTAACTTAACCTTCTTGTCCATGATAAGGAACAAGGAGTATGTACCTCTTACCTGATGTAACCATAATGAACAATGTGCCATCAGTCTTCAAATAATGATACAAGTACTGTATATTCAATAATCTGTGAAACATGTTACATAGAGACATGAGACTGAGCACGCACACACGGACAAAACATGGTCAGTATACATGCGCACAAAGTAGGCCTTCAGACACCACAGAACAGAATTAAGAAATAGTTCTTAAATAGAAATTAAAAGCCAAAGAACAGCAAAAAAAAAAAAAATAATAATAATAATAAAATTGAAAATTGGTACAGTCTACTGAAAATTATGGTAGTGATCCAGAGCTTTTCACTGCGACTGATCAAAAACCCAAATTTAACCTTTGGAAATTCTTTAGTCAATATGGATTCGTTATATGGCGATTCAAATTTTGGAGAAGTCACTATAAATACTATATATATGTACAATATCTATATACAGTTGAAACACACACACACCAACACATATATATACAGTATATATATTAGATGCACATTACATTATATAGTTTTACTTGTATTTTGATAGACTACATATGCAATACACACACACACACACGCATGAACACACACATACACAGTTTTAATACACACAGTGGATCCTCCAAAATCCAGATCATAACATTCTGAGCCCAATCCAGATTTGGAACAGCCCTGTTTTGTTTAGTTTTCTTGTAGGAAATGGTATAATACATGTTTTTGCTTATTAAGATACAAATATATAAACAATGAAAATATATAAACACTGATTTTGTGTGTGTGTGTGTACTTGCCTATTTGTGCCTACAGGATTGAGCATTAGCTCTTGGACTCTGCCCTTCTAGCTGCCAGTTGTTTAATGTAATGATTCCTGTCCTATTTCCCTATTATATCTACTTTTAAAACAATAAATATCATTTGCTTTCACAACTGTCCTATTCCCTATCATATCTACTGTATTTTTACAACTATGAATATAGTTTGCGTTCACAACCTGTTCCTTTAGTTCATTTCATTTTCCCATTACTCTCATGCTAAATGAAAACTTTCTAACATCTCTGACTCATCTGAGTTTTAAGCTCCCACCCCATGTCCCCTTGTTCTGTTGATATTCAGTGTGAACATTTCATCTATTTCCACTGTCAATCCTCCCAGGTATTTATGTCTCTTATCATGTCTTCCCGCTCCCTCCTTTTTTCTTGCATTGCCAGATTCAGTTCATTCAGCTGCTCTTTATGTACCCCATCCCTCGCAATTCTGGGGCGAGCCTGGGACACATACGTATGAGTTCGTGCTTGTGTGTGTGTGTGTAATTACCTTAGTTACAGGATGAGAGCTATGCTCGTGGTGTCCAGTCTTCTCGGTACTCTTTGTTACCCTTTGAAACTACTGTTTTGACCTCCACAACTTTCTCACTTAACTTGTTCCAACTGTCTACCACTCTGCAAAAGATGTGTGTGTGTGTGTAAAATTGGTGTAGCAGGACAACAGGTGTTTAAGTATATTTAGTTCAAAGTGACTGCATTGCTAGCATTGTTGATTTTGCTATTCAGGCATTTGATGCCTCTTGACAATCTTCTTAGCATCAGCATAGATGTGGGTGATTAGATTACTGAAATTCAAGGTCAGTCTGGGTTTTAGGAGACTATAACACAACAAGAATGACTATCTGATGTGTGCACAACATTTAATTCCTGTCAAGAACATATTCAGGTGAGATATGGTGTTTTGCATGTATGGTAAGGGAGACGTATACTCAGAGGTGAGGTAGAGATGAGGTACAGGTTAGGAAGTCAAGCCATGGAGCTCAGGTGCTGGCGAATGATGTTATCTTCCATTAGTTGGGGTCTAGGCCTGTGTTGGTAATGAGGCAAAGTTGTTTTGTATACTTATATTAGGACTGTTGTATGTTTATATTAGACCTAATATAAACATACAAAACAATGACTTTTTCTCATTATCAGCACTGAGACTTAGACCCCTAACTAATGTCAGATGACCTCATTTGCCAGCACCCAAGCTCCCCGGCTTGACTCGCCTAATCTGTATCCGAGTACCGAGACTAATCTGTATCTACTGGGTCAGTAGACAGATTTGATCCATTATTTAGGGTAATCCAATATAAGGCAGTCTGGATTTTGAAGGCTCCACTGTATATATACAGTATATAAATAATTTATACACACACATTTCCTGCGAGTTAGCCCTAATTGCAGCAAAAACATTTTAATATATTAGATCTGAAAGGTATACAAATTGGATGTGGGTACATATTAAATCAAAATTACTGTTGCTGATGCCACAGGTGTTGACTAAAATGTGACTGACAGCATTAAATCTAGATGAGAGCACATGCACTCGGTGCCGTGCTTCAGCACTCCAACTCACCTTATATGCTATGCAAATTCAACGTCAGTATAACTTAACTTTAACAATCTTTAAACAGTATGTATAATGATAACCTGGCGTTAAAATCCAGCAATGGATGCAAGGTTGGTGTTGAGTGCAGTGTCATCTGGCAGTATGACAAGCGACTCTCGAGTCTGTGTGCTTGTGAGCGACTACTATCTCCACATTTTTTTATACGTAGACTAGTCAGGCAGGCTCCTGAACTAACTACCGACTCAACCCAGCCCTCCATCATTGGCCTATCTCAATATGCCACATGCACTAACTACATGTCATATCCCTTCCACCTTGCCCCTTCAGATACGAAAATAAAAAAAATCCATTATACTTTCAAGTATTGTGGGCAAAATCACTGATGTTGTTACATTTTTTACAATACTTTTATAATCAGTGAAAGAGCATCTGAAATGCATCTCCACAGTCAGCATCATACCAGATGCATTTGGGACAAGGTAAATGGCTGTCCCATTGGGTATCTGGTGTGTTCACTGAGCACCCTGTGGGGCCCTTACTGGCTGATCGTTAGTGTGTCATTGGTCAGACATATTGGAGATGACAGCCAACCTCTTATCTTGGACACATCTGAATAGTCAAGTGCACTTCAGTTAATGGCATTTAAACTATAACAATACATATATGATTATCAATTAGTTCTTTAAATTATATGCTCTTAAACTTTTGTTAAAGAATTCTCACAATTTATTTATTTTAACAAAATTACATGTTGCCATAGCTGAAGACACCTGCACACAGCTAGGAATGTGGCCAAGATTGAACAGATTTTTTCTTGCCTATGTTTCTCCTTGTCTATATTGTTACTAACAGGTCATTAGCTCCCACATGCCCGTGCTAACAGACACATACCTGGTCACACTGCAAGTCCATAATTTAGACAAGAGTTATTGTTGTGAGCGCAGGACTGTTCGCCAGAGCCCGTGTCTGTGCACGGGGGTGTCGAGCGTGTGTTGTTGTGGCATGGACCAGAACTGCTTGATGCTAGGCGGCACCTCCTCCTCCCCCAATTTGCACAAAATGAAATCCTACATTGCAGCACCCATCCTGTTCCTATTTTTTTTTTATTTTTTACAAGAAGAATTGTGGTTGCACCTTTTGGTCACGTGACCACTTTGAAATGTAAAATTCGTAGATTTTAAATATTCTCAAGATACAGTCTCCTATAACATGCCACCACATTATTACCTTGTTAGTAAATCTTAGAGTATCACTCAAAAATCTGCTTGTATCATTTAACTCAGAATGCTTATTAGTCACACCATTAATTATCCTTATGAACATGAACCCAAGATTTATTACACCCTTTAAATCTTGCTTATTTATTAACATCTGACATTTTCTTCCAAAGCACAGTGGATCATGTTAAAATATATATATTGCTATTCTTATAGAACACCAACCATGTTAGCGAAGCAACTCTGAATCCTGTTAAGCATGTGGAATACTTGCTGCTGATATTGCACTATATTTAAGTGGACGAGAGTTTTATCTAGCGGCGACCAAAATCTGCGTTAAATTATGTGCAGCATATAGGAAGCAGGAAGTTAAAATATTGGGAAATATCAGTGACTGATAGTTTGTAGTGTTTGGTTATGTATGCCAGACTATTACAAAATGGTTGTAATATACGATATGGGGTAATACAGCATAATATTTCCAGGAAGAGTTTATTTATATATTAAAATCATCCTGTGCTTTGCTACACACACACACACACACATTGCATGAATCAAATTTTTCTCAACACAGTCACAGTATAAATAGCATGCGCCCTTCATCTATCAGACATTGAATACACACCGAAGTATCCTTACATGAAACCCAATACATTCCTGCCATTAGCACCTCCCATTCCTGCCCCATGCCGGCCACATATTGTTTAAACCTTTGACAGCAGCAGCTCTCCTCTACCTACCAATGCCCTTATTGAGAAACCCCGGATTTGTCATTCCAAACATAATATAAATCATCACCGAATTATCCATATATTTCTTTTATGTATGGGGACAATTAATATGCAAGACTGGGGTAAATTGTTCTACTTTTTTCTAGTTGACATGTATAAATGAACATCAGTTGGCTGTATTTAATCTATGCTTGAATATCAAATACTTAATTACTGTATAATCAAAATTGAACATGTTAAATAAATGGAAACCCACGTATTCTCAAGTTTGGAGTCAAGCTGAGCAAGCGAGAAGACGAGCCACGTGTTAAAACTTTTTGCTCACTCCTAGACGTTTTTAAAGTAGAAGCATATTAATAGATCACATTAATATTTAATAATATTTACCAAATAATATTTCTCAGTGTTCTTAGATAACAGTAAGCTTCAGTAAATACAGCCCTTTCAAATAAGATACTTAGGAAGACATGGACATATTCACGAAATTTAGAATTTGCCAATGTTTTCAATTGTTAGGCATTTATTCCCTCAATTTTAGAAGTTTTATACATGTTGAATTACTCGTGCACAACCAAGGGGCTTGCAAGCTACTGTGCTTGTCTCCTTGTCCTCTACATTGATTGGGCACTGTTTTCAAGAGGTGCCATACACTGAGGTAAATGCTGGATATGGTTAGTTGAATATTTAATTTGCATTCAACTGGAAAGAGAACATATTTGTCCTATGCAGTACAGTTGTACAGAATTTGGGCAACGAACATTTCTTGAATCTATATCTGCAAGAAATTATAAAATACTGGATTCCCATTTCTAAGATACATACTGTAGTAATTAATACCACTAATTCCTAACGCAACCCATTTTCTGAAAATCAAAATACAATCAAAATGAATGGAGGTCAATTAGATTAAATAACCATACCCTGAGTAAATAATCCAAAACACAAAATCAAAATTGCCAACAATAGCTCGCATCAATATACGTACTGTTATTGATAGCAAAATTCCTGGTATTGATACAAGTTGTTAATGGGGATATGTATATCTCTTTGTTATGGTAGCCAAGGTCTTCCCTAATGATATATAGGATACCTGCCCGGCTGCACTGAGGGGAGGAGTTGTGCTGTCCTAGACTAGCAAACCAGTGCCACATTTTATTATTATACATGAATATTGTTATCAAAATATATTGTTCTTATGTACAAAGTGTGAAATAAAGTTTTACACGAAACACTCTTTTTCATTGAGTAGGCCTACATTAAGGCTAGTTGTAAAGACCAAACTATAGGGAAAAAGGAATGAATACTTATACAGTGAAGTCAAACTTAGAGTAGTTTGCATTTGGAAAGTATGTCTGAGCATATTTATAAAACCCCAACAGTGAATGTAATGAAAGACGTCTTTCTGGGAGAGCCCCAGAGTGGTTTCTGGAAACTATCTTGCTGAGATGGCTTCCAGCTACTGTGTCACATCAGCTGTGGGGTTTTGTTGAGCCTACCAGGCACCAAAGCCAAAATCTGGCCCCCCTTAGAGGTACAGAGAGCAGGTGATACTCTGCCACCCAATTGGGAAAACATCCAGGAAATCAGACAACCTATACAGACTACTGCCGAGTTCAAAGACTGAAGCCTCAAAACTGCCAAATGAACTTCCCCCCCAACAATGTAAACAATCAAATATCTCGAAACAAACTCGAGCTCGTTAACACTACCCCTCAACACTTGGTGGAGTACAGGGGACAGAGCTCACACAGTGCCTCGTGGTCTACTACACTACACCAGTTCTGGAGCAGATGTGCAAATGAAACCCCTCCAACTGATGACCTGTAGGGAGGAGGTAATCAGGGAGTCACCAGGACTCACCCAGAAAGAGAAGTTTCATTACATTTAATGCTGGCTCTGGAATAGGGGTGGGGAGCCCCTTGAGGCGCCATGAAGCAAACTACTCACGAAGAAGAAAGGAAGAGAAACCACAGGTAGTCAGAGTGAAGATGGGACACCAGGCTGAGAGAGAATCAAAGGCAACACAGTCATCACGAGGCCCGGGAACATTAACTAAAATACCAGGCTGCCAGATCCCTGTTAGACCACCATAACCCCTGTGCCCCAAATATCAGCCCAACATATTAGCAAAAACTGCCACAAGAGTGTGTATTTTAGATTATGGGCACAAAGGTACACCACAAGCAGGCTAGACTTGATAACACTGTGGACGACCTGGGAAAACAAACCTTGGAACAACGAACATGGAAACAGGATCAACCCACAAAGCATCCACCAAGGCAGAATCAGTGGTACAATGCAGAGCGCCTCTACCAGTCACAGCACATGATGCACTCCTGGTCTAACCACCCAAACATCAACAACCAAGGGACCTCTCTGGAAACCCACCGACTCAATTCTTCGCCAGAAAAGGCGATGGTTGCATACACACACAACACCAACTAGGGTCAAATGAACAAAAACCATGCCTCTGGAGAAAGCATTAAGCTCCCCAACCCTACAACCATAGGCAAGCAACAACAGGAAAACAACCTTAGAAAAGAAATCCTGGACCGAAAGGGACACAATAAACTTCAATGAAGAAAGAAATGTGAGGATGCTATCCAAGGACCAAACAGGATCAGGTGGTGGATGAACAGGCTAGGAGTGAAAATGCACAAGACAGCTTCCATAATGGCACCGAAGAGGTATTAACACTTCTTGAGGTTATCTCGAGTTGATTTCGGGGCTATAGTGTCCCCGCGGCCCGGTCCTCGACCAGGCCTCCACCCCCAGGAAGCAGCCCGTGACAGTTGACTAACTCCCAGGTACCTATTTACTGCTAGGTGACAGGGACATAGGGTGAAAGAAACTCTGCCCATCATTTCTCGCCGGCACCCGGGACCACAGGATCACGTGTCCAGCGTGCTGTCCGCTTGGCTGGCTGGCCGCGTGAATGCAAGCAGTAGTGGTTCTGCCAGCACTGATCGATAAGAAGAGACGGTATTCAGCATAAGATGGTGATCAAGAAACAACCAAGGACCAACAGCACCACATGCATAGACACCAAAGAGTAACAACGAAGCTCTAAAACTACCGGATAACCCAAATACATAGAGATTATCGGGCTTCTCGTACAGTACTCTGGAAACCCTTCTTTATCTCATTCTGGGCAGCTGTGACATAATTCATCAAACAGTTTACAAACGTCACTCTTTCTAATACCCTTTCAGTCAAGTGACCTCCAGAATACTCGTAGCATTATGTAAACCATACTACACAAGAGTGCCTCTTAAATTATGCATGGGGAGAATACTTACAGGCTTCTTGATACAAACTGGGTTCTGAGTGCAGCAGCAGCAGCAGTGGGCACGTCCTACTGCCTCTGCATCATGAATATAATTGCTCAGCGAGGCTGGCACTATGAACACACTGACCCATGTGCTGTTAATCAAATGATCTGCAAGGCAATAACTATCTGGTTGGGCTGAATTTCACTTTATCTACATATTGCAGGCTACAATGCACTACCTAGCCCATTCATTCCATTCACCATCACTTCAGGAATCGCATTTCTTCTCTGCTGGCTCTCACTTGACTCGCTACCTTGTAGCTTGTTTAAGAATATATAATATAGCTTATTGCTGTGCAAGTCAATGCCCATCATGAATTTATTATTTGACTTAAGTGTACTGCAATTCTATTAAGTTAAAAGGGTTGTAAGACTAAATAAAAACAAATTCAATCTAATACATGGATATTCTCCAGATATCATACATCTACTGCAACTTTAGGAACAAACAAACAAGACAAAATCATAAGGCATTCATACCAATTACCTGATTAAAAAAAAAGTTTAATTCTGGGTTGTGTAGTTGGCGATTGTTGATGCAGAAATCCTTGCTTGCAGTTGTCGCCTGATTATATTAGCTGACCTTGGCAGATGTCTTGCTCTGTATTTATTCAGATGCCACTGATGACTGCAACGAGAGAGAGAATGGCAAATACAGATGAGCAGCATCGTCTGCTCCAAGGAATGATATTTTCCTCCTATTTAAATTACATGAAAGCTGGATGCCTGGAGAAAAATTCTACAAATAAAATTTATTATTATTATTCTCATATCCAATATCATCTATAGGTTTAAATATTGGTCTAAATCAAAGCAACTGCAATTTGTAATGATATAACTAAACATGATTATTGAATAAACACAATCATGAAACATTAATACAGATGATAATAGCAACAAAGGACGAGATGTCCCAAGGACTTCAAATTCCACTTAACTTTTAGTGAAAAAATCATAGACAGATCCAGTAGAAGCATCACTGTCCACTAAAATTAATCGGACTTGGAAGTGAGGATCTTGTTGGTTGGAAGTGAGTATCTTGTTGGTTGGCAACCTTCAGTGACAAACTGCCACCTGGTGGTGATCATGGAGGTTGGCACACGTTTCATACCTACATTTGTCAATTGACACATTTTCTGTTTGTCTAGACAGCCATTGGATGTTTTGGGTGACATTCTAAGTGAACTGTTTGCTTTGGTGGAAGTGATTTTAAACCACTATGCTTTTCTCCCCCTATGTGAAAACAGAAGATTTTAGGCCTATGTGCACAGGCAAAAGGTTCTAAAAAATGGCTTTGTGTATTAATTAGTAAGAATATCATCCCAGAGGGCATGCCAATAGTTAAAATCACTCTAAAGGAGCACCGGCTCCAACAATGTGTAAGAGAAGTTTAAGATAGAGAAATCAGAATACATAAAAGGAAGACAAATAAAATAGATGGAATGCCACTTACTCACAGATACAAGTGGCCAGGGAATGCATGTTCAGCTGAAGAAAGGAACCAAATGGAACATCATTCCAGATAAAGACAGCAGTAGAGTTAAGGGTACCAGAAAAAGCTGGAGGGGAGGAGAAAGGAACAACAGTGGAAAAGACAAAGTTGAATGCCAAGCATCGGTTCCTGGTGACACACACACAAAGTGGTGAAACTGCTATGTCAAAAGATGTAGTTCACTAAAATTGGCATAAAAACATGTACTATATATATTACATTGAAGAATAAACATTGTGAAGAAACACTACAGGGAAGAAGAAAAAAAAAGCTAAGAGAAAGGACTATACTAGGGGACATCAGGAAGCAGCAGTTGAGTGGGGCCAAGTAAGGACAAATGGTGGCATGCTCTATATCAAGGTGCATCACCAGGAGGTATGAACAAAGGCGATGGGAACTTTTATAGAGAATCTAGCCAACTCTACCAATGAGATAGGAGGAAATCCATGAACAAGATTGAAGGAGGTAGCCAGAGTGAGGGGTTCAGCCATCTTTCCCTTTGCAGAGGAGAGGAACCAGGGGCCAGATTCACAAAGCAGTTACACAAGCACTTACGAACCTGTACATCTTTTCTCAATCTTTGGCGGCTTTGTTTACAACTATTAAACAGTTAATGAGCTCCGAAGCACCAGGAGGCTGTTTATAACAATAACAACCGTTGATTGGCAAGTTTTCGTGCTTGTAAACTGTTTAATAAATGTAACCAAAGCCGTCAAAGATTGAGGAAAGATGTACACGTTCGTAAGTACTTGCGTAACTGCTTCGTGAATCTGGCCCCAGGTTTATGTTTCTGACAGAGGCGTGGTAGCTCTTGACCCCTACACTACGCCCCTGTTTATACCCATCATCATCCTGGTGCGCAAGAATAAAATAATTATATTTTTGTTTCTAATAATTAAAATGTGTTCCCTGATCATGAAAAAATTCAAAACAAATTATATGTGACTAACTTTGGCGATAGTGAAGCCCAGAAATCTCACGACGACGTCAAGATTCACAAACATCTATGGTGTAATCGCCTCTGTCAGGAGTTGCTGTGAAAGATACTGTTAGATATTCATTTCAATGTTTCGGATTTGTTTTTTTCCTGGCTTTTTGCAGTAATATTATTCAATATGTTATTTCAGAAATTTATATAATAAAATGCATGGTACATCAGAATGCTCAAAAACAGTGTCACTAATATGCACGTAATATTTAATGCCTAGAATAATAAAACATGCGCTTTTGCTGTTTTTGCATTATATATGTATAACTACATTTTTATGCACCATTACGAATCACTAAGCAGGTCTGATGTGTGTAATAAACTTGGAACCAGTTATCAGAGCTCAGCCTAGCTCTGCACATTTTGTACGAAGTTGTAACTGCAAGCATTAAATATACAGTACTGTATTAAATTTTCTTCATATTTCTAATGTCATTACAATTGATTTTTCAAGTGCAATGATGCACTGGGTTGTCAATAATGCTATTTCTATCACAGAACATGTAAAGGGTAAGTACTATATGCAGATATATTTGTGTCACTAATATGCCCACAGTATTATATTTATGAATAATAAAAGTTTTTGATGTTACTTCACTACACACACCTTAAATATAACAATCTGCATGTAACAAACTAAAACATAATCTGCACCATAACAAACCACTAAGCTGACCTAGAATGGTGTCATAACCCACAGGGGTAAAAGAACACGTAACTTATGCTTCAAAGTTCCTCAACCTTATTTCCAACACCTATTGCAGAGGCATGAAGAGGGGACGTATTCCTGAAAGGAACGTTTGGCACCAGTAAGAATTATAGAAGACGTGAGATTCCGACTGTCAAAGATATCAAAGATTGCGAGGGAACCAAGTGAACCTATCGACCTGGATAGGATAACCTTGAACTTTGAGGATGTATTTAATATCTTCATGGCAGTCTTAAGTTCCCTGTCCCCAGCTGCAGTGTGGGGTTGGAGGATGGTGGTGTTGATATTGACATTTAATTGGACATTTTTGGAAACCAGAACTAGGATCTCGTCATTATGAGGCAGGGCGGCTAGATACTCGGCTGCCTCTTAACGTAGCCGGAATTATGCAGTCTGATCTTTCATCATAGTCCCTGGAGCAGGAAAGAATAGTAGCATCATAAATGGTCGATGAGTCACAATAACGTGGCTGAAGTATGTTGACCAGACCACACACTAGAAATTAAAGGGACGACGACGTTTCGGTCCGTCCTGGACCATTCTCAAGTCGATTGTCACAATCGACTTGAGAATGGTCCAGGACGGACCGAAACGTCGTCGTCCCTTCAATTTCTAGTGTGTGGTCTGGTCATCATAAATGGTGCTATCCACTTCTTTTAACAGGAGAGTCCTAGTACATCAAGCATACTCGTACAAAGACCCTAATGAATTAGTGCCTTTAGCTAAAGGAGACCAATGAAAGGTACTGGTAGGCGATGAATCACAATAACGTGACTAAAGTATGTTGACCAATCCACACTAGAAAATGAAGGGACAACGACGTTTCGGTCCGTCCTGGACCATTCTCAAGTCGATTGTGTAACTTAACTTGAAAATGGCCCAGGACGGACCAAAACGTCGTCGTCCCTTCATTTTCTAGTGTGTGGACTGGTCAACAAGGGTACTGGTATTATACGGTGTTGTTATTAAATAAATATTACTGGGAAGAAACAAATTCAACTCATTCCTCATATTTATTCAGAGTACAATATTTCATATTTTTTAACTGAATCCCAGAAAACTGGAGAAAAAAAATATTTTCCAACCACCTCATCATTCATGCAGTGATATAAAATGAATTAGTACTGAGGTAATTTCATTGATATCCATTTCTCGGCTTCCTTAAATAAGGGAAGTCAAAAAATGTTTTTTAAAGCAAAGTTAATAAAACCTGAGAACTAAAAATATATCAAAGGCTTCAATGGCTGTAAGGCAAGATGCGAAAAAAAAAAAGAAGTCGGCATACCTTAAACGTATGCTCTTTTGGAAGCTTTAGATAACAAAATGACATTTGTAATACTTTATATTAACCCATTAAACAGCATATTAATATCATTTCAGACTCACAATGCCTACCTACTGGGTAACAAGGTAGTCCATATGAAGAAAATACTGTATTATTAGACTGTTATTTTGGATTAGTTATTTGGTCGGAAATGACTAGACCAGACTAGTCAAACATGCTTCTCTAAATGGTTAAATAGAATTTAAGTAGATGCATAGGTAATGTAAATTTTCTTTTATACTTTTTTTAGGACTGTTTTTACGATTTTTATGTAGTTTTTTAACTTTGCTACTGTTATTTTTTGTTTTTGTTTTAGTGTCATCTGGCCAGATAACATATCAAGCTCACCAATATACATGACAACAGGTCTACACAGTTTTCTGTATGACAAAAGCAAATGGGTATCCTCCAAACGACTGAATTGGGAGCTCCTAGTTAAGGAGCTAGTCTTGGGTATACACAATGCCCATGTCAAATGCAACACACATTTCATAGAGTACAGCTCTAATGAGAGTTGAACCATGGCTCATCATTTTACTAGAAATTACAAATATTATGCTAAATTATATTTCCTCCTGGGGAAAAAGTTTGACTTTAAATCAACAGCTATCCCATCAAAATTTAACTATTCCTTTGAGAAAGATGTGTTTGTATTATGTAGACAACATTGGCTAAATAGGGGATAACAACACCAGAGTAAATATATATTTCCTCCACTTATTATAGACACTAGAGATTCCCTTAATAGGCACTAATGTAACTAAGGCATGACTCTTACTTCAACAATGTTGGTGCCGCTCCTTTTATACTTTTACCAAACAACATTGGCTTAAAAGATAATGGCAGAAAATGATGACAGTTGTTATACAGCAACTGGAATATATATCGTATATATCATAACTAAATATGACGTAGTAAATGATCTATAAAAAAATATATCAGATTCCTTAATTCACTATATACTTAAGTTACTGAATAAAGCTTTCGGAGTAATCACTTCAGTGTCGTCGACATTATCACATCATGATGATAGCATAAATGAACTTGCAAGCACCATTCCTTTCATATAAATATACTGTATACTATAGGCACAGAAGACTGGCCTTGCAGGTTTACATAGACCACCTCTTCCACGAGACAAACATTCTAAATTATCTTAAAGTTCCTCCTTTTTCACAGCTCGTCTTTCATCTAAAAGGATTTGATGGATGTAGACATCCAGGTTTTTATCTGAAGTATCAATGAGACTTAAGGAAAGTACCATAGATTCATCATTTTCCTTTTCTATATCCTTCAATACTGACACAAACGCACGATATTCTACCAAGTCCTGGAAACGACGAGTGTCTTCAGGACTCCAGTCCACATTGGCAGCAACTATGCCTGATGAGAGGGAGAGAGAGAGAGAGAAAAAAATGACATGAAGCTATATTATCCTATGTACTATTTATATTTTGGTGACTTGCCAAGTCAAAGAAACAAGAAATTTACTATAGCACTAGCAATGAAAATTTTCTCCACTAATTTTTTTATTATACATATATTTGTCACCATTTTGAAACTTAAACTTATTATATAACAAATATTAACACATCACATTTACCTCTTAACAGAATCTATAGGGAGCGAGATCTGACCATTAGGGACAAGCCTGTTGGTACAGTATCTGGTTACCTACTTGATGGGGTTCTGGGAGTTGTTCTACTCCCAAGCCCGGCCCGAGACCAGGCTTTACTTGTGAGATCTTGGTCCACCAGGCTGTTGCTTGGAGCGGCCCGCAGTCCCACATACCCACCACAGCCTGGTTGGTCCAGCACTCTTTGAAGAAAACTATCTAGTTTTCTGTTGAAAATGTCCACTGTTGTTCCAGGAATATTTCTTATGCTCGCTGGGAGAATGTTGAACAACTGTGGACCTCTGATGTTTATACAGTGTTCTCTGATTGTGCCTATGGCACCCCTGCTCTTCACCGGTTCTATTCTGCATTTTCTTCCATATCGTTTACTCCAGTACGTTGTTATTTTACTGTATAAATTTGGGACCTGACCCTCCAGTATTTTCCATGTATATACTGTATATATTATTTGATATTTCTCTCATCTTTTAGGTTATTACATTTTTGTAATAATGAAAGAAATGCACAAAAGAAATGAAAGTTTGTAGCCCATACACACACACTTTCAGATACTGCAAAAAAATATTACTGGCAAATCGTGAAAACAATAAGGTATGTGATGACTAAGACGAACATTATAACATTCTTTAATATTTACTTACCGTGTAATTTTGCCTTGATGGCTTGGCAAGGAAGGCGACGAAACTTAGATGGAAGTAACTGCACTTTATCCTGCGATAAAACAAAGCAATCTCCAAAATCAACAAATAGGCCTGCAACTATTCCTTCTTGAGCCGTAGTTATGTGTGCTCTGCAAATCAAGAATGAATTTAAATTAATTTTATTTAATTACATCATGAATCGAATAGTTTGTTTAGTTCAAATCGTTAAGTGGATCAAACATATACATACATAGTGTATGTACTGTACATGTATTTGACTTTCAAGCCGATACACAAAGATCTCCCTCAATGTGCCTGGAGACAAAATGATGTTAACACCATAAAGTATCCCTGCTAGGTATTCCTAATTAACATTTATATCTTAAATCACCAAAATAAAGCCAGTCATTTATTTAAAACTATTATTACTGTACACTAGGCTGATTTTTAAATGCCAGAAACATAAGTCTTACCTGTACCATGTATCATCAGTGTGCTTTACAGCATAATATTCTCCAACCTCAATATCCACCAAGTCGTCACAATGGATGGGATTATTATAGTATGCTTGAAGTTCGGATGTTAAGGTTGAGAGTGACTTAGTCATTTTCCATGACTGAACCTGAAATATTGAAACAAAATAAAAAGGTGATTCGAGTACCTAGTATTATTAAAATATAAACATTTTTAAGAGAATACTTACTAGAGCAGAAGGTTGTTTACATGTGAGAAACTGATAATACACAAGAAAAGATTTATCCAATAACACATCTTGTGAGAGTTTCAGCATGTGAATTAGATGATTGATGGAAGAGAAAATATCAATCTCAAGAGATTTTGAAAAGTAACTCGTCAGGAGCCACTACTGATGATGCCCTACAGTGGCAGAAGCAAGACCTGCAAATAGGTCAGACTGGTCGTTTGAAGTAGCAGTTCTAGAAGCTCGACTATTGGGTCGTTTGCAGCATGCATCTGCAAACGACCCACATCACATGAAAGGGCAGGAGCGAAGAGGCATGCATTGAGGGACTCTAAAGAACCCCCCAGAAACACCTGTAATACAGAAAGACACCTTTCCCTCCCCCTCAAGTTTGTGGGTACGACAGGAACCACACCAAGCCCCAAGCGAAACTAATGAAAGGACAATATGCAAGCCAGGATAACTCTGGAACCTTGTAACACACCCAATAAGGGAAGTAAGAGCCGAACTCTAAGGAAGCCGGGTCCATAACTGAGGCGTAACCTGGGTTGCGCAGGAGGTACGCACATAGGGCCTTTTGAGCTTCCACTGGGGAAACCCAGGAAGAAGGAAACCTCGAGAAGGATGAAACTGAAGGGCCCAAGACACTCAAATGAATCCTGGGAGGGAATCGCACCCAATTGAAACTCATACAAGGAGCGGGATAAAAAAAACTCCTTCCCTTGCAACACAAGACCCTTCACAGAAGGCACCAAGGTCCACAAAAGATCAAACGGGATCCAAGAGCCCCAGTCGGACTCCTTCCAAGCCCCGAGGCAGAGCCATCATTCATGCCCACTGCCCGAGATAGAAAAACGAAGTCCAAAGAAGAGGCTTCAAAAGAAGGGGCCTGCTGGAAAGACCCAGAAGCCCTGGCACAAGAGGCTCAATTGCCTCTGCACCCAAGAAAGAAGGGGGCAAACCCCCAGATCAGTCCAAGCCACAACCCAAGCTAAACCCTGCCCCGACTCCGAAACCCACAGACGTTTCGGAGTTGGAAACTGAGTTGGGAGAAGGATGAATCATGCTCACCAGAGAAGGAAGGAGGCAGTGTGGACGGAACCATGGTTGAATTAACCAACGCCAAGTGAGGGCAAATCTGGGGCATCTAATATGGGCACACAACTTAAGACTACTACATGGGCTTCCTGGTCATTTTTGTCCACTATTGTGGACAAAACATAGCAAAATTACATTGCTTATTAGAACTTTGTAAATAAAGAGAATTAGATCTATGTGGGAGGGTCATGTTACTGCTACTTGGGGCAGTGTGGGTTGCTGCATGACACTGGTGGGTCATGTAGACATTTTGTTTGGGTGGATGAGTGATCGTATACTGGGCATTTGTATAATGGGGACTTCCTATACACAACAGCTGCACACACACACACATAAGCATTATATGACAAACAGTGCTGGGAAGACGGGACACCACGAGTGTAGTTCTCAACCCTTAATTACACTTACATAATTACACTTGGGTAATTACATAAAACACGTGTGCGTGCACATACACACACACAAAGCACAAAATAATGCTACTCACAGCAAAGTTAGAAGGACTAGCAGCAAATGTGACAAAGACATCAAAGAACTGTCCCACAGCTGGAATTTCTTGGGGGACTAGATTCTCTAGTCTTGAGCTTCTTGAGAGACGAGGAGATTCTGGCAAAGAATCATGCTGGCTACCTATGGAAGACGGGCCGGAGGTACCTATGAAGAACAAAATATATTTATTCTCTGACACCATGTCTATCTGTATTGCATGCATCTTAGTCTTGTAATCTCTTCACCTATTTCTGTCCCCCAATTCCTTAATCAATTACAGTACTGTCAACCTATGCAAATAAGTCTCAACCTCAATAAATCTTTCCTAATCAAAATCATTAGGCTCAAGTTCACTGGCTACTATCACAGGTTTTCAATCCTATATATTGTATATTAGCAGCACAAGATACATTAAATTATGCTATCTATAAGTAAGGTATTTAGGAGTTTGCAATACAAATGTACCAAGCATAAACAGATGATTCAGACAGACATACAGTACCACTTACCATAACTACTGGACGACTGACTGGTGACGGAAGACCGACGGCAGGAGGTCCTTGAACTGGAGAAGACTTCCTTTTCAACACTATTGTTGTTCCTGTCACCTTCACTACTGCCAAAAGAAAACTATAATATGAGCACATAACACCATAAGCATTTACTATTACAGTATAATCTAATGCAACAAAACAAGGACTGATATTTATATAAAGTGTATAAATATCTAATCCAATGTCACATTGCCAGTAGTTTCATCTATTATGTTACGTGGTAATTTGATCCATAAAAAAATCAAGAACCAAATTTCCAAACCAGTACTGTACTTACCCATGCCTTGCCCAAATCTAAACTTACATAATTATTATTTTTAACTCTGGTACCAAATAAAGCACTACATTAGCTTATATAGTGTAGACATTTATTAAGCAACTCCAGATAAAATTATAGAACAATTAGATTTACCATTTACTTTCCTATCATTAAATAGGTTTCAAAAGTCTATATCAGGAAATAAATTGTATAATAGAAAACTTAGCTGACAAATACAGCATTTTTATGATGTTTATTGCTAGTGAACAATGGTCGAGTTGGGATGGAGACAGGAACCGGGTTGAAACCAAAGCAAAACACCTGAGAGGTGAAAGTAACCATGAACCCAACAGGAGGAATAGCTAATGGGGGTAAAATAATTTGCATATGGCAACCCCCAAACTGTACCCAACAGTCGAGGGTCAGTCCCTAAAATGTTCATCGGCAACAAAATTTGGGAGGTGAAGCGAAGGCGAAAGCCACTGTAAGGACACCAGACACTGTGGAAGAAAACTAGTAGCCATCTTTACATGGGTAAGGGAGGCAAGCCTGTGTCTTGGAAAACAAAACAAAAATTACATCCATGAAATCCTTGCCAAAGCAAAATTTTTGTTTACAAACTAGGACTGCACCAACCACACAGGATAAGCAACTGGCCAGCAAACTACCAACACAGTTGAGTTGTAGCCAATATATAATGTCCAAGACTGGAATGTATTTCTCAGTTAATTAAACAAACTATACCCAGCACAAACACCTAAGTCCTAATACACAATATCTATGAATCATGAACGTAGTGGGGAACCAAAGAGGAGAACTCACTACTGAGGTGCACACTTGTTATGTACAGATGATAACCCTAGTTATCAGTAATGTAGGTGAAAAAACTTTCAGGTCTGTAGAAAGCATCTGACTATATTTTAGGCTTTGCTGGAGGAGGTGGTTGAGTAAGCTTAATGCTTTCTTAACTTGTTCGCGTTTTGCTGGGCAATTAAATTTTGCCAAACATTACCTTGAAGGAGGATCGAGTTTTGGTGCCCCCCCCCCCCCCTCTCGGTACTTCTGTGCGCGCTACACGTTGGTAGTGGCTTTATCTCCGATTCCCACCCCTCTGATGGGGAAACAGTTCGAAAATAACCTAGACAATGAAATAAGCTAAAGGGGAAACTATCGAGAGCGTTAAAAAGAAAAAAAGTCGCCTAGACTCCACAATTTCATGAAGCATTCAAGTTATGTCTATTGGAAAATCCTCTAGGAAGAAAAACATGACAAAAGGCATAAGATATCCAAACTGGGAATACCTAATGAATGTGCCTGCCTCACCAAGCTCATACAACTGAGAGATTGATAGAGAAACATACCTAAAGAGACTAGAGTCCATACTTAAAGTAGCATTGATAGAGACAAGCTCATTCTGAGGTTGAATCCTCTTGAACAGCTCAACTGAGGGTGGGTCACCACTTGTTCCATCACCTTGCACCTGAAAAGATATACATTCTTGAGGTTATCTTGAGATGATTTCGGGGCATTAGTGTCTCCCCAAAATGCTACGCGTACTAGTGGCTGTACAAGAATGTAACAACTCTTGTATATATATAAATAAAAAAAGAATGCAATTCCCAGGTTGTGGCCCCATTGATACTGCCACCATTGCTCCCATTGCTGACTGTTGTCACATCACCAGCTACCCCATGCAATGGTGATTAACTGTCCAAACCAGATGTCCTCAAGATAAAATACCAGAGTAGACTTCATAGGTGACATTATGTTGCCAGCATTTTATGCTCTTCACTACCAGAAGTGATTAACAAATCTGGTCTATATGGTCATCAGCTGACTTTCTCATCTCTTTGTAAGTGCTGTTAGGCTTAAATCTTAAATCTCCACTGTAAGCAAACAAAGGAATCCATTAATGTAGCAAAGTGACATTTAAAAAAGCCAAGATGAGAAGGCAAGTAGTATCATCACACAATACAGGAATATGATTCAGACAAATACAGCTAAATTTAATTTACCTTGAGGAGTAGAGGAGTGTTTTCTGCCAATAATTCTTGAAGGCGCTGGCAGGTTCGAGGCGTCCAATGAAGTCCTGGGTTTGGTGGAACATTGTGTAGGCGACACTGCAAAGCCTAAGCAATAAAGAAGGCATTACAGTATGTGTTAACATTGAAACACTATTTATGTAGTGTCAAGTATTCCTTCTTGAGATACCTAGTAATTAAATGTAATATCTGGGCCTGAATCAATACACTGATTTCTAGTCAAGAGGTTATTTAATTCAAAACTCTCCCCACTACATGTAATAAAACTTTGGTCTTACATGTAAATAAACTATATTTTAATGGAAACATTATTGCATAATACAATACTGATAATATATCTACCTCTTGGTAGATGGGAACTATTTTAGAATATAGTTTCAGGGAGGCCACAAGGGGCTCACCACAGAAAAGTGAAATTTGACTTTGCTGCCCTGCACCTCCACCCACCACAGAGCCCAACAAAAGAAGACAAGCATATGGGCAAGCAACCTCGAGGGTAACTGGAACAGCATATGTGGGGTCACCATTTAAGGGTCTGAGTGGTGAACCAGACCCAATTAATGGTACGTATTCTAAAGACATAGGGATACCAATCCCTGGTTGATAGGGGTTCTGGGAGTTCTTCTACTCCAAGCCCGGCCCGAGGCCAGGTTTGACTTGTGAGAGTTTGGTCCACCAGGCTGTTGCTTGGAGCGGCCCGCAGACCCACATACCCACCACAGCCCGGAACGTCTTAGAAAACAGTCTAGTTTTCTCTTTAATATGTCCACGGTTGTTCCGGCTCTATGTTCCCTCAATGCCTACTTGATCCAATGTCTAACTAGACAAGCCGATTGATTCAAGTGGGCCACAGAACCTCTCATTTTACCCATCCCCCACCGAAGAAGCATGGTAGGGGACATTGTTGAGCAGCTGCTCAACAAGACCCTAAGGGAATGCAGGGATCTCCATGCATGGGGAACACACAATGCAATTTGCTTGTAGTGCCACCATAGCAGGTAGGAGAGGGGAGCAGAAGCCACTCCCACTTACCCACAGGCAGTGCAAAAGAAACTACACCATTATTTGATTATGTACATTATTCCACCGAGGGGCATCTTTATGGACAGGAGACTGGCAAACAACCCGAGGCCCAGAAGTGTATAGGCACCGACAAGGTAAGCCCAAAGTTCAAAGTTATCTCGACTTATTTATCTACAACCTAGGTGGCTGAAAATCTTTACATTTGTGTTGAACATAATTTAATAACCTTATAATTAAATCTTAGAACACAATACCTTCAATGTAGTTCCTTGGTATATTCTTATTTATAAAAGCTTTCTGTAATTTCATTATTCTATTGATTGATAGCCACCTTAAACTACATTGATTAAAAACTTACCAGGAACTCTCTTGGCAAATGTTTAGATAAAAAGGCCAAAGTTTACTCGACAGAATTCATGTGAAAAATAAGCATGAAATGATACATTATGTACTGGGAGAAATACATAGGCAAAAAAGAGAAATTTAAGTTTGCTGAGCAAATATTTTTTTAGAAGAGAAACTTTTTACTACAAAATCAGTGTAGCAAATTTAAACAAAAAATACTAAAATAATGAATCTCATTAACTCAACTGTTAGAATATTTTACAACTATTTACATACCCGTAAGCTTAATACTTTGTTCTTTCTGGAATGACCTCGGGCAAAACCCTCTTTAGACATGTTTAAATTCCTTCAAAAGTCTTAAAAACTTGGAGCAATTAAAATAATCAAAGAATTGTATGTACTGGTTTGGCTATTATACAAGTGCAAACGTTACCACTCAAAATGATACAAATGAATAAATGAAAACAAAAAATGAACAGAAGAGTAAACAAATAAATGAAAATGGGAAAAAATGGATTAAGAGCATTCAGTGAACTGGGCTGTGAATAGTAAATAAAATGTAGGAAACTACTTAGTTTTGCAGTAGAGTACTGTGAGTAACCAAAGGAAGACACCACCAGAGGAAACTAATGCCTTTACCATTCTCAACATCATTACACACTTCTAAACTAAAACCAACAAATAAACCATGAAGAATAGTAATGTTTTATAAATTAAATGATCATTTAATAGATGGGAGATAAATGAAGTATATAATAAGAATAATATGATAAGAATTTTGGACATAATGCAAATTGAAATATATTTGCATTAATGAGAATTTCATATTAATGAATCTAGACAAAAATATATGAAATGCTTAGTTTCCCTCATGACAGTACACGAGTAATTTAATTTGCAAAACCAATGCAAATACCAGCACAAAAGGAAATGGTGTCATGAAAAAACTACAGTAACTATAACTTGTGGAAAATCAATTGTATCGTAACATAAGGTGGGCATAGAAAAAAGGGCGAGAGTGAGTGTGTGTAAGTATTTACCTATTTGTGCCTGGGGGAAATGAGCTGCTATTTTTCTTTAAGCTCTTGGACCCTGCCTTTCCAATCTCCAGTTCTCTAATGTAATGACTCCTAACCTATTTTCTTTTGTTATACTTATTAAGCTTATTATTGGAAATCTCCTGGATGCAACCCAGAATGGCTATCTAACTCCTAGATATCTATTTACTGCTAGGTGAACAAAGGCATCGGATGAAATAAAATGATGCCTAAAACACCTCTGTCCTACCACAGGGATTAAACCCCACAATCCTCTGTTGTGAGCTGACAATGTAGTGTGGGTGAATATGTATCTGTGTGTGTGTGTGGGGATGAGGTATACATGATACACGAGAATAAATATATGTACACATGCACAAAACACATATCCTAAAAAAAATACTATCACATTGTTTCACAATTAATTACCCGTACATTAAAATGAACAAATCCACAAGGGCCGTGACGAGGATCCTCGTCACGGCCCTTGTGGATTTGTTCATTTGATGCATCACGTTAGTGTGATTTCTGTGTGTAGTGTACCCCTACATTCTCAAGCATGCTCTACTGAACACACGACACATTACATTATCACGCTACCTTACAGCAAACCCTGTACATCCTCACAGCATAACCTGCTTACTAAATACAGTACTGTACTGTACTTTCTACATGCCACATTAATAATGTTACTGAAAATATATTTTGCTTTATGGCTAAAATGACTTGTTTAATGCCACATGGTTACATGACTGGATGCAACAAAAGAATCCAGTCATGTTTCATTGTGCTATACTTAAAAGCTTTAAAAGGTAATAAAACAAGACGTGCAGTTGCATGATGTCTTAAATTTTGCAATAAAATTTAACTAACATCTCACCACTACATTAATAAAACCAGGAATAATATACCAATCCATAAAAGTTTAGGTACAGTATATATATGCAACAATCCAGGGTACAGTTAATGAAACGTCATGCATAACTCATTCATTAGAAAGAAGTGCTGAATGTACTCAGTAGCTCCACACTGCACTGTCTTTGAGCACCACAGAAACATCTCCGAAACTACCACATCTCTGAACTTTTCAGACTTACCTGAAGGCCTGAATCTGGAGGGTTTTCAAGGAGGTAAGGGAAGCATAGGGATCAGAAATCAACCAAAAATTTAGTCAAACTGCCAAAAATGTACAAGGAAAGCAAAACTACAAATCTTTATTAAGAGAAAAGATGGAATAGGGAAACAGTTAACTTAATGTGCGTCACTAGATAACAGAGCTTGGGGTCACCAATGGGTCCATCAATGGGTCTGCATTAATATGCAGACCCAGATTCTCAGAGAAGCTGGGTAAAAAGACAGATACAGAGAGCTACAGAGTCTACCCACAAAATAATTTTTGTTTTGATCAAATTCAACAACGGTTTACCGAGGTGACCATTGGGGCAAGAAGATCGGAAACCCAGGGTTTAAGGAATGAGGAACTGGAAAGCCCTAAAGAGCCAAACAGGTCCAGTGAGCAAGGGAATATCAAACGTGTAATGAGCAGCCACCAAGCTGCACTAGAGTACTAGAGTTTGACATTCAGCCAAATCTCCACTTCCCTTTGTTTACAGCTTTCTCTTCAATCAGGATTCATAGTTTGTTTTGTTTGGTCTGTACTTTCTGGACAGTTTTACAAAGTTTTGGGGGGATCTCAGATCCTGATGTTCAGTAGGCTTGCACAAGTCCAGAGGCCTGATAGTTTTGTAGATGCCTTTGTGGTACCAGAGCCAATGCACCAGGGTACTATTGGAGGCCAGCCCAAAAATAACAGGGTCTAAACCAACACTCAGACAAGAGAAAATTAACAATTAGCACAACATTTCACAATACAATATACTTTACCCTAATCAATACCTCAATTCTAAGAAAATCCTAAAGATGTGCAGCTAACATGAACGCAATACTCTACCATCCCTGGGATTAAAATTAAACAAAAATATAACTAATGGAACTACTTTATATACAAAATCTAGTAAGTGCAGCTTAAATAATCTAATATAAATACTTTCTCCTGAACTTCAGTGGTAAATGATTGTAAATAACCATAAACCTCAATGACTTGATTACCTGGTATGGGATATTTAATAGCTCATCATACTCATTGTCCAGCTCCTTAATCTTGCTGAGCTGCAGACGATCTGTGTTACCAAAGTCCACAAACCACATCTGAACCTGTTAGTCAAGTTATGGGGGTTAGTGTCATGAGCACAGGCAGCCACACCACTGAAGGTCAGTATATTGTGAGATTTGTCACTGGGATACTTTTGTTGTACGAAACAGCCATGATATCCATGTATCTATATACATTCCTTCATGTATGCTTTTAAGATTATATTTACAAGTTTGAACACATGCAAAATATAATGAAGTATATAAATATAGCCCTACATGCAGGCGATGAGTCACAATAATGTGGATAAAGTTATGTTGACCAGACCACACACTAGAAGGTGTAGGGACGACGACGTTTCGGTCTGTGGTCCAGGACGGACCGAAACGTCATCGTTCCTTCACCTTCTAGTTTGTGGTCTGGTCAACATAGGCCTACACGTAAACTGTGTGCATGATCATTCCATCCAACAGCTGATAATAGTTCAAACAATCTTTGAATTAGTGAAGCAATAATAATTTTCCTAATACTATATATACGACTCATTCAACTATTTTATTCAGGCATTCAAAATACAAATATGTATATATATATATCCCAGTCACAAAGGAAGACACAACTACTGTAATTCAAACCAACCAGGCATGTATGTAAGAACATATACAAAAACATTTTCAACATTCCACAAATGCCAGATACATGCACAGGTTTTCAAAAAAGCCAATATTCAAGTTTAGGTAAATTTACAAGGCAATACAAACACACAATCCTAGTTTTGCTGTATACCACCAACAATCAGTCTACAGAAAGAATGTACATTTTAAGTTAATGCTGAATTCATCGCAATCCAAATTAGCACTATGTCGTAAACCAGTTAGGCGAGAAATGTGCTAATTAGAGCAATCTGTAAAATAATTAAGGAATAATGTAATTTTGGAAACATGTAAAAGGTCTATTGTTTCTGTAGAGCAAAGTAAACACTGACAAATTATTCATCAAAACGTCATCAATTTGCACTGCATTGCCTTAGAAAACAATGCACTTAAGTTTTGCATATCCAGGACTCCCATTTCCTGTGCAGACATGAGAGAACTGAAACATTAAGACCATATTCAACCTACTGATGATAATATCAATAATAATGACAATAATAATAATGACAATAATAATATTGACAATAATAATAATGACAATAATAATAATAATAATATATAATAATAATAATAATAATAATAATAATAATAATAATAATAATAATAATAAATTCCAGCATTAAATATAATGAAATGCCTCTTTCTGGTAGGTCCCCTCGGTGGTTCTCCGAGCAAGTCATGATGCCTAAAGAGTGTCATTAGCACCTGCCGGAGATCAAAAGCAGAATTTGGTTAACTCTTTATTGGCAAAGGAAGTCTGGTAATACTAGATCAACCCAAGCCAATAGGAAAAGCTGCCAGAAAGGTAGGGTGCCCAAAAACGAGCATCTGCATGTTGACCCATTCCAGCTATTAGTTACTGGTAGTTACACTTTCCAAACACCAGACGGTAGCTCCGGACTCCAAACTCCTAGCCATCTGTTATTCGCCAACCAATGATGATCCTGAAGGGCACAAACATGAAGCCACCAAAGCGACCCAACCAAAAGGAGGTTGGGTCTTTTTACATAGAAAAACAGGTCAAACCAGCAACTGAAGGCAATGCACCCTCAGCCAAGCAAATCAAGAACTAGATTCAAACCGACAAAAAAGGCCTTCAAGAGCACGTCCTTGAACCTTGGATGAATGGGAACGTGTCAATTCATGCCCCGAAGGTGCATGGAAACAGACTAAGTGCCAGACAAAGAGGTCTGCCCTTTCAAAAATTGGGAAAAGCAAAAAAACAGAAACCTGCAAGAAGACAAATTCATGTGACCTACCAGTACCTAGAAACACACACTTGGGCCCACCCTGAATCAGCTCAAACAGCAATGAGGGACAAAAAAAAATAGCATAGCTGAAATCCCCAAGAGCTGGGATGAGAAACCACAAAGGGTGAAGGTACCCATAGACCCATATTAGGTCGCCCACTGCAAACCCCTTGGCCACACCACCTTGAACCATAGACCCTAGGGAAGAACTGGTTTCCCTACGAAATGCCTCTAAATGCTAAGACCGGTAGTCTCTCTCTCTTTCCCACCCTCCCAAGCAGGAGGCTGGGTAACTCCAAATACAAGAACCTCCAAAGAAGACAATGATTTCTGACAGGAAAACTGAAAAGAATTCTTTCCAGTTTTTAAGAATGATCTTGTGTCCTCAAGACTCCCTTTACCTCTAATAAATGGACCAGATTCTGCTTCTAGTCCCCAGTAAGTGCTTACGACTCACAAGAGCCTGGTGGCATAAATTAGTCTTAGAGTTAACCTGCCGGCAAGCTTGGGGAAGCCACTGAGGAAACTCTGCCAGAAAAATGAGGAGAGAGAGCATCCCTCAGCATTAGGGCATCGACATAAAACACATCTGCTACGTTTATTCACTGATAAATATAAATTGAGATTATAATCCATCCACAATTAAGCTTCTAAAATATGCCATACAAGTTTTGCATGTTTTTAGTCAATAATACACAAAGCCATTCTCAAGATATCACATTAAAATCATTAACAGAAAACAGTACTGTATAGTGAAACTAGGAGATATCCTTTTGGATATTCATATTATGTAAATTGAAACATATACCAATGCAAATTTATACAACATACTTTTTATTATTATGTAATTAAAGTGTTTACATTGCGTGGGAGAATGTTGACTTTACTTATTTTAATCAGATTGAAGAAGCAGTCAGTACTGGTAAATGTAATGTTTCTGACTTGCAAGGTTATGTAAAATTTCAATGCAATATCAACTTCACATATTCAAAACAAAAAAAAAAAAACTCGTGCAGAAAATCGTCTAAATTATAAATAAACTTCTTTACCCCTGGCGAAAAAGTAACACCCAATAATTATCCATGCTTTACTTAGTAGTTATGCAAATATATAAATAAAATATACACACAGTATACTGTACAGTATTTGTATATCGTAAATATATACATATATTTTCCAGTGACTGTTGTAGATGAGAGGGTAAATACTTATTGGATCTTGGGCCCACATCCCATCCCCGTGGAGCTCTAGGAAGCCTTTTAATTCTATTAAGTGTCATGTGGTTTGTGAGATGCATTATGTAATCACTTGTTTTTTCTTTAATTGTAATTGGGATGAAGTTTGTATGTTAGAGATAAACAATATGTATCAAAACCTTACCAATTAAATCAATCAATCAATAGAGTCACTCAAAAAGCTCTTCAATAATCTAGAAAGGGTGCAAAGACAAAACAAGAGCCAAAGTTGGAGCATACTGTATGAGCTCACTAATCTAAAGTCTGCCGATCCCAATACTGTATTCGAGTTGTCTAGCGAAAATTGCAGCCGAATATTTTTCTGGCAAAACTTCACATCTAGATAGAAACTGTGAAACCCAAGGTTTTTCCCTGATAGTGCAGTCTGGTATTGGTTCTAAATCAAGTCCGCATAACTTACTGCCAAACTTCACCATATCCAGATAGAAATCCAGAGATTTTGCCGGAGACTGCAGGCAGGCAATCAGGGCCATGCCGTATTAATCCCAGAGTAGTAGTAGTAGTATAGGCACGGGGTATAGGTGGTGTTGGGGTGGGTGTTTTCAGTGTAAGGCCACATGCCCCTTATTCCCCAGTCAGGAGGGACTATCTGGGGAAATAAGGGGCATGTGGAGGAGCCCATGATCTGTATAATATAAAATAACCAAGAATTATGTTAACACAATTCATTACAGTAAAAACTAAATTATTATTGAATATAATAAATATAAATTTCTTAAAAACTATCTGCACAGGATGAAGATTGAAGTTTCCTGCAAAAATTTGGGGATTTTTTTCCGCTTGATGTCTAAATAACATGCCAGCGTGCCCAGAGTGGACCCGTCCAAGCCAGGCCAAGCTAAACATGTCACGTGCTCTCGGTCCTTGCATTATACCACAGTGCCGCACCATTAATAAAACATTTTCTGAAGCAACTTTGATTATTTTTTTTTTTTTTTTTTTTTTTTTTTTTTTTTTTTTTTTTTTTTGCCAAGACAAATGTAGCAAGTCTGGAAGTACACCGTAGCAGCAATTGTCGTGGATGTGTTAAGAGGAAGAAGGTTGTGCTATCATAGACAACCAAATACACTACAGTTTACTCGTGACTTGTGTTAATTTTTCATCCAACTGTGCTACTCCAGAGGTTAGAAACATGTTTCAGTACTTGAGGTGAACCAAAGAGCTGATCATAAGAGGCCAATGAACACAGGAGGCAAACAAGACTATTCTTAATTGGCAAAAACAGCCAACCAAGGCCCTTCAACCAGGGAAGCTTCACCAGAAAGCCAAGATAATTCATACAGTGAAGCTTCAGCAGCTGGCAGTCAAAACTGACCTTGCCAAGCTCATGTACTGAACAGTAATTTTAGCGTTGTTTTAAGCTACGTTATGTAAATTTTCAAGAATTACCGATTTGAAGATACAGTACTGTATGCAGCATCAATCAAGATGACCAACTACAACAAGTCAAGCTGAAGTTTGTTTTAAATTACAATATTGTATATTTTTTAATTATAATGTGTGTAGACATTCAAATTATGTTGGTTGTGGTACAAATTTTTGAACATGTTCACTATTGGACTTCCCCGGTAAGAATTCTGCTTTTCTGAATATCTGGCTTATCCG
>NC_091163.1:8428162-8465662 GCF_040958095.1 Procambarus clarkii
CATTTCTTACTAAAGTCAACCTATGCATCCTTATGCTATTTTCCCTCCACCCACATCTTTTCATTCCACAGCACCATTGATTTTCAGATCCATATATTAGCCTTGACTTCAGATTTCCAGGGCAACCCCCTTCCCTACCTTTGTCCTCCCGCTTTTACTTTGTACAGTAACTTGTTAAGATGACCACGGGTGGCTCATAATGTTCACTCGTGCAAAGTTTAGATCCCATGGATCCTGGTGAACCTGGTCAACCCCCGACTATGATGTAGATGTGGCTCGAGGGGGGGCACCCCTACCCTCTTCCGTCTGCTCAATATTTCCATCGTACACCTCCTTCAACCACTCATGTACCTTCCCACACATTTGTTCTAATACCTTTCTTACATTTGCTTCATTTATATTTTTCTAGCATTTCATAATTTAGATGAACCTCCAATTGGCCTCAACTTTACATTTTTAAAGGTTGAAAATTCCTCACTAATGCTCCAGATTGACCTTCCAAGCAGCTGTACTTTAAAATTAATACAAGGTCTTCTGTCATCTTAAAATGTACATCGTGGCGTAATTGGCATTCATGTCAGCTTAGCCGTTTAATTGTGCAAGTGATCAATTTCTTAAATGCTTTAATTATGTTTTCCCAATGCTCAAATTATTTTCCTAATAAAATCTAAAAATGGGTTAATAACAACAGTATTGTTTTTTGTAATTGTTTCTCAAATGTTTATAGTTGAAAACTGTAATTTACTTTTTCTTCGACTGTATCTGATCTAACATCTATGAATTTATTTTTAACCCCTAAAGTGTGGCTATGATTAAGGGCACCTTTCTACCAATGCACAAAAAATAAAAATATGAATGAAAGATACAATTGCATCCAAAAAAAGTGTCAGGAAAATGCACGAAACAAATATCCATGTTTTTTGTACTTTTGCACACCGTGAGATTGCCAAGTTCGGATAAGGGGTCACTTGCTCTGCAGGCAGTGGTGATGTGTATTTTCTGACACGCCAAGCAGCTTTGATGATCGCGATAAGGGGTTACGTGTGTACTCGCCTATTTGTGCTTGCGGGGGTCGAGCTCTGGCTCTCTTGTCCCACCTCTCAGCTGTCAATCAACTGGTGTGTGTGCTGTTTCACTAAAGTTTATACAATGTGTTGAATAACTTTCTTTATTTACACACAATTGACAAAAACAGTGATTAAGTACTGTGTATCTATACAGTATATGGGTTCTACAATGAAAGGTGTATACCTATATTGCATGTTCTTGATGCAGTTTGGTAATATTGTCCAGAAATGGATTCAAACACCATCAGGAGGGACCAAATTGTCATGTGGTGGTAATTGCCCTGCTGGTGGTACAAGATAACGTAATTTATAATAAGCAATGAGAAATGATAGCAGATTTTTTTCATGTGCCTAGGTTAACTCCATTACATCCATATACTTGTATTATAACTATATTTACATAATTTGTGTAAAACAGTGACTTAATTAAACAAGCGAGATTACCCCCGAATCAATTTATAACGACAACCACACTTTAAGGGTTAAACTTACCCGTAGTTCACTGCAGTATTGTAGTTTAAAATGCCAGTTTATCTCTGCTCTATATTGAATTGGAAGTGGGTTTGTACCTATTTTTCCTTTTAGCATTTAAGCAACTTATTTGCAGTTTTTGTATTATTATTATTATTATTATTATTTATGCATCACCTATGTTATCTTAATGCCTAATTAGTTTAAATTCTTTAATTTTTAAATTTAATTTGTACACAATAAGAAATATTTTTAACTGTTAAATCATGTTATTTTAACCTGTTTTAATTTACCTATGATTTTCCTGTGTTAAAAGTTTTAGCCATATTAATAAATTTTCTATTTCATAACTTGGAAAAAATAAAATTGCCATATAAATTTAAATTCTTACAGCTCTATCAGGATTACATGCTTTCCTACAGGTGATCTTTTCTTTTAATTATATATTTTTTTACCTTGGTTTGCAGTAAATCATGATCTTCCTCCCTACCATGCCAGGTCTTCCTTACATCTGTCATTCTTACCGTCTCTCGGCATAGTGGGCGGACCCAATGACTTGCTCCCTCTGATCACCCATCTTGTCCTACCCAGGATGCACAGAGCACTTACATGCCCATTTACGAGATCTGTGCCATTTGTCTTGATCGTGGCAGCTTAAGTTTGTATTTAAACATTTTGAGCTCCACAATGCAACAATGTAGCCGTAAAAATAATAACCTTTGGTTGAGGATGACCTTTCAAGGCTTTGGAGTTTGTAAACTGATTATTTAATTCAAAGCTACCATGATTGAGGTAAAAGGTTCAGATCCTATAGATGGACACATCAATACTCTGCGAATCTTAGTCAAGGCCATACTGAGGGCGTACAGCGTGAGCACGAGTGGGCACCTGGCCTGCCCACCACTGTCGTGGGAACCTGTGTACACTAGGGTTGTGGCTTGTGAAGCCTTAGCATAAGTAAGGCCAAGACGACTCAATCAACCCAGCCTAATTTGCGTATGCCAAGCTACATTTATATTGGATGAAACGCCTGCTTGGGCAGGATTACTGTTTATTGCAAACTGCAAGCAATTGTAATGGATTAAATGTAGCTTGACATATAATCCAGCCAATAAGATTACAATGCTGCTCCCATGGTGTGGGTTTTCAGCAAATAAAAATGTATTTTTGCATAGGTAAAAAAATGAGTGCAAGTTGATGAGAGAGACTGGGCTTGGCATTGTGCAGGGGCAGTGCGAGTTAAAGAAACTCTGCACAAGTATTGAGTGTGGTGTAGCCCCGCCCCCGCACACTGCTGTAGCGTTGTTACTGGAGGCTTAGTGCCCCGACAATAATGTCAATAACTGTGTGTGTACAAACCCAGTCTGTATTACTCCAGAGTCTAGTTTCATAGCCAGTGTTGAAATACAGTATATCATAGCTGATATTACAATAGAGCATTATACAATATATTTGATAAATAGGCTCTAGTTTTGTGATTATACAGCTTTTCTTTGAGCAGACTTAAAATAATGTGTGATTTTTGTCACCAAGTTGATGAGTAATGAGTATATAGCAAATTAAGAACTGTGAGAAGGATAAGATGTTTGTAAACATTGTTATTTTTTACCTGCTATTGGTTATGCACCTGTCTGTTATTGCATTTACCAGCTGTGTAGTTATTCTGTACCAAGACTGTTTATAATCACATTACTATCTTGGTCGCTTGCATCACCACCTCACAATATGAAGGACAATATGTACAGTACTCAAAATGATCAACATCATTCATCATTTTTCCTTTAATGTTGATTCTCAGTACTGTATGTATACATCATAACCTTAATTAGTACTGCCATAGTTATCCATGGAACACTTCTTTCAAAATATGTTGACAACACTAGAATTGTTTGAAAATATTCTTTTTACATTCTATATACAGTATATTGTATGCATGTATATTATATATATGTATTTTATTATATATATTATATATAATATATATATATATATATATATATATATATATATATATATATATATTATATATATATATTTTATATATTATATATATATATATTTATATATATTATATATATATATATATATATATATATATATATATATATATATATATACACACACACACACATATATGTTGTACCTAGTAGCCAGAATGCTGTTCTTGGCCTACTATGCAAGGCCCAATTTGCCTAATAAGCCAAGTTTTCCTGAATTTCTATATTTTTCTAATTTTTTTTCTTATGAAATGATAAAGCTATCCATTTGATTATGTATGAGTTAATTTTGTTAAATTTGAGTTACAACCAACGTAGATATATGACCGAACCCAACCAACCCTACCTAACCTATCTTAACCTAAGCTAAACTAACATAACTAAATCAATAATTTATGTTCTGAATATAATATAATAATTATATTTAAAATAAACCAATTGGAAACAATTTATTTAAAATAAAGAAAATCACTCTGCCTATTAGGCAAATCGGGCCTTGCATAGTAGGCCGAAAAGTGTGTTCTGGCTACTAGGTACGACATACATACATATATATATAATGTGAACATCTCCAAGATTTGAATCACTTAGTTTGAGACCCAATCCAGATTAGCAAACTATCGAGATTTTTGAATACTTTTTGGGCTTTTCTTTATCGGCATACGTTGTATGATTTTCTATAAAAAATAATTAAGTTTCTGCATTTTTAGCCACAAATATATAAATAATGATTTTTGTATGCTACAAATATTAATTATGCCTTAAAAGTGTAAAACATTTATTTTGTTACTTAGCTATTAGTATCAGGCTGGTCTTGGTTACCCAGCAGAAAAATGCAGTGTAGCAAATTCTAAAGTAAGCAAATCATATTCACGTCACAATTTAACTGCACATTTAAAAATGACTGTAAATAAATTAGCAATACTAGTACTATAGTTTACAGGAATTTGTGTATAGTCTGAACCAGTGGTAAACTGCATCATCCTATATTTTGATGATGCAGTATACTGTACTTGTATTTTGATAGCCTTTTAACGTCGCCACTACTATGTTAACCAACACGCTTCATGATCCGTTACATTTTTTTGTCTGAAACGGTACTAAGATAACTTCCACATTCCTTTGCCGGTCACTTAAACTCTTCAGCAATAATTATGTTTCTCTACTAACTTAACCTTCTTGTCCATGATAAGGAACAAGGAGTATGTACCTCTTACCTGATGTAACCATAATGAACAATGTGCCATCAGTCTTCAAATAATGATACAAGTACTGTATATTCAATAATCTGTGAAACATGTTACATAGAGACATGAGACTGAGCACGCACACACGGACAAAACATGGTCAGTATACATGCGCACAAAGTAGGCCTTCAGACACCACAGAACAGAATTAAGAAATAGTTCTTAAATAGAAATTAAAAGCCAAAGAACAGCAAAAAAAAAAAAATAATAATAATAATAAAATTGAAAATTGGTACAGTCTACTGAAAATTATGGTAGTGATCCAGAGCTTTTCACTGCGACTGATCAAAAACCCAAATTTAACCTTTGGAAATTCTTTAGTCAATATGGATTCGTTATATGGCGATTCAAATTTTGGAGAAGTCACTATAAATACTATATATATGTACAATATCTATATACAGTTGAAACACACACACACCAACACATATATATACAGTATATATATTAGATGCACATTACATTATATAGTTTTACTTGTATTTTGATAGACTACATATGCAATACACACACACACACACGCATGAACACACACATACACAGTTTTAATACACACAGTGGATCCTCCAAAATCCAGATCATAACATTCTGAGCCCAATCCAGATTTGGAACAGCCCTGTTTTGTTTAGTTTTCTTGTAGGAAATGGTATAATACATGTTTTTGCTTATTAAGATACAAATATATAAACAATGAAAATATATAAACACTGATTTTGTGTGTGTGTGTGTACTTGCCTATTTGTGCCTACAGGATTGAGCATTAGCTCTTGGACTCTGCCCTTCTAGCTGCCAGTTGTTTAATGTAATGATTCCTGTCCTATTTCCCTATTATATCTACTTTTAAAACAATAAATATCATTTGCTTTCACAACTGTCCTATTCCCTATCATATCTACTGTATTTTTACAACTATGAATATAGTTTGCGTTCACAACCTGTTCCTTTAGTTCATTTCATTTTCCCATTACTCTCATGCTAAATGAAAACTTTCTAACATCTCTGACTCATCTGAGTTTTAAGCTCCCACCCCATGTCCCCTTGTTCTGTTGATATTCAGTGTGAACATTTCATCTATTTCCACTGTCAATCCTCCCAGGTATTTATGTCTCTTATCATGTCTTCCCGCTCCCTCCTTTTTTCTTGCATTGCCAGATTCAGTTCATTCAGCTGCTCTTTATGTACCCCATCCCTCGCAATTCTGGGGCGAGCCTGGGACACATACGTATGAGTTCGTGCTTGTGTGTGTGTGTGTAATTACCTTAGTTACAGGATGAGAGCTATGCTCGTGGTGTCCAGTCTTCTCGGTACTCTTTGTTACCCTTTGAAACTACTGTTTTGACCTCCACAACTTTCTCACTTAACTTGTTCCAACTGTCTACCACTCTGCAAAAGATGTGTGTGTGTGTGTAAAATTGGTGTAGCAGGACAACAGGTGTTTAAGTATATTTAGTTCAAAGTGACTGCATTGCTAGCATTGTTGATTTTGCTATTCAGGCATTTGATGCCTCTTGACAATCTTCTTAGCATCAGCATAGATGTGGGTGATTAGATTACTGAAATTCAAGGTCAGTCTGGGTTTTAGGAGACTATAACACAACAAGAATGACTATCTGATGTGTGCACAACATTTAATTCCTGTCAAGAACATATTCAGGTGAGATATGGTGTTTTGCATGTATGGTAAGGGAGACGTATACTCAGAGGTGAGGTAGAGATGAGGTACAGGTTAGGAAGTCAAGCCATGGAGCTCAGGTGCTGGCGAATGATGTTATCTTCCATTAGTTGGGGTCTAGGCCTGTGTTGGTAATGAGGCAAAGTTGTTTTGTATACTTATATTAGGACTGTTGTATGTTTATATTAGACCTAATATAAACATACAAAACAATGACTTTTTCTCATTATCAGCACTGAGACTTAGACCCCTAACTAATGTCAGATGACCTCATTTGCCAGCACCCAAGCTCCCCGGCTTGACTCGCCTAATCTGTATCCGAGTACCGAGACTAATCTGTATCTACTGGGTCAGTAGACAGATTTGATCCATTATTTAGGGTAATCCAATATAAGGCAGTCTGGATTTTGAAGGCTCCACTGTATATATACAGTATATAAATAATTTATACACACACATTTCCTGCGAGTTAGCCCTAATTGCAGCAAAAACATTTTAATATATTAGATCTGAAAGGTATACAAATTGGATGTGGGTACATATTAAATCAAAATTACTGTTGCTGATGCCACAGGTGTTGACTAAAATGTGACTGACAGCATTAAATCTAGATGAGAGCACATGCACTCGGTGCCGTGCTTCAGCACTCCAACTCACCTTATATGCTATGCAAATTCAACGTCAGTATAACTTAACTTTAACAATCTTTAAACAGTATGTATAATGATAACCTGGCGTTAAAATCCAGCAATGGATGCAAGGTTGGTGTTGAGTGCAGTGTCATCTGGCAGTATGACAAGCGACTCTCGAGTCTGTGTGCTTGTGAGCGACTACTATCTCCACATTTTTTTATACGTAGACTAGTCAGGCAGGCTCCTGAACTAACTACCGACTCAACCCAGCCCTCCATCATTGGCCTATCTCAATATGCCACATGCACTAACTACATGTCATATCCCTTCCACCTTGCCCCTTCAGATACGAAAATAAAAAAAATCCATTATACTTTCAAGTATTGTGGGCAAAATCACTGATGTTGTTACATTTTTTACAATACTTTTATAATCAGTGAAAGAGCATCTGAAATGCATCTCCACAGTCAGCATCATACCAGATGCATTTGGGACAAGGTAAATGGCTGTCCCATTGGGTATCTGGTGTGTTCACTGAGCACCCTGTGGGGCCCTTACTGGCTGATCGTTAGTGTGTCATTGGTCAGACATATTGGAGATGACAGCCAACCTCTTATCTTGGACACATCTGAATAGTCAAGTGCACTTCAGTTAATGGCATTTAAACTATAACAATACATATATGATTATCAATTAGTTCTTTAAATTATATGCTCTTAAACTTTTGTTAAAGAATTCTCACAATTTATTTATTTTAACAAAATTACATGTTGCCATAGCTGAAGACACCTGCACACAGCTAGGAATGTGGCCAAGATTGAACAGATTTTTTCTTGCCTATGTTTCTCCTTGTCTATATTGTTACTAACAGGTCATTAGCTCCCACATGCCCGTGCTAACAGACACATACCTGGTCACACTGCAAGTCCATAATTTAGACAAGAGTTATTGTTGTGAGCGCAGGACTGTTCGCCAGAGCCCGTGTCTGTGCACGGGGGTGTCGAGCGTGTGTTGTTGTGGCATGGACCAGAACTGCTTGATGCTAGGCGGCACCTCCTCCTCCCCCAATTTGCACAAAATGAAATCCTACATTGCAGCACCCATCCTGTTCCTATTTTTTTTTTATTTTTTACAAGAAGAATTGTGGTTGCACCTTTTGGTCACGTGACCACTTTGAAATGTAAAATTCGTAGATTTTAAATATTCTCAAGATACAGTCTCCTATAACATGCCACCACATTATTACCTTGTTAGTAAATCTTAGAGTATCACTCAAAAATCTGCTTGTATCATTTAACTCAGAATGCTTATTAGTCACACCATTAATTATCCTTATGAACATGAACCCAAGATTTATTACACCCTTTAAATCTTGCTTATTTATTAACATCTGACATTTTCTTCCAAAGCACAGTGGATCATGTTAAAATATATATATTGCTATTCTTATAGAACACCAACCATGTTAGCGAAGCAACTCTGAATCCTGTTAAGCATGTGGAATACTTGCTGCTGATATTGCACTATATTTAAGTGGACGAGAGTTTTATCTAGCGGCGACCAAAATCTGCGTTAAATTATGTGCAGCATATAGGAAGCAGGAAGTTAAAATATTGGGAAATATCAGTGACTGATAGTTTGTAGTGTTTGGTTATGTATGCCAGACTATTACAAAATGGTTGTAATATACGATATGGGGTAATACAGCATAATATTTCCAGGAAGAGTTTATTTATATATTAAAATCATCCTGTGCTTTGCTACACACACACACACACACATTGCATGAATCAAATTTTTCTCAACACAGTCACAGTATAAATAGCATGCGCCCTTCATCTATCAGACATTGAATACACACCGAAGTATCCTTACATGAAACCCAATACATTCCTGCCATTAGCACCTCCCATTCCTGCCCCATGCCGGCCACATATTGTTTAAACCTTTGACAGCAGCAGCTCTCCTCTACCTACCAATGCCCTTATTGAGAAACCCCGGATTTGTCATTCCAAACATAATATAAATCATCACCGAATTATCCATATATTTCTTTTATGTATGGGGACAATTAATATGCAAGACTGGGGTAAATTGTTCTACTTTTTTCTAGTTGACATGTATAAATGAACATCAGTTGGCTGTATTTAATCTATGCTTGAATATCAAATACTTAATTACTGTATAATCAAAATTGAACATGTTAAATAAATGGAAACCCACGTATTCTCAAGTTTGGAGTCAAGCTGAGCAAGCGAGAAGACGAGCCACGTGTTAAAACTTTTTGCTCACTCCTAGACGTTTTTAAAGTAGAAGCATATTAATAGATCACATTAATATTTAATAATATTTACCAAATAATATTTCTCAGTGTTCTTAGATAACAGTAAGCTTCAGTAAATACAGCCCTTTCAAATAAGATACTTAGGAAGACATGGACATATTCACGAAATTTAGAATTTGCCAATGTTTTCAATTGTTAGGCATTTATTCCCTCAATTTTAGAAGTTTTATACATGTTGAATTACTCGTGCACAACCAAGGGGCTTGCAAGCTACTGTGCTTGTCTCCTTGTCCTCTACATTGATTGGGCACTGTTTTCAAGAGGTGCCATACACTGAGGTAAATGCTGGATATGGTTAGTTGAATATTTAATTTGCATTCAACTGGAAAGAGAACATATTTGTCCTATGCAGTACAGTTGTACAGAATTTGGGCAACGAACATTTCTTGAATCTATATCTGCAAGAAATTATAAAATACTGGATTCCCATTTCTAAGATACATACTGTAGTAATTAATACCACTAATTCCTAACGCAACCCATTTTCTGAAAATCAAAATACAATCAAAATGAATGGAGGTCAATTAGATTAAATAACCATACCCTGAGTAAATAATCCAAAACACAAAATCAAAATTGCCAACAATAGCTCGCATCAATATACGTACTGTTATTGATAGCAAAATTCCTGGTATTGATACAAGTTGTTAATGGGGATATGTATATCTCTTTGTTATGGTAGCCAAGGTCTTCCCTAATGATATATAGGATACCTGCCCGGCTGCACTGAGGGGAGGAGTTGTGCTGTCCTAGACTAGCAAACCAGTGCCACATTTTATTATTATACATGAATATTGTTATCAAAATATATTGTTCTTATGTACAAAGTGTGAAATAAAGTTTTACACGAAACACTCTTTTTCATTGAGTAGGCCTACATTAAGGCTAGTTGTAAAGACCAAACTATAGGGAAAAAGGAATGAATACTTATACAGTGAAGTCAAACTTAGAGTAGTTTGCATTTGGAAAGTATGTCTGAGCATATTTATAAAACCCCAACAGTGAATGTAATGAAAGACGTCTTTCTGGGAGAGCCCCAGAGTGGTTTCTGGAAACTATCTTGCTGAGATGGCTTCCAGCTACTGTGTCACATCAGCTGTGGGGTTTTGTTGAGCCTACCAGGCACCAAAGCCAAAATCTGGCCCCCCTTAGAGGTACAGAGAGCAGGTGATACTCTGCCACCCAATTGGGAAAACATCCAGGAAATCAGACAACCTATACAGACTACTGCCGAGTTCAAAGACTGAAGCCTCAAAACTGCCAAATGAACTTCCCCCCCAACAATGTAAACAATCAAATATCTCGAAACAAACTCGAGCTCGTTAACACTACCCCTCAACACTTGGTGGAGTACAGGGGACAGAGCTCACACAGTGCCTCGTGGTCTACTACACTACACCAGTTCTGGAGCAGATGTGCAAATGAAACCCCTCCAACTGATGACCTGTAGGGGAGGAGGTAATCAGGGAGTCACCAGGACTCACCCAGAAAGCGAAGTTTCATTACATTTAATGCTGGCTCTGGAATAGGGGTGGGGAGCCCCTTGAGGCGCCATGAAGCAAACTACTCACGAAGAAGAAAGGAAGAGAAACCACAGGTAGTCAGAGTGAAGATGGGACACCAGGCTGAGAGAGAATCAAAGGCAACACAGTCATCACGAGGCCCGGGAACATTAACTAAAATACCAGGCTGCCAGATCCCTGTTAGACCACCATAACCCCTGTGCCCCAAATATCAGCCCAACATATTAGCAAAAACTGCCACAAGAGTGTGTATTTTAGATTATGGGCACAAAGGTACACCACAAGCAGGCTAGACTTGATAACACTGTGGACGACCTGGGAAAACAAACCTTGGAACAACGAACATGGAACAGGATCAACCCACAAAGCATCCACCAAGGCAGAATCAGTGGTACAATGCAGAGCGCCTCTACCAGTCACAGCACATGATGCACTCCTGGTCTAACCACCCAAACATCAACAACCAAGGGACCTCTCTGGAAACCCACCGACTCAATTCTTCGCCAGAAAAGGCGATGGTTGCATACACACACAACACCAACTAGGGTCAAAATGAACAAAAACCATGCCTCTGGAGAAAGCATTAAGCTCCCCAACCCTACAACCATAGGCAAGCAACAACAGGAAAACAACCTTAGAAAAGAAATCCTGGACCGAAAGGGACACAATAAACTTCAATGAAGAAAGAAATGTGAGGATGCTATCCAAGGACCAAACAGGATCAGGTGGTGGATGAACAGGCTAGGAGTGAAAATGCACAAGACAGCTTCCATAATGGCACCGAAGAGGTATTAACACTTCTTGAGGTTATCTCGAGTTGATTTCGGGGCTATAGTGTCCCCGCGGGCCCGGTCCTCGACCAGGCCTCCACCCCCAGGAAGCAGCCCGTGACAGTTGACTAACTCCCAGGTACCTATTTACTGCTAGGTGAACAGGGACATAGGGTGAAAGAAAACTCTGCCCATCATTTCTCGCCGGCACCCGGGACCAACAGGATCACGTGTCCAGCGTGCTGTCCGCTTGGCTGGCTGGCCGCGTGAATGCAAGCAGTAGTGGTTCTGCCAGCACTGATCGATAAGAAGAGACGGTATTCAGCATAAGATGGTGATCAAGAAACAACCAAGGACCAACAGCACCACATGCATAGACACCAAAGAGTAACAACGAAGCTCTAAAACTACCGGATAACCCAAATACATAGAGATTATCGGGCTTCTCGTACAGTACTCTGGAAACCCTTCTTTATCTCATTCTGGGCAGCTGTGACATAATTCATCAAACAGTTTACAAACGTCACTCTTTCTAATACCCTTTCAGTCAAGTGACCTCCAGAATACTCGTAGCATTATGTAAACCATACTACACAAGAGTGCCTCTTAATTATGCATGGGGAGAATACTTACAGGCTTCTTGATACAAACTGGGTTCTGAGTGCAGCAGCAGCAGCAGTGGGCACGTCCTACTGCCTCTGCATCATGAATATAATTGCTCAGCGAGGCTGGCACTATGAACACACTGACCCATGTGCTGTTAATCAAATGATCTGCAAGGCAATAACTATCTGGTTGGGCTGAATTTCACTTTATCTACATATTGCAGGCTACAATGCACTACCTAGCCCATTCATTCCATTCACCATCACTTCAGGAATCGCATTTCTTCTCTGCTGGCTCTCACTTGACTCGCTACCTTGTAGCTTGTTTAAGAATATATAATATAGCTTATTGCTGTGCAAGTCAATGCCCATCATGAATTTATTATTTGACTTAAGTGTACTGCAATTCTATTAAGTTAAAAGGGTTGTAAGACTAAATAAAAACAATTCAATCTAATACATGGATATTCTCCAGATATCATACATCTACTGCAACTTTAGGAACAAACAAACAAGACAAAATCATAAGGCATTCATACCAATTACCTGATTAAAAAAAAAGTTTAATTCTGGGTTGTGTAGTTGGCGATTGTTGATGCAGAAATCCTTGCTTGCAGTTGTCGCCTGATTATATTAGCTGACCTTGGCAGATGTCTTGCTCTGTATTTATTCAGATGCCACTGATGACTGCAACGAGAGAGAGAATGGCAAATACAGATGAGGCAGCATCGTCTGCTCCAAGGAATGATATTTTCCTCCTATTTAAATTACATGAAAGCTGGATGCCTGGAGAAAAATTCTACAATAAAATTTATTATTATTATTCTCATATCCAATATCATCTATAGGTTTAAATATTGGTCTAAATCAAAGCAACTGCAATTTGTAATGATATAACTAAACATGATTATTGAATAAACACAATCATGAAACATTAATACAGATGATAATAGCAACAAAGGACGAGATGTCCCAAGGACTTCAAATTCCACTTAACTTTTAGTGAAAAAATCATAGACAGATCCAGTAGAAGCATCACTGTCCACTAAAATTAATCGGACTTGGAAGTGAGGATCTTGTTGGTTGGAAGTGAGTATCTTGTTGGTTGGCAACCTTCAGTGACAAACTGCCACCTGGTGGTGATCATGGAGGTTGGCACACGTTTCATACCTACATTTGTCAATTGACACATTTTCTGTTTGTCTAGACAGCCATTGGATGTTTTGGGGTGACATTCTAAGTGAACTGTTTGCTTTGGTGGAAGTGATTTTAAACCACTATGCTTTTCTCCCCCTATGTGAAAACAGAAGATTTTAGGCCTATGTGCACAGGCAAAAGGTTCTAAAAAAATGGCTTTGTGTATTAATTAGTAAGAATATCAATCCCAGAGGGCATGCCAATAGTTAAAATCACTCTAAAGGAGCACCGGCTCCAACAATGTGTAAGAGAAGTTTAAGATAGAGAAATCAGAATACATAAAAGGAAGACAAATAAAATAGATGGAATGCCACTTACTCACAGATACAAGTGGCCAGGGAATGCATGTTCAGCTGAAGAAAGGAACCAAATGGAACATCATTCCAGATAAAGACAGCAGTAGAGTTAAGGGTACCAGAAAAAGCTGGAGGGGAGGAGAAAGGAACAACAGTGGAAAAGACAAAGTTGAATGCCAAGCATCGGTTCCTGGTGACACACACACAAAGTGGTGAAACTGCTATGTCAAAAGATGTAGTTCACTAAAATTGGCATAAAAACATGTACTATATATATTACATTGAAGAATAAACATTGTGAAGAAACACTACAGGGAAGAAGAAAAAAAAAGCTAAGAGAAAGGACTATACTAGGGGACATCAGGAAGCAGCAGTTGAGTGGGGCCAAGTAAGGACAAATGGTGGCATGCTCTATATCAAGGTGCATCACCAGGAGGTATGAACAAAGGCGATGGGAACTTTTATAGAGAATCTAGCCAACTCTACCAATGAGATAGGAGGAAATCCATGAACAAGATTGAAGGAGGTAGCCAGAGTGAGGGGTTCAGCCATCTTTCCCTTTGCAGAGGAGAGGAACCAGGGGCCAGATTCACAAAGCAGTTACACAAGCACTTACGAACCTGTACATCTTTTCTCAATCTTTGGCGGCTTTGTTTACAACTATTAAACAGTTAATGAGCTCCGAAGCACCAGGAGGCTGTTTATAACAATAACAACCGTTGATTGGCAAGTTTTCGTGCTTGTAAACTGTTTAATAAATGTAACCAAAGCCGTCAAAGATTGAGGAAAGATGTACACGTTCGTAAGTACTTGCGTAACTGCTTCGTGAATCTGGCCCCAGGTTTATGTTTCTGACAGAGGCGTGGTAGCTCTTGACCCCTACACTACGCCCCTGTTTATACCCATCATCATCCTGGTGCGCAAGAATAAAATAATTATATTTTTGTTTCTAATAATTAAAATGTGTTCCCTGATCATGAAAAAATTCAAAACAAATTATATGTGACTAACTTTGGCGATAGTGAAGCCCAGAAATCTCACGACGACGTCAAGATTCACAAACATCTATGGTGTAATCGCCTCTGTCAGGAGTTGCTGTGAAAGATACTGTTAGATATTCATTTCAATGTTTCGGATTTGTTTTTTTCCTGGCTTTTTGCAGTAATATTATTCAATATGTTATTTCAGAAATTTATATAATAAATGCATGGTACATCAGAATGCTCAAAAACAGTGTCACTAATATGCACGTAATATTTAATGCCTAGAATATAAAACATGCGCTTTTGCTGTTTTTGCATTATATATGTATAACTACATTTTTATGCACCATTACGAATCACTAAGCAGGTCTGATGTGTGTAATAAACTTGGAACCAGTTATCAGAGCTCAGCCTAGCTCTGCACATTTTGTACGAAGTTGTAACTGCAAGCATTAAATATACAGTACTGTATTAAATTTTCTTCATATTTCTAATGTCATTACAATTGATTTTTCAAGTGCAATGATGCACTGGGTTGTCAATAATGCTATTTCTATCACAGAACATGTAAAGGGTAAGTACTATATGCAGATATATTTGTGTCACTAATATGCCCACAGTATTATATTTATGAATAATAAAAGTTTTTGATGTTACTTCACTACACACACCTTAAATATAACAATCTGCATGTAACAAACTAAAACATAATCTGCACCATAACAAACCACTAAGCTGACCTAGAATGGTGTCATAACCCACAGGGGTAAAAGAACACGTAACTTATGCTTCAAAGTTCCTCAACCTTATTTCCAACACCTATTGCAGAGGCATGAAGAGGGGACGTATTCCTGAAAGGAACGTTTGGCACCAGTAAGAATTATAGAAGACGTGAGATTCCGACTGTCAAAGATATCAAAGATTGCGAGGGAACCAAGTGAACCTATCGACCTGGATAGGATAACCTTGAACTTTGAGGATGTATTTAATATCTTCATGGCAGTCTTAAGTTCCCTGTCCCCAGCTGCAGTGTGGGGTTGGAGGATGGTGGTGTTGATATTGACATTTAATTGGACATTTTTGGAAACCAGAACTAGGATCTCGTCATTATGAGGCAGGGCGGCTAGATACTCGGCTGCCTCTTAACGTAGCCGGAATTATGCAGTCTGATCTTTCATCATAGTCCCTGGAGCAGGAAAGAATAGTAGCATCATAAATGGTCGATGAGTCACAATAACGTGGCTGAAGTATGTTGACCAGACCACACACTAGAAATTAAAGGGACGACGACGTTTCGGTCCGTCCTGGACCATTCTCAAGTCGATTGTCACAATCGACTTGAGAATGGTCCAGGACGGACCGAAACGTCGTCGTCCCTTCAATTTCTAGTGTGTGGTCTGGTCATCATAAATGGTGCTATCCACTTCTTTTAACAGGAGAGTCCTAGTACATCAAGCATACTCGTACAAAGACCCTAATGAATTAGTGCCTTTAGCTAAAGGAGACCAATGAAAGGTACTGGTAGGCGATGAATCACAATAACGTGACTAAAGTATGTTGACCAATCCACACTAGAAAATGAAGGGACAACGACGTTTCGGTCCGTCCTGGACCATTCTCAAGTCGATTGTGTAACTTAACTTGAAAATGGCCCAGGACGGACCAAAACGTCGTCGTCCCTTCATTTTCTAGTGTGTGGACTGGTCAACAAGGGTACTGGTATTATACGGTGTTGTTATTAAATAAATATTACTGGGAAGAAACAAATTCAACTCATTCCTCATATTTATTCAGAGTACAATATTTCATATTTTTAACTGAATCCCAGAAAACTGGAGAAAAAAAATATTTTCCAACCACCTCATCATTCATGCAGTGATATAAAATGAATTAGTACTGAGGTAATTTCATTGATATCCATTTCTCGGCTTCCTTAAATAAGGGAAGTCAAAAAATGTTTTTTAAAGCAAAGTTAATAAAACCTGAGAACTAAAAATATATCAAAGGCTTCAATGGCTGTAAGGCAAGATGCGAAAAAAAAAAAAGAAGTCGGCATACCTTAAACGTATGCTCTTTTGGAAGCTTTAGATAACAAAATGACATTTGTAATACTTTATATTAACCCATTAAACAGCATATTAATATCATTTCAGACTCACAATGCCTACCTACTGGGTAACAAGGTAGTCCATATGAAGAAAATACTGTATTATTAGACTGTTATTTTGGATTAGTTATTTGGTCGGAAATGACTAGACCAGACTAGTCAAACATGCTTCTCTAAATGGTTAAATAGAATTTAAGTAGATGCATAGGTAATGTAAATTTTCTTTTATACTTTTTTTAGGACTGTTTTTTACGATTTTTATGTAGTTTTTTAACTTTGCTACTGTTATTTTTTGTTTTTGTTTTAGTGTCATCTGGCCAGATAACATATCAAGCTCACCAATATACATGACAACAGGTCTACACAGTTTTCTGTATGACAAAAGCAAATGGGTATCCTCCAAACGACTGAATTGGGAGCTCCTAGTTAAGGAGCTAGTCTTGGGTATACACAATGCCCATGTCAAATGCAACACACATTTCATAGAGTACAGCTCTAATGAGAGTTGAACCATGGCTCATCATTTTACTAGAAATTACAAATATTATGCTAAATTATATTTCCTCCTGGGGAAAAAAGTTTGACTTTAAATCAACAGCTATCCCATCAAAATTTAACTATTCCTTTGAGAAAGATGTGTTTGTATTATGTAGACAACATTGGCTAAATAGGGGATAACAACACCAGAGTAAATATATATTTCCTCCACTTATTATAGACACTAGAGATTCCCTTAATAGGCACTAATGTAACTAAGGCATGACTCTTACTTCAACAATGTTGGTGCCGCTCCTTTTATACTTTTACCAAACAACATTGGCTTAAAAGATAATGGCAGAAAATGATGACAGTTGTTATACAGCAACTGGAATATATATCGTATATATCATAACTAAATATGACGTAGTAAATGATCTATAAAAAAATATATCAGATTCCTTAATTCACTATATACTTAAGTTACTGAATAAAGCTTTCGGAGTAATCACTTCAGTGTCGTCGACATTATCACATCATGATGATAGCATAAATGAACTTGCAAGCACCATTCCTTTCATATAAATATACTGTATACTATAGGCACAGAAGACTGGCCTTGCAGGTTTACATAGACCACCTCTTCCACGAGACAAACATTCTAATTATCTTAAAGTTCCTCCTTTTTCACAGCTCGTCTTTCATCTAAAAGGATTTGATGGATGTAGACATCCAGGTTTTTATCTGAAGTATCAATGAGACTTAAGGAAAGTACCATAGATTCATCATTTTCCTTTTCTATATCCTTCAATACTGACACAAACGCACGATATTCTACCAAGTCCTGGAAACGACGAGTGTCTTCAGGACTCCCAGTCCACATTGGCAGCAACTATGCCTGATGAGAGGGAGAGAGAGAGAGAGAAAAAAATGACATGAAGCTATATTATCCTATGTACTATTTATATTTTGGTGACTTGCCAAGTCAAAGAAACAAGAAATTTACTATAGCACTAGCAATGAAAATTTCTCCACTAATTTTTTTATTATACATATATTTGTCACCATTTTGAAACTTAAACTTTATTATATAACAAATATTAACACATCACATTTACCTCTTAACAGAATCTATAGGGAGCGAGATCTGACCATTAGGGACAAGCCTGTTGGTACAGTATCTGGTTACCTACTTGATGGGGTTCTGGGAGTTGTTCTACTCCCAAGCCCGGCCCGAGACCAGGCTTTACTTGTGAGATCTTGGTCCACCAGGCTGTTGCTTGGAGCGGCCCGCAGTCCCACATACCCACCACAGCCTGGTTGGTCCAGCACTCTTTGAAGAAAACTATCTAGTTTTCTGTTGAAAATGTCCACTGTTGTTCCAGGAATATTTCTTATGCTCGCTGGGAGAATGTTGAACAACTGTGGACCTCTGATGTTTATACAGTGTTCTCTGATTGTGCCTATGGCACCCCTGCTCTTCACCGGTTCTATTCTGCATTTTCTTCCATATCGTTTACTCCAGTACGTTGTTATTTTACTGTATAAATTTGGGACCTGACCCTCCAGTATTTTCCATGTATATACTGTATATATTATTTGATATTTCTCTCATCTTTTAGGTTATTACATTTTTGTAATAATGAAAGAAATGCACAAAAGAAATGAAAGTTTGTAGCCCATACACACACACTTTCAGATACTGCAAAAAAATATTACTGGCAAATCGTGAAAACAATAAGGTATGTGATGACTAAGACGAACATTATAACATTCTTTAATATTTACTTACCGTGTAATTTTGCCTTGATGGCTTGGCAAGGAAGGCGACGAAACTTAGATGGAAGTAACTGCACTTTATCCTGCGATAAAACAAAGCAATCTCCAAAATCAACAAATAGGCCTGCAACTATTCCTTCTTGAGCCGTAGTTATGTGTGCTCTGCAAATCAAGAATGAATTTAAATTAATTTTATTTAATTACATCATGAATCGAATAGTTTGTTTAGTTCAAATCGTTAAGTGGATCAACATATACATACATAGTGTATGTACTGTACATGTATTTGACTTTCAAGCCGATACACAAAGATCTCCCTCAAGGTGCCTGGAGACAAAATGATGTTAACACCATAAAGTATCCCTGCTAGGTATTCCTAATTAACATTTATATCTTAAATCACCAAAATAAAGCCAGTCATTTATTTAAAACTATTATTACTGTACACTAGGCTGATTTTTAAATGCCAGAAACATAAGTCTTACCTGTACCATGTATCATCAGTGTGCTTTACAGCATAATATTCTCCAACCTCAATATCCACCAAGTCGTCACAATGGATGGGATTATTATAGTATGCTTGAAGTTCGGATGTTAAGGTTGAGAGTGACTTAGTCATTTTCCATGACTGAACCTGAAATATTGAAACAAAATAAAAAGGTGATTCGAGTACCTAGTATTATTAAAATATAAACATTTTTAAGAGAATACTTACTAGAGCAGAAGGTTGTTTACATGTGAGAAACTGATAATACACAAGAAAAAGATTTATCCAATAACACATCTTGTGAGAGTTTCAGCATGTGAATTAGATGATTGATGGAAGAGAAAATATCAATCTCAAGAGATTTTGAAAAGTAACTCGTCAGGAGCCACTACTGATGATGCCCTACAGTGGCAGAAGCAAGACCTGCAAATAGGTCAGACTGGTCGTTTGAAGTAGCAGTTCTAGAAGCTCGACTATTGGGTCGTTTGCAGCATGCATCTGCAAACGACCCACATCACATGAAAGGGCAGGAGCGAAGAGGCATGCATTGAGGGACTCTAAAGAACCCCCCAGAAACACCTGTAATACAGAAGACACCTTTCCCTCCCCCTCAAGTTTGTGGGTACGACAGGAACCACACCAAGCCCCAAGCGAAACTAATGAAAGGACAATATGCAAGCCAGGATAACTCTGGAACCTTGTAACACACCCAATAAGGGAAGTAAGAGCCGAACTCTAAGGAAGCCGGGTCCATAACTGAGGCGTAACCTGGGTTGCGCAGGAGGTACGCACATAGGGCCTTTTGAGCTTCCACTGGGGAAACCCAGGAAGAAGGAAACCTCGAGAAGGATGAAACTGAAGGGCCCAAGACACTCAAATGAATCCTGGGAGGGAATCGCACCCAATTGAAACTCATACAAGGAGCGGGATAAAAAAAACTCCTTCCCTTGCAACACAAGACCCTTCACAGAAGGCACCAAGGTCCACAAAAGATCAAACGGGATCCAAGAGCCCCAGTCGGACTCCTTCCAAGCCCCGAGGCAGAGCCATCATTCATGCCCACTGCCCGAGATAGAAAAACGAAGTCCAAAGAAGAGGCTTCAAAAGAAGGGGCCTGCTGGAAAGACCCAGAAGCCCTGGCACAAGAGGCTCAATTGCCTCTGCACCCAAGAAAGAAGGGGGCAAACCCCCAGATCAGTCCAAGCCACAACCCAAGCTAAACCCTGCCCCGACTCCGAAACCCACAGACGTTTCGGAGTTGGAAACTGAGTTGGGAGAAGGATGAATCATGCTCACCAGAGAAGGAAGGAGGCAGTGTGGACGGAACCATGGTTGAATTAACCAACGCCAAGTGAGGGCAAATCTGGGGCATCTAATATGGGCACACAACTTAAGACTACTACATGGGCTTCCTGGTCATTTTTGTCCACTATTGTGGACAAAACATAGCAAAATTACATTGCTTATTAGAACTTTGTAAATAAAGAGAATTAGATCTATGTGGGAGGGTCATGTTACTGCTACTTGGGGCAGTGTGGGTTGCTGCATGACACTGGTGGGTCATGTAGACATTTTGTTTGGGTGGATGAGTGATCGTATACTGGGCATTTGTATAATGGGGACTTCCTATACACAACAGCTGCACACACACACACATAAGCATTATATGACAAACAGTGCTGGGAAGACGGGACACCACGAGTGTAGTTCTCAACCCTTAATTACACTTACATAATTACACTTGGGTAATTACATAAACACGTGTGCGTGCACATACACACACACAAAGCACAAAATAATGCTACTCACAGCAAAGTTAGAAGGACTAGCAGCAAATGTGACAAAGACATCAAAGAACTGTCCCACAGCTGGAATTTCTTGGGGGACTAGATTCTCTAGTCTTGAGCTTCTTGAGAGACGAGGAGATTCTGGCAAAGAATCATGCTGGCTACCTATGGAAGACGGGCCGGAGGTACCTATGAAGAACAAAATATATTTATTCTCTGACACCATGTCTATCTGTATTGCATGCATCTTAGTCTTGTAATCTCTTCACCTATTTCTGTCCCCCAATTCCTTAATCAATTACAGTACTGTCAACCTATGCAAATAAGTCTCAACCTCAATAAATCTTTCCTAATCAAAATCATTAGGCTCAAGTTCACTGGCTACTATCACAGGTTTTCAATCCTATATATTGTATATTAGCAGCACAAGATACATTAAATTATGCTATCTATAAGTAAGGTATTTAGGAGTTTGCAATACAAATGTACCAAGCATAAACAGATGATTCAGACAGACATACAGTACCACTTACCATAACTACTGGACGACTGACTGGTGACGGAAGACCGACGGCAGGAGGTCCTTGAACTGGAGAAGACTTCCTTTTCAACACTATTGTTGTTCCTGTCACCTTCACTACTGCCAAAAGAAAACTATAATATGAGCACATAACACCATAAGCATTTACTATTACAGTATAATCTAATGCAACAAAACAAGGACTGATATTTATATAAAGTGTATAAATATCTAATCCAATGTCACATTGCCAGTAGTTTCATCTATTATGTTACGTGGTAATTTGATCCATAAAAAAATCAAGAACCAAATTTCCAAACCAGTACTGTACTTACCCATGCCTTGCCCAAATCTAAACTTACATAATTATTTATTTTTAACTCTGGTACCAAATAAAGCACTACATTAGCTTATATAGTGTAGACATTTATTAAGCAACTCCAGATAAAATTTATAGAACAATTAGATTTACCATTTACTTTCCTATCATTAAATAGGTTTCAAAAGTCTATATCAGGAAATAAATTGTATAATAGAAAACTTAGCTGACAAATACAGCATTTTTATGATGTTTATTGCTAGTGAACAATGGTCGAGTTGGGATGGAGACAGGAACCGGGTTGAAACCAAAGCAAAACACCTGAGAGGTGAAAGTAACCATGAACCCAACAGGAGGAATAGCTAATGGGGTAAAATAATTTGCATATGGCAACCCCCAAACTGTACCCAACAGTCGAGGGTCAGTCCCTAAAATGTTCATCGGCAACAAAATTTGGGAGGTGAAGCGAAGGCGAAAGCCACTGTAAGGACACCAGACACTGTGGAAGAAAACTAGTAGCCATCTTACATGGGTAAGGGAGGCAAGCCTGTGTCTTGGAAAACAAAACAAAAATTACATCCATGAAATCCTTGCCAAAGCAAAATTTTTTGTTTACAAACTAGACTGCACCACCACACAGGATAAGCAACTGGCCAGCAAACTACCAAACACAGTTGAGTTGTAGCCAATATAATAAATGTCAAACTGGAATGTATTTCTCAGTTAATTAAACAAACTATACCCAGCACAAACACCTAAGTCCTAATACACAATATCTATGAATCATGAACGTAGTGGGGAACCAAAGAGGAGAACCTCACTACTGAGGTGCACACTTGTTATGTACAGATGATAACCCTAGTTATCAGTAATGTAGGTGAAAAACTTTCAGGTCTGTAGAAAGCATCTGACTATATTTTAGGCTTGCTGGAGGAGGTGGTTGAGTAAGCTTAATGCTTTCTTAACTTGTTCCGCGTTTTGCTGGGCAATTAAATTTTGCCAAACATTACCTTGAAGGAGGATCGAGTTTTGGTGCCCCCCCCCCCCCCTCTCGGTACTTCTGTGCGCGCTACACGTTGGTAGTGGCTTTATCTCCGATTCCCACCCCTCTGATGGGGAAACAGTTCGAAAATAACCTAGACAATGAAATAAGCTAAAGGGGAAACTATCGAGAGCGTTAAAAAGAAAAAAAGTCGCCTAGACTCCACAATTTCATGAAGCATTCAAGTTATGTCTATTGGAAAATCCTCTAGGAAGAAAAACATGACAAAAGGCATAAGATATCCAAACTGGGAATACCTAATGAATGTGCCTGCCTCACCAAGCTCATACAACTGAGAGATTGATAGAGAAACATACCTAAAGAGACTAGAGTCCATACTTAAAGTAGCATTGATAGAGACAAGCTCATTCTGAGGTTGAATCCTCTTGAACAGCTCAACTGAGGGTGGGTCACCACTTGTTCCATCACCTTGCACCTGAAAAGATATACATTCTTGAGGTTATCTTGAGATGATTTCGGGGCATTAGTGTCTCCCCAAAATGCTACGCGTACTAGTGGCTGTACAAGAATGTAACAACTCTTGTATATATATAAATAAAAAAAGAATGCAATTCCCAGGTTGTGGCCCCATTGATACTGCCACCATTGCTCCCATTGCTGACTGTTGTCACATCACCAGCTACCCCATGCAATGGTGATTAACTGTCCAAACCAGATGTCCTCAAGATAAAATACCAGAGTAGACTTCATAGGTGACATTATGTTGCCAGCATTTTATGCTCTTCACTACCAGAAGTGATTAACAAATCTGGTCTATATGGTCATCAGCTGACTTTCTCATCTCTTTGTAAGTGCTGTTAGGCTTAAATCTTAAATCTCCACTGTAAGCAAACAAAGGAATCCATTAATGTAGCAAAGTGACATTTAAAAAAGCCAAGATGAGAAGGCAAGTAGTATCATCACACAATACAGGAATATGATTCAGACAAATACAGCTAAATTTAATTTACCTTGAGGAGTAGAGGAGTGTTTTCTGCCAATAATTCTTGAAGGCGCTGGCAGGTTCGAGGCGTCCAATGAAGTCCTGGGTTTGGTGGAACATTGTGTAGGCGACACTGCAAAGCCTAAGCAATAAAGAAGGCATTACAGTATGTGTTAACATTGAAACACTATTTATGTAGTGTCAAGTATTCCTTCTTGAGATACCTAGTAATTAAATGTAATATCTGGGCCTGAATCAATACACTGATTTCTAGTCAAGAGGTTATTTAATTCAAAACTCTCCCCACTACATGTAATAAAACTTTGGTCTTACATGTAAATAAACTATATTTTAATGGAAACATTATTGCATAATACAATACTGATAATATATCTACCTCTTGGTAGATGGGAACTATTTTAGAATATAGTTTCAGGGAGGCCACAAGGGGCTCACCACAGAAAAGTGAAATTTGACTTTGCTGCCCTGCACCTCCACCCACCACAGAGCCCAACAAAAGAAGACAAGCATATGGGCAAGCAACCTCGAGGGTAACTGGAACAGCATATGTGGGGTCACCATTTAAGGGTCTGAGTGGTGAACCAGACCCAATTAATGGTACTGTATTCTAAAGACATAGGGATACCAATCCCTGGTTGATAGGGGTTCTGGGAGTTCTTCTACTCCAAGCCCGGCCCGAGGCCAGGTTTGACTTGTGAGAGTTTGGTCCACCAGGCTGTTGCTTGGAGCGGCCCGCAGACCCACATACCCACCACAGCCCGGAACGTCTTAGAAAACAGTCTAGTTTTCTCTTTAATATGTCCACGGTTGTTCCGGCTCTATGTTCCCTCAATGCCTACTTGATCCAATGTCTAACTAGACAAGCCGATTGATTCAAGTGGGCCACAGAACCTCTCATTTTACCCATCCCCCACCGAAGAAGCATGGTAGGGGACATTGTTGAGCAGCTGCTCAACAAGACCCTAAGGGAATGCAGGGATCTCCATGCATGGGGAACACACAATGCAATTTGCTTGTAGTGCCACCATAGCAGGTAGGAGAGGGGAGCAGAAGCCACTCCCACTTACCCACAGGCAGTGCAAAAGAAACTACACCATTATTTGATTATGTACATTATTCCACCGAGGGGCATCTTTATGGACAGGAGACTGGCAAACAACCCGAGGCCCAGAAGTGTATAGGCACCGACAAGGTAAGCCCAAAGTTCAAAGTTATCTCGACTTATTTATCTACAACCTAGGTGGCTGAAAATCTTTACATTTGTGTTGAACATAATTTAATAACCTTATAATTAAATCTTAGAACACAATACCTTCAATGTAGTTCCTTGGTATATTCTTATTTATAAAAGCTTTCTGTAATTTCATTATTCTATTGATTGATAGCCACCTTAAACTACATTGATTAAAAACTTACCAGGAACTCTCTTGGCAAATGTTTAGATAAAAAGGCCAAAGTTTACTCGACAGAATTCATGTGAAAAATAAGCATGAAATGATACATTATGTACTGGGAGAAATACATAGGCAAAAAAGAGAAATTTAAGTTTGCTGAGCAAATATTTTTTTAGAAGAGAAACTTTTTACTACAAAATCAGTGTAGCAAATTTAAACAAAAAATACTAAAATAATGAATCTCATTAACTCAACTGTTAGAATATTTTACAACTATTTACATACCCGTAAGCTTAATACTTTGTTCTTTCTGGAATGACCTCGGGCAAAACCCTCTTTAGACATGTTTAAATTCCTTCAAAAGTCTTAAAAACTTGGAGCAATTAAAATAATCAAAGAATTGTATGTACTGGTTTGGCTATTATACAAGTGCAAACGTTACCACTCAAAATGATACAAATGAATAAATGAAAACAAAAAATGAACAGAAGAGTAAACAAATAAATGAAAATGGGAAAAAATGGATTAAGAGCATTCAGTGAACTGGGCTGTGAATAGTAAATAAAATGTAGGAAACTACTTAGTTTTGCAGTAGAGTACTGTGAGTAACCAAAGGAAGACACCACCAGAGGAAACTAATGCCTTTACCATTCTCAACATCATTACACACTTCTAAACTAAAACCAACAAATAAACCATGAAGAATAGTAATGTTTTATAAATTAAATGATCATTTAATAGATGGGAGATAAATGAAGTATATAATAAGAATAATATGATAAGAATTTTGGACATAATGCAAATTGAAATATATTTGCATTAATGAGAATTTCATATTAATGAATCTAGACAAAAATATATGAAATGCTTAGTTTCCCTCATGACAGTACACGAGTAATTTAATTTGCAAAACCAATGCAAATACCAGCACAAAAGGAAATGGTGTCATGAAAAAACTACAGTAACTATAACTTGTGGAAAATCAATTGTATCGTAACATAAGGTGGGCATAGAAAAAAGGGCGAGAGTGAGTGTGTGTAAGTATTTACCTATTTGTGCCTGGGGGAAATGAGCTGCTATTTTTCTTTAAGCTCTTGGACCCTGCCTTTCCAATCTCCAGTTCTCTAATGTAATGACTCCTAACCTATTTTCTTTTGTTATACTTATTAAGCTTATTATTGGAAATCTCCTGGATGCAACCCAGAATGGCTATCTAACTCCTAGATATCTATTTACTGCTAGGTGAACAAAGGCATCGGATGAAATAAAATGATGCCTAAAACACCTCTGTCCTACCACAGGGATTAAACCCCACAATCCTCTGTTGTGAGCTGACAATGTAGTGTGGGTGAATATGTATCTGTGTGTGTGTGTGGGGATGAGGTATACATGATACACGAGAATAAATATATGTACACATGCACAAAACACATATCCTAAAAAAAATACTATCACATTGTTTCACAATTAATTACCCGTACATTAAAATGAACAAATCCACAAGGGCCGTGACGAGGATCCTCGTCACGGCCCTTGTGGATTTGTTCATTTGATGCATCACGTTAGTGTGATTTCTGTGTGTAGTGTACCCCTACATTCTCAAGCATGCTCTACTGAACACACGACACATTACATTATCACGCTACCTTACAGCAAACCCTGTACATCCTCACAGCATAACCTGCTTACTAAATACAGTACTGTACTGTACTTTCTACATGCCACATTAATAATGTTACTGAAAATATATTTTGCTTTATGGCTAAAATGACTTGTTTAATGCCACATGGTTACATGACTGGATGCAACAAAAGAATCCAGTCATGTTTCATTGTGCTATACTTAAAAGCTTTAAAAGGTAATAAAACAAGACGTGCAGTTGCATGATGTCTTAAATTTTGCAATAAAATTTAACTAACATCTCACCACTACATTAATAAAACCAGGAATAATATACCAATCCATAAAAGTTTAGGTACAGTATATATATGCAACAATCCAGGGTACAGTTAATGAAACGTCATGCATAACTCATTCATTAGAAAGAAGTGCTGAATGTACTCAGTAGCTCCACACTGCACTGTCTTTGAGCACCACAGAAACATCTCCGAAACTACCACATCTCTGAACTTTTCAGACTTACCTGAAGGCCTGAATCTGGAGGGTTTTCAAGGAGGTAAGGGAAGCATAGGGATCAGAAATCAACCAAAAATTTAGTCAAACTGCCAAAAATGTACAAGGAAAGCAAAACTACAAATCTTTATTAAGAGAAAAGATGGAATAGGGAAACAGTTAACTTAATGTGCGTCACTAGATAACAGAGCTTGGGGTCACCAATGGGTCCATCAATGGGTCTGCATTAATATGCAGACCCAGATTCTCAGAGAAGCTGGGTAAAAAGACAGATACAGAGAGCTACAGAGTCTACCCACAAAATAATTTTTGTTTTGATCAAATTCAACAACGGTTTACCGAGGTGACCATTGGGGCAAGAAGATCGGAAACCCAGGGTTTAAGGAATGAGGAACTGGAAAGCCCTAAAGAGCCAAACAGGTCCAGTGAGCAAGGGAATATCAAACGTGTAATGAGCAGCCACCAAGCTGCACTAGAGTACTAGAGTTTGACATTCAGCCAAATCTCCACTTCCCTTTGTTTACAGCTTTCTCTTCAATCAGGATTCATAGTTTGTTTTGTTTGGTCTGTACTTTCTGGACAGTTTTACAAAGTTTTGGGGGGATCTCAGATCCTGATGTTCAGTAGGCTTGCACAAGTCCAGAGGCCTGATAGTTTTGTAGATGCCTTTGTGGTACCAGAGCCAATGCACCAGGGTACTATTGGAGGCCAGCCCAAAAATAACAGGGTCTAAACCAACACTCAGACAAGAGAAAATTAACAATTAGCACAACATTTCACAATACAATATACTTTACCCTAATCAATACCTCAATTCTAAGAAAATCCTAAAGATGTGCAGCTAACATGAACGCAATACTCTACCATCCCTGGGATTAAAATTAAACAAAAATATAACTAATGGAACTACTTTATATACAAAATCTAGTAAGTGCAGCTTAAATAATCTAATATAAATACTTTCTCCTGAACTTCAGTGGTAAATGATTGTAAATAACCATAAACCTCAATGACTTGATTACCTGGTATGGGATATTTAATAGCTCATCATACTCATTGTCCAGCTCCTTAATCTTGCTGAGCTGCAGACGATCTGTGTTACCAAAGTCCACAAACCACATCTGAACCTGTTAGTCAAGTTATGGGGGTTAGTGTCATGAGCACAGGCAGCCACACCACTGAAGGTCAGTATATTGTGAGATTTGTCACTGGGATACTTTTGTTGTACGAAACAGCCATGATATCCATGTATCTATATACATTCCTTCATGTATGCTTTTAAGATTATATTTACAAGTTTGAACACATGCAAAATATAATGAAGTATATAAATATAGCCCTACATGCAGGCGATGAGTCACAATAATGTGGATAAAGTTATGTTGACCAGACCACACACTAGAAGGTGTAGGGACGACGACGTTTCGGTCTGTGGTCCAGGACGGACCGAAACGTCATCGTTCCTTCACCTTCTAGTTTGTGGTCTGGTCAACATAGGCCTACACGTAAACTGTGTGCATGATCATTCCATCCAACAGCTGATAATAGTTCAAACAATCTTTGAATTAGTGAAGCAATAATAATTTTCCTAATACTATATATACGACTCATTCAACTATTTTATTCAGGCATTCAAAATACAAATATGTATATATATATATCCCAGTCACAAAGGAAGACACAACTACTGTAATTCAAACCAACCAGGCATGTATGTAAGAACATATACAAAAACATTTTCAACATTCCACAAATGCCAGATACATGCACAGGTTTTCAAAAAAGCCAATATTCAAGTTTAGGTAAATTTACAAGGCAATACAAACACACAATCCTAGTTTTGCTGTATACCACCAACAATCAGTCTACAGAAAGAATGTACATTTTAAGTTAATGCTGAATTCATCGCAATCCAAATTAGCACTATGTCGTAAACCAGTTAGGCGAGAAATGTGCTAATTAGAGCAATCTGTAAAATAATTAAGGAATAATGTAATTTTGGAAACATGTAAAAGGTCTATTGTTTCTGTAGAGCAAAGTAAACACTGACAAATTATTCATCAAAACGTCATCAATTTGCACTGCATTGCCTTAGAAAACAATGCACTTAAGTTTTGCATATCCAGGACTCCCATTTCCTGTGCAGACATGAGAGAACTGAAACATTAAGACCATATTCAACCTACTGATGATAATATCAATAATAATGACAATAATAATAATGACAATAATAATATTGACAATAATAATAATGACAATAATAATAATAATAATAATAATAATAATAATAATAATAATAATAATAATAATAATAATAATAATAATAATAAATTCCAGCATTAAATATAATGAAATGCCTCTTTCTGGTAGGTCCCCTCGGTGGTTCTCCGAGCAAGTCATGATGCCTAAAGAGTGTCATTAGCACCTGCCGGAGATCAAAAGCAGAATTTGGTTAACTCTTTATTGGCAAAGGAAGTCTGGTAATACTAGATCAACCCAAGCCAATAGGAAAAGCTGCCAGAAAGGTAGGGTGCCCAAAAACGAGCATCTGCATGTTGACCCATTCCAGCTATTAGTTACTGGTAGTTACACTTTCCAAACACCAGACGGTAGCTCCGGACTCCAAACTCCTAGCCATCTGTTATTCGCCAACCAATGATGATCCTGAAGGGCACAAACATGAAGCCACCAAAGCGACCCAACCAAAAGGAGGTTGGGTCTTTTTACATAGAAAAACAGGTCAAACCAGCAACTGAAGGCAATGCACCCTCAGCCAAGCAAATCAAGAACTAGATTCAAACCGACAAAAAAGGCCTTCAAGAGCACGTCCTTGAACCTTGGATGAATGGGAACGTGTCAATTCATGCCCCGAAGGTGCATGGAAACAGACTAAGTGCCAGACAAAGAGGTCTGCCCTTTCAAAAATTGGGAAAAGCAAAAAAACAGAAACCTGCAAGAAGACAAATTCATGTGACCTACCAGTACCTAGAAACACACACTTGGGCCCACCCTGAATCAGCTCAAACAGCAATGAGGGACAAAAAAAAATAGCATAGCTGAAATCCCCAAGAGCTGGGATGAGAAACCACAAAGGGTGAAGGTACCCATAGACCCATATTAGGTCGCCCACTGCAAACCCCTTGGCCACACCACCTTGAACCATAGACCCTAGGGAAGAACTGGTTTCCCTACGAAATGCCTCTAAATGCTAAGACCGGTAGTCTCTCTCTCTTTCCCACCCTCCCAAGCAGGAGGCTGGGTAACTCCAAATACAAGAACCTCCAAAGAAGACAATGATTTCTGACAGGAAAACTGAAAAGAATTCTTTCCAGTTTTTAAGAATGATCTTGTGTCCTCAAGACTCCCTTTACCTCTAATAAATGGACCAGATTCTGCTTCTAGTCCCCAGTAAGTGCTTACGACTCACAAGAGCCTGGTGGCATAAATTAGTCTTAGAGTTAACCTGCCGGCAAGCTTGGGGAAGCCACTGAGGAAACTCTGCCAGAAAAATGAGGAGAGAGAGCATCCCTCAGCATTAGGGCATCGACATAAAACACATCTGCTACGTTTATTCACTGATAAATATAAATTGAGATTATAATCCATCCACAATTAAGCTTCTAAAATATGCCATACAAGTTTTGCATGTTTTTAGTCAATAATACACAAAGCCATTCTCAAGATATCACATTAAAATCATTAACAGAAAACAGTACTGTATAGTGAAACTAGGAGATATCCTTTTGGATATTCATATTATGTAAATTGAAACATATACCAATGCAAATTTATACAACATACTTTTTATTATTATGTAATTAAAGTGTTTACATTGCGTGGGAGAATGTTGACTTTACTTATTTTAATCAGATTGAAGAAGCAGTCAGTACTGGTAAATGTAATGTTTCTGACTTGCAAGGTTATGTAAAATTTCAATGCAATATCAACTTCACATATTCAAAACAAAAAAAAAAAAACTCGTGCAGAAAATCGTCTAAATTATAAATAAACTTCTTTACCCCTGGCGAAAAAGTAACACCCAATAATTATCCATGCTTTACTTAGTAGTTATGCAAATATATAAATAAAATATACACACAGTATACTGTACAGTATTTGTATATCGTAAATATATACATATATTTTCCAGTGACTGTTGTAGATGAGAGGGTAAATACTTATTGGATCTTGGGCCCACATCCCATCCCCGTGGAGCTCTAGGAAGCCTTTTAATTCTATTAAGTGTCATGTGGTTTGTGAGATGCATTATGTAATCACTTGTTTTTTCTTTAATTGTAATTGGGATGAAGTTTGTATGTTAGAGATAAACAATATGTATCAAAACCTTACCAATTAAATCAATCAATCAATAGAGTCACTCAAAAAGCTCTTCAATAATCTAGAAAGGGTGCAAAGACAAAACAAGAGCCAAAGTTGGAGCATACTGTATGAGCTCACTAATCTAAAGTCTGCCGATCCCAATACTGTATTCGAGTTGTCTAGCGAAAATTGCAGCCGAATATTTTTCTGGCAAAACTTCACATCTAGATAGAAACTGTGAAACCCAAGGTTTTTCCCTGATAGTGCAGTCTGGTATTGGTTCTAAATCAAGTCCGCATAACTTACTGCCAAACTTCACCATATCCAGATAGAAATCCAGAGATTTTGCCGGAGACTGCAGGCAGGCAATCAGGGCCATGCCGTATTAATCCCAGAGTAGTAGTAGTAGTATAGGCACGGGGTATAGGTGGTGTTGGGGTGGGTGTTTTCAGTGTAAGGCCACATGCCCCTTATTCCCCAGTCAGGAGGGACTATCTGGGGAAATAAGGGGCATGTGGAGGAGCCCATGATCTGTATAATATAAAATAACCAAGAATTATGTTAACACAATTCATTACAGTAAAAACTAAATTATTATTGAATATAATAAATATAAATTTCTTAAAAACTATCTGCACAGGATGAAGATTGAAGTTTCCTGCAAAAATTTGGGGATTTTTTTCCGCTTGATGTCTAAATAACATGCCAGCGTGCCCAGAGTGGACCCGTCCAAGCCAGGCCAAGCTAAACATGTCACGTGCTCTCGGTCCTTGCATTATACCACAGTGCCGCACCATTAATAAAACATTTTCTGAAGCAACTTTGATTATTTTTTTTTTTTTTTTTTTTTTTTTTTTTTTTTTTTTTTTTTTTTTTGCCAAGACAAATGTAGCAAGTCTGGAAGTACACCGTAGCAGCAATTGTCGTGGATGTGTTAAGAGGAAGAAGGTTGTGCTATCATAGACAACCAAATACACTACAGTTTACTCGTGACTTGTGTTAATTTTTCATCCAACTGTGCTACTCCAGAGGTTAGAAACATGTTTCAGTACTTGAGGTGAACCAAAGAGCTGATCATAAGAGGCCAATGAACACAGGAGGCAAACAAGACTATTCTTAATTGGCAAAAACAGCCAACCAAGGCCCTTCAACCAGGGAAGCTTCACCAGAAAGCCAAGATAATTCATACAGTGAAGCTTCAGCAGCTGGCAGTCAAAACTGACCTTGCCAAGCTCATGTACTGAACAGTAATTTTAGCGTTGTTTTAAGCTACGTTATGTAAATTTTCAAGAATTACCGATTTGAAGATACAGTACTGTATGCAGCATCAATCAAGATGACCAACTACAACAAGTCAAGCTGAAGTTTGTTTTAAATTACAATATTGTATATTTTTTAATTATAATGTGTGTAGACATTCAAATTATGTTGGTTGTGGTACAAATTTTTGAACATGTTCACTATTGGACTTCCCCGGTAAGAATTCTGCTTTTCTGAATATCTGGCTTATCCGGCAGGGGGGGGAAGGGTCCTTCCCATATAGTTCGGATAAGTGAGCTCACACAGTAATAAGAAAGAGGAGGAATGACTACCATGATATTAGTAACAGGAATCAACATAAGTTAACAAGATGAAATTTTTAAAATATGTAACTCAATAAACAAGAGGTTCTAGATTCAAGCTAAGGAAACACAGCTGCCTAAAAAATATACGAATGTTCTCTTTTACGAACAAAAGTTGTAAATGGTTGGAACAATTTAAGAGACAGCAATGAATGCCAAAACCAACACACGACAATGATTATAAGAGTAGACTAAACACCACGACCTGTAATCTCATCCTGTAATTTCACTTTGGCAATTACTTAGGTAATTACACAAAACTAAAGATAAAAATACAAATTACAACGGTAATGAACAAAAATATCTTCCAAAAGTTGACTACCCCATAATTTGATATGCATGTGAACACACCGACTGCACAGGTAACAACAGGTCCACATCATGTTAAGATATATCATGACTCGAATTTGAATCAGTCAAAAGATTTATAGTGGAAAATGTATTGAAATTAACAGACAATACAAACTTACCTGGTACTCCATACTCCATCACTAATTAAATCTGAGAATTTAATTTTGGTTATCTTGAGATGATTTCGGGGCTTAGTGTCCCCGCGGCCCGGTCCTCGACCAGGCCTCCACCCACAGGAAGCAGCCCGTGACAGCTGATTAACACCCAGGTACCTATTTTACTGCTAGGTAACAGGGGCATAGGGTGAAAGAAACTCTGCCCTTTGTTTCTCGCCGGTGCCCGGGATTGAACCCGGGACCACAGTATCACAAGTCCAGTGTGCTGTCTGCTCGGCCGACCGGCTCCTGGTTCAGTAACTTCAGCAACAACTTTTGTGGAGTAAATATATACTGTATATATTCTCAGCCTAATGTTATGAACTTAGGAAAATGTACAAAAAGTTAAATAACCACCACCTTTATGCCCTGTATATAAATTACAAGCTACACAGTGTACCTTCATCATTTCTTTACAAAACAAAATTACTACTATTCCATTTGTTTGTTGATGAACCATGAAGTAAATGAGGACAAAATATAAACCACTTCCAACAACCTTGCCATCAGGATCAATGTTACTCCTGGGAACTGCACGGTACCACTCCCCATCTTCGTTGAAGCGCGCCAGATACAAACGAGTAAGGTCGATCTCCATCGCCTCCCCGTGCGTCTCCTCTGCAAAAGAAAAATCAAAAGTAATTAGAAACCCTGATACCATAACGGTTATCATCAGTAAACAACAATAGCTAGCCTACATATGCAGGCATGCATGCACACATACATACATACAGCATATACATGCAGTACATACAGAGAAGAGACACCAAGAGTGGCAAATGTATCAAGAGCTAAACTCCTAGCACATTGATTTTAATCACAGGGAAAATGACTAAGGCTCCCAATGAAGATACACACACAAAAGGACAAATTAATGCCCACTCCATATACTCTTTGATGCCTACTTAAGCAGCATTTAATACAATCAGTAAGAGAGAGAAAGCTGAACAAAATGTAGTTCTGCTGAAGTGTTCACCCAGTGAGGAGGATTAGGGATAAAATACATGGAGCCACGTGGTAGTTACTCGATATATTGAGGCAAATTGCACTAATAGCAAAATTATACTCTATATGCACTAAATTATGAAATAAAAACTTACTTCTGGCAACTTCTAGAATGTTCTCAAGATCTTTGTAAGTTTCAGACTCGATCTGAACAAACAGATCACCAGTAAGAGAGACGTGCATCAGGTACACTTCCGCTATACCTCCAGTCTACAAAACAAAATTGTACTAATTTAATTATATATTTCCAGTTTGTCAAAGATGAGAAAAAAATTATATTTTTAATTATCACTTTAGTTTAAAACAAAAGCAGTGATCGAGTACTGTAGAGAGACCAATAATTTAATGTGTAATTCTTCCGCTTGTTAAATCAAGTGGAAGCTCGTCAATAATTACTACAAGAAACCTGACTTACTGCAGGATTCTCAATGCATGCATAATCAAGTCTAACTGAAATATGAACACGGTACGTAAATATGTACTTGAAAGTGACAGTTCTAAAAGTTTTAAGTTATAAAACCTACCCCTGGAAGTTTTGGCTCCACATAATTTAGCTTCAGGAGTTCAGAAATCTTCTTGTTGATATTAATATCTTCATCTGTTATTGTGTTGAAAAGAATGAGTGAAATGGGCTCTTGCCAGGAAGTCACTTTACCAACCAGTGTCTGTCCAAGTGCCAGATCCTGAAGAAGGGCAAGTGCACTGGGATCCCTCCTTGCATTTTCTAAATGTGCCATAGAACATCGTAGGAGCTGTAAAAGTAAAAAAATATTGTATTTATTAAATATATAGTACAATGTAAATTTAAAATTAAAAAATGTGAAATTACTTACTCCTTATACACTAAAAATGGTTCGTTCGAAAGATGGTAATTGAAAACAGTTTCTAAGACTAGTATTGTATATCCATCAATATGAATAAGGCAATTCACATATCTAAATTTTTAACAAGTTGGAGAACCATGCAAGAAGACTTCTCTCTAGTCTTGATCTGTTTCTGGTTGGATTGAGTCAGTACATCACTTCAGCACAATATGTAAAACCAATTTTCTCAAGCTTTCACACTCGACACAGAAGTTGACAACACAAAAAATTCAATTTCAGGAACAAATTATTCATTCCTAGAATAACCTAATTGGATAACCTCTCTTAATATCTAGATACTATACGTATGAAGTCAAGTCACTTGAGCATATGAAGGATCTGGCACACAGATGGTTTCACCTGCATTCAGTACCCGACATGATTGTAGGTCTAAATAAAATTATCAACATTACGCAGTAATGCAAAACATTTATTTGACTTACCTGAGCTGGAAGATAAAAGAACTGCTGATGAAGATCATGTAGCTCGGTAAGATCTATTATTTCCTCATCTCCATGATCCACAAATTTCACCTTAACTTTATTATCTGAAAAATTTGTTTTAGCATAATTGGCATCAAATCCAAAAAATATTAAGTATTTTTATTTTTCGGGGTCATTTTGCATTTTTCTTGCATAATTTTTCACCAAAATAGGGAAGACAAAATACATCAGGACATATTTCCTAAAAAATTAAATGACCAAATGCCCTTTAGATGAAAAATGATAGCCAGCATGTGGTGTGTTGGCAGTGATGCATAAATTCAGATCTGACAGAAAGTGATTTGATAGAGAGCGCGAACAGTATTCAGCAATTTTCTTTTAAGAAATTCCTTTTATGAAAAATGCTTCAATGAAATCGGGGAAAAAGATGTTGTAACCAAGATATGTATACTGTTAATATGTCATCATGAATACAAACATTAGCTAGCAAACAAGCATTAATTTCATTAAAATATTTATCTTTTTCTTAAAAATGTATTATCCATCCAGATGCAGAAAATGTCACAATGTTATTGAAAATAACCCCCACATGAAATCACATTAAAGTGAAAATGCTTTGGTTCATTCTGGACTGTCTTTATCAAGTTATAACTGAGCAAGAGTGGGAGAGGGAGTCAATATAAGAGGGAAGGCGAGGTGAAAGGTGTTGAAGGGCCAGTTGAGTGGTAAACAACAACAACTGAGCTAATGTAAGAACATACAACTAAAGGAAACAGCAGGATGCTTATTGGCTCATACAAGACTACTCCTATCTTGAGGTTATCTTGAGATGATTTCGGGGCTTTAGTGTCCCCGTGGCCCGGTCCTCAACCAGGCCTCCACCCCCAGGAAGCAGCCCGTGACAGCTGACTAACACCCAGGTACCTAT
>NC_091163.1:8470662-8495662 GCF_040958095.1 Procambarus clarkii
CTAGAGAAGAGTCAGAAGAACATGGTAATGACAAATAAGATATTAAATGGCTTATAAAAAGTTAACAAAATATGATTATTCCAAGAGACAATAGATGGAAACTGTAGCCTATCTGAGCCCAATCACAACTTTGAAAGCAAAGAATTAAAAAATAAGAAACTGTGAATATAGTTTTGAAATATACCTGAATGTCAAGAAGAGGATATAATGATTACTCATATCTACCTATAAGCATAATTATGTATTAGCTTGCAGTATGAACATACTTTTCTGCAACTGAGGGGTCTGAAGAAGTACGATTCAGATGTGGATCATGTTGACTCCGATGGCCTTCCGCCGTTTCTTGTTTTGCACAGCTTGCAGGTGGTTTGAATGACGAAGACTGCTTTTCCTGTAGATAGAAACCCACCCTTTTAGAATTATAAATATTATTCAACAGTGGTTATTGTTGTATGTTCATTAACGGAGTAATGCAGTTATCACCACATGATTTAAACTATTATCGCCGGGGTTTTTATATTGTCACGTAATCCTCTGCATTCAAGTAATGGCTTCCCCTAGCAGTCCATCATCAGCTCTACATTAACTCCGTGTCAATTCAGAGGGTTACATACCCTTGTCCTGTACATATTTTAATATTCTTATTATATCTCGGAGGCACAGAAATGGTCGAGCACATTTCGTATCACCTTATGCTCTTTTTCACCTAGTAGGTACTCAGGAGTTAAGTCAGCAGTTGTGGGGGGTTGCATCCTGGGCAGGTTCAGTAATTCGACCTTACGACCTTGGAGGGGAGGGGAGACCACGATACAAGCTTAACGTGTATGAACACACTAACTGCCTATCCCCCGACACAGTGAATTATTATTACAGTATTATATTCTCCTATGTTACTTTATATTACAGTGGTTTGTGGTTGTCATTACCTACCGTGCTATAATGCACTATGTAACCGCCAGCTAAACTGGCTTGTGGTTATGCCACCTGCACTATAGAGTAGGGAGTGAGGCAGCACAGCCCAGCCTCCTGTTTTGGTACAGTAGTACAGTACTTGTACTTATAGTAATGACGAGGACCATAGTATATATACCAACATACAACAAAATTAGAAAGAATTTTTAATTATTGTGCTGGACAAACTGGAAAACTATTTTTTACATGTATTGCTCTGATAAACTAAGCTAACCTAACGAACCAATCCACAAGGACCTTGAGTATTCGAACTTGCGCACGGGATGTTCCCAGACGTGCCTTAGTCAACTGTACCATCACATGGTCAAAAGAATTGCAACCTGGAGTGCTACTGAAGTAGTGTATTGAAGTAGGGGCATAAAGGTAGAACATTTGGTTGACAGAACCAGAATGCACGGGGGAATTGTGTGATAACTCCTGTTGTACTTCGAAGAAGCTTTGGGATCTTAGTGAGGGCAGTAGCACTATAGGGGGCCAGATTCACGAAAGCACTTACGAACCTGTACATCTTTTCTCAATCTTTGGCGGCTTTGTTTTCAATTATTAAACAGTTAATGAGCTCCGAAGCACCAGGACACTGTTTATAACAATAACAACAGTTGATTGGCAAGTTTTTATGCTTGTAAACTGTTTAATAAATGTAACCAAAGTCATTACAGGCTAGAATTCTGTTGACCATGTGGTGGTACAGTTGACTAAGGCGCGTCTGGGAACGTCCCGTGCGTAGGTTCGAATACTCAAGGTCCTTGTGGATTGGTTCGTTAGGTTAGCTTAGTTTGTCAGAGCAATACATGTTAAAAATAGTTTTCCAGTTTGTCCAGTTTACCAGTTTACCTTTTTACCTACATGAAAAGTAGTCAGACTTTTAAACTAATTAAAATGTTAAAAAAAATTTGGTTTTAACATACTGGTTGAATGTTTTACAAGCTAATGCATTAGTGAACCAATAATCAAACTCAGAACCTTAAACTATTAGCACTTTCGCCCGGGCATGACGCAGCATTGCGTCATCCATTTACTGTCGGTAATCACGGGGATGACGCAGCATTGCGTCATCCACTAAAATAATTGCCAAAAATCAGGTTTTTATCTGATTTTTTGGGGACTGTTTGAAAACTGTCAACAAACCGAATGCAATCTGTGACTACAATACAAACATGAAAGGTGTTGATCACTTTGACCAAATGATCAAATATTATCACTTCATAAGGAAAACTCACAAATGGATGAAGAAAATGACCATCTATTTTGTGCAAATGGCTATCTACAATGCTTATGTGATGTACAACTACTACACAAAAAATACTCAACTATAATACTACATATACTAAAATACTAAATACTAAACATTTGTGGGCAGGAATTGGGAGTGTAGCTGGAAGGCGTCTGGGCGCTCACTCGCGGTTAACGCGTGGCCCGTCTTCAACTCGTTGGCGGGTGGAGCGTGACCAGGTTTTTTATTTTATATGCTAATGTTCCTCTAGAGAATTCTATTGCAAACCCATTGATACCAAAATGAAAGACCTAGGACGAAAATTGAGGTGACCAGAGAGAAAAGAGTGAAAACATTTTATCGCTTTTGCGCGCTCCTGGGTAACTCGTTCGCACTTTCTCTGTTTGCTGCGGGTAATTACCCGGGCTTTTGGAGTTTATATGCATTTAGTGCTGTAGAGAATTCTATTGCGAACACAATGATACTAAATTTAATCTCATAGGACGAGAATTAAGGTGACAAAGTTGAAGAGAGTATACACTTTTCAGAATTAACGCACGCTCCTGTGAAACGCTGGGACCCAAATCGCACAGTTGAGGGGTGGTGCGCGGGGCACGCCAAAGTGTTAATTCTAGTAAACTTCTTTGCAATTCAAATCCCCCACTGAGCTGATTTTTACTTTGCTTAACCACTTAACTGTGCACCATTTAACCACAACCCTCAAGAGTGCCTTAAGGCGCATTGAGGGTTGCACGATTTTTTTATATAATTAATCCATATTTTAATGTTTTTTTAATGTTTATCACTTTGTGATTTGAAATGAAAATGGTTGAGTTTAGAAACATTGACATTAAACATTAGTTGAGCATGTATAAAAACAACAAAAATATGTCCTTAACAACTGCACCATGAAATTGTTTGCCAAAAACAGGTGCACAGTACAGGGGTTAAATCAGCTTTTACTTAACTAGATCGCCACTGCTAGAATCTTTATTATTTGTCATGGCTGCATTCATTTGAATGCTAAAATAATGACAATGTAAATGAGCATGCATAAAACAAATATAGAAGAATTAGGATATAATACAACTTACCTGTTCCTTCAGCCTGAGTGCATACCGGCCTTTGCAGAGGATGTCAATAAGAATGCCACTATGTCTCTCAGCCTGAATCTTTTCAAGCCAATCATCAGGTAAGGCCTCCTGGTGTTTGTCTTGATAGAGAGTTTGTACATGATCCCACCACATGTTTTCTTTCCTCAGTAGCTGATCAAACAAATACTTTTAATATATTATCTAGAAATGTTCTAATCACAGTCAAAAAGATTACAGTACTGCATCCAGTCCCCTTTGCACAGCATTTCTCACAAGTAAGATACTGTACTATTATAAACTGTTCTGACAGTATAGTATTAAGTAAATACTTTCTACTTTTCCTTATTTTAATTACACTTCTACAGTAGTAACACAAACCTTACTCTTCCCATCAGGTCTACAGTAGTAACACAAACCTTACTCTTCCCATCAGGTCTACAGTAGTAACACAAACCTTACTCTTCCCATCAGGTCTACAGTAGTAACACAAACCTTACTCTTCCCATCAGGTCTACAGTAGTAACACAAACCTTACTCTTCCCATCAGGTCTACAGTAGTAACACAAACCTTAATCTTCCCATCAGGTCTACAGTAGTAACACAAACCTTAATCTTCCCATCAGGTCTACAGTAGTAACACAAACCTTAATCTTCCCATCAGGTCTACAGTAGTAACACAAACCTTACTCTTCCCATCAGGTCTACAGTAGTAACACAAACCTTAATCTTCCCATCAGGTCTACAGTAGTAACACAAACCTTACTCTTCCCATCAGGTCTACAGTAGTAACACAAACCTTACTCTTCCCATCAGGTCTACAGTAGTAACACAAACCCTACTCCTCCCATCTACTGTTGAGGGGGTGGTAAAAACTCCCAGAATCCACTCCGGGTATGATCCAGGTATAAAGGTTTCCAAGACAGAATATCATCAACGTAACCAATAAGCTTAACTGCCAAAGGAATTTTTATTTATTTTTCTGAATTTTTTTTTTATTAAATTTCTACTAAGGGAATTCTTTACATATATACAAAAAAATTATGTTTTAGGTAAATATGTATAATATACAAATTTTGACTTCAATTGAATATTATACAAAAATTACTAATGTAACTTAAAACCAGGCTATATGGATCTCAGAGTACAATCTTTTCAGATGTGATAGGAAACACCGGCTTCAGGGTGGGGTCAGCCTCTACATCAAAGACACACTCATTTGTACTGAGCTGCTAAACACCTCAAATGATATGGTGGAAGTGCTGATAATCAAAATAGAAATTCTAAATGTAGTTATTGTCCTTGTATATAAGTCACCGGAGGCAAACCCTCAGCAGTTTAAAGACCAACTAATAAAAATAGAACACTGCTTGGAAAACCTCACAAATCCAGCTCCGATCATCATCCTGCTGGGGGACTTCAACCTACAGCACCTGAAATGGAAGCACCTGGCTAATACAGTAATATCTGAAAGAATACCAGGAAGTAGCCTAAATGAACAGGCACATGCAAATGACCTGCTACGGATGTGTGACAGGTTTGCCTTAAACCAGCAAATAGTAGAACCAACTAGGAAGGAGAACACGCTGGACCTCATTTTCACTAATAATGATGAATTGATCAGGAACATAATGATTACAAATACCTGTTACTCAGATCACAACTTAATTGAAGTTATGACAACCATGGGGAGTAGACCTTCAAAACCAGTCCAGATTCCCGGTGGAGGAAATTTCAGCAAATTCAACTTCAATAATAAACAGATAAACTGGGAGCAAATAAACCAGGACTTCACAGAAATAAACTGGGAAGAACAGCTAGAAAATGCAAACCTGAACCAGTGCCTGGAAAAAATAAGCTCAGTAGCACTAGAAATATGTTCAAACCGCATACCCCTAAGAAAATAGAGGAAGAGATGCAGATTGGAATGGGAACGTCGTTCCCTATATAGGCGAAGAAAACGAATCGCGGAACAACTTGAGAGTCGCACCCTATCTCAAGAACGGCGAAGAAGGTTAGGTAAAGAAATAGAAATAATTGAAAGCAAGCTACAAGAATCATACAAAACCCAGAAGAGGCAAAGAGAGGATAAGGCCATCAGTGAAATAGAGAGAAATCCAAAATATTTTTTCTCCTATGCAAAATCAAGATCAAAAACCACATCTAGTATCGGGCCCCTGCGAAAGGGAGATGGAACTTTCACCGATGATAAAGAAATGAGCGAGCTACTGAGGAAGCAGTACGACTCTGTTTTCAGTGAGCCATTAAATGCACTAAAGATTGATAATCCAAATGAATTTTTCATGGATATGATACCAACATCAAATCATATATCAGATGTCACCCTATCCCCACTGGATTTTGAAGAAGCCATAAACAGTATGCCTATGCACTCTGCACCAGGCCCGGATTCTTGGAACTCCATATTCATAAAGAACTGTAAAAAACCATTATCGCAGGCCCTCCACATTCTGTGGAGACAAAGCCTAGATATTGGCGTTATTCCTGATATACTAAAAACAGCAGAGATAGCACCACTTCATAAAGGAAGAAATAAGGCAGAGGCAAAAAATTACAGACCGATAGCACTAACATCGCACATTATAAAAATTTTTGAGAGTGCTAAGAAGTAAGATCACAAAATACATGGAATCACAGCATCTCCATAACCCCGGACAACATGGTTTCAGAACAGGGCGTTCTTGCCTGTCGCAGTTGCTGGACCACTATGATATGGCATTAGATTCTATGGAAGACAAACAAAACGCTGATGTAATTTACACAGATTTCGCAAAAGCTTTTGATAAATGTGACCATGGTGTTATTGCACATAAAATGCGTTCAAAAGGAATTACCGGAAAAATAGGCAGATTGATTTACAATTTCCTGACCAACAGAACCCAATGTGTAATAGTCAACAAAATAAAATCCAGCCCATCAACCGTGAAGAGCTCAGTCCCCCAGGGTACTGTGCTTGCTCCAGTACTTTTTCTCATCCTCATATCGGACATAGACAAGAACACAACCTATAGCACTGTATCATCCTTTGCAGATGACACTAGGATCTTCATGAGAGTAGGCAACATAGAGGACACGGCAAACCTCCAGTCAGATGTAGATCAAGTCTTTCTATGGGATACAGAAAATAATATGGTGTTTAACGAAGATAAGTTCCAGCTCATGCGCTATGGAAAAAATGAAAATATAAAAAACGGAAACCACGTACAAAACTCAGGCAAATCATAACATAGAACGTAAAGGCAATGTAAAGGATCTGGGTGTACTCATGTCGGAAGACCTTACCTTTAAAGAACACAATAAAGTATCCGTCACAACTGCAAGAAAAATGACAGGTTAGATAACAAGAACTTTTCACACTAGAGATGCTATACTGATGATGACATTTTTCAAAACGCTTGTGCTCTCTAGAGTGGAGTACTGCTGCACAATGACAGCCCCTTTCAAAGCTGGAGAAATTGCTGACCTGGAGAGCGTGCAGAGATCCTTTACTACTAGAATCCACTCAGTAAAACACCTAAACTATTGGGACCGACTAAAGAGCCTAAATCTGTACTCCCTTGAGCGCAGGCGGGGGAGATACATAATAATTTACACGTGGAAAATATTAGAGGGGCTGGTCCCAAACCTGCACACAGAAATAACATCACATGAGACCAGAAGACATGGCAGGATGTGCAGAATACCCCCGTTGAAAAGCGGAGGTGCAACAGGTACTCTGAGAGAGAACTCTATCAACATCAGAGGCCCGAGACTGTTCAACACACTTCCGCTACACATAAGGGGCATAACTGGCAATCCCCTCACAGTGTTCAAGAGAGAACTGGATAAGCACCTCCAAAGGATACCTGATCAACCAGGCTGTGACTCATACGTCAGGCTGCGAGCAGCCGCGTCCAACAGCCTGGTTGATCAGTCCAGCAACCAGGAGGCCTGGTCGACGACCGGGCCGCGGGGACGCTAAGCCCCGGAAGCACCTCAAGGTAACCTCAAGGTAAGGCTACAAATGTTTCCAATACATAGATTATCAAAACTAAAACTAATAGTACATGTACTCAAGAATTTTATGTATTACACTGTACTTTTATCACAAAATACAAAATTAATTCTGCCTTCTCTAATGATGTGTATCTAGTTTGTTCACACTTGAAATAAGAAACAAGAATGTTCCTTTAAAATAAACATTATTAATAGGAATTTAATGTATTACAGTACATAATACCAAGTAAGTCAACCTAGGGAATCCTAACCTAGTTTAAAATCTCACAGTTTTTGGAAATGGAGAACAATGTTTGAAAGAGACGTGACAAAAGCATTGAAACCCTCTATGTATAAGGCTCTGGATGTACGTTATTTACCAATTATTTCAGCCCAACCTTCTCGTCAGATAGTACTTATATTAACAATGTGGACCATTGTACATATATTGAAGTAACGGGCAATTTTAAAATCTGTTAATAGTGAATTTGGACAAACTGGAAAGGTTTTATATTTATATTGCTAATAAAACTCAACCTAACCCATCCTAGACAATACATGCTATCTCAAGCATGTATGTACAATACATATATGTGCTATATTAGGCCTAGGAATATTAAATTTGGATATTAGCTTTATTTTTTCAGATTCTATAAAATGAATAGCACCAAATTCTACTATTTAATTGTCCATTACGTTAATATATGTATGATGGGCCACAGTTACAAAAGGTACTATCTAAACAGTTAGATGGGTCAAATTATTTACATAGCAGCAGCAGTTTAAAGACCAACTAATGAAAATAAAACACGGCTTAGAAAACCTCACAAATCCATCCCCAAACATCATTCGGCTTGGGAACTTCAACCGACGGCACCCCAAATGGAGACTAGCTAATAGTTATATCAAGAGACAAATCCAGGAACTACCCTAAAAGAACCATCACACACAAATTATCTACTGTAGATGCGAGACATGTTTACCTTAAACCAGCAAATAGAAGAGCCCACTAGGAAAGAGAACATACTTGACCTCATCTTCACAAATAACAATGAATTGATAAGGAACAATAATTACAAATACCTGTTACTCAGGTCACAACTTAATTGAAGTTCTGATAAGCATTGACAGTCAACCTGCACAGCCAGTCCCAAATCCCAGTGGAGGAGAATTCAGCAAATTTAATTTTAATAATAAAACAGATTAACTGGGAGCAAAATAAACAAAGACCTGACAGAAATAAGCTGGGAAGAACAACTAGAAAATGCAAACCTAAACCTCGTTGATACCTTGTTGATATCCTGGTTGGATATTACCTGGTTGGAACCAGTACCTGGAAAAAATAACCTCAGTAGCACTAGAAATATGCTCAAACCACATAACCTTAAGAAAAGAAAGGAAGATGTGCAGATTGGAATGGGAACGGCATTCCTTCCATAGGCGAAGAAAAATTGCAGAACAACATGAAGAGTGGAAGTTCTTCTTCCACAGGTGAAAAGTGGAAAACTTCCCTATCTCAAGAAGGACAAAGAAGGTTAGGTAGAGAAATAGAAGAGATTCAACTAAACCTACAAGAATCATACAAAATCCAGGAGACACAAAGATAGCAAAAGGCCATCAGTGAAATAGAGAGAAATAAAATATTTTTTCTTCTATGCAAAATCAAGACCAAAGACTACATCTAGTATTGGGCTCCTGTGCAAGGGAGATGGAACTTTCACAGATGACAACAAAGAAATGAGCGAAATACTGAGGAGTCGGTACAACTGTTTCAGTGAACCATTAAACACACTGAGGAACAACAACCGAAATGAATTCATGGATTTCATACCAACATCAAATCATATATCAGATGTCACCTATTTCAACCCCCACCCCCCCTCCCCACTGGATTTTGAAGATGCCATGGACAGAATGCCTATGCACTCTGCACCAGGCCCAAATTCTTGGAAATCCATATTCATCAATTGTAAAATACCACTATCTCAGGCCCTTAACATTCTTTGGGGGCAGAGCCTAGATACTGGCATTATCCCTGATATACTGTAAACAGCAGAGCACCATTCCATAAAGGAGGGAATAAGGCAGAGGCAAAAAATTACAGATCAATAGCATTAACATCACACAGCATTCTTTCAAAGATTTTTATGATGAGTAGTAAGATCACAAAATACATGGAATCACAGCATCAACATAAAGTAGCTGTCACAACTGTAAGAAAAATGACAGGTTGGATAACAAGAATCTTTCAAAACAAGAGATGCTATACCAATGATGATACTTTGAGATGCTAGTGCTCTCTAGAGTGGAATACTGTTGCACAATGACAGCCCCTTCCAAAGCTAGTGAAATTGCTGACCTGGAGAGTTAAACAGATACACTACTAGAATTCGCTCGGTAAACCATCTGAACTATTGGCACTGACTAAAATGCCTAAATTTGTATTCTCTAGAGCACAGGTGGGAGAAAGATAGATAATAATTTATAAGTGGAAAATATTAAGAGGGGCTAGTCCCAAATCTGCACACAGAAATAACATCACACGAAACCAGAAGACATAGGCAGGATGTGCAGAATACTCTCGTTGAAAGGCAGATGTGCAATAGAGAAAACTAACATCATCAGAGGCCTGAGACTGTTCTACACGCTTCCACTACATGTAAGGGGCACAATTGGCCAACCCTTCCACAGTGCAACCCATCTTCACACCCCAAATCCATTCCCATCCAGCGGTCGACCCCAAAGATGCATTCAACAATTTTAACATGCTGTTTATTCAAAACAGGAATTTTCTCAAATATAAAATTATTTTATTATATGTTAGCATATAGTGCATATTAAGGCATTTGTTAGGTTAAGTGTTTAGGTTCTGTTGGCGATTATTTGTATCTGTAGTACATGGGTGATGCGTTTACAGCGTTGTGGTTTGAACAAAATTCATCATTGAAGTACTTGTTCCAGAAGAGTTTGAATGAAAGACCATGGCAAATACTGATTTTGGAAGAGGGATATAGATTTATATGGAACATAACTGGTAATATAACAACTGCAGTTACTGGATTGTTTCAAGTGTATGTTAGCATATATGTATAATACACAATGGCATGAAACAATTTTTTATCCTTTAATTTAAATGCAGTTAACTACCACATAGAATACATACCGACTTGATCCTTGACATAGACAATGCCAGATCTGTAGTAACAGGAAGCTTTTGTCTAACTAGCTTCTGAATTTGTGGTAATGCAATCTTCGCCATATATTCTTCGGCCTGCTCACGTTTCTCAAACTCATTTGGGTAGCTGCTTAGTTTTAACTTGCCAATCTGGAGAAATATACCGGAGTTACTAAGAACTATTTGGACCTAAACAAAATACCACTGATAATATTATGACATTTTTCTGTAAACACACTCGAGACGCTCACCAAATACACGACAAAGTATATGCCCAGATCTGATAGTGATGAGGAAATATATCACTGAAATGACCTGGCAGCAAATTCTGGGGATAAGTTCTAAAAGTACATCTTCATAAAAATGCAGATATCATAAATCTATAAAACAAACTACTGGACTGGGATAGCTTTGATGATAATTTAAATACTGTACTATATTCCGTGATTCTATGACATACCGTTTCCGACCTATCAAGCACACAGACTGACCAATCTAGCCATTTTTAAATCACCCTAATGCAGTGTTGTGGTGATGTGCTTACCTATTTGTGCCTCTAGAGATTTAGATCCTGCATTAGTACCCTGCCTTAGCTATTAATTGCACACACACCCCACTTTCTCCAGCAATCCAAAACTCTCATGCTATGTTTACTATTAAAAATACAACTGGTGGTTGCTTTCACCACCTTCAGCTCATGCTCTATACACTACCATTCTCGCTACTTTTGGATATTTCATTTCATCTTTGAGTAGTGGAGTAGTGTAGGGAGCTACACGTCGGCTAGTGAAGTTTCCCCCCAAACTGGTACGAGTTGAGTGGTAAATCAGACATTCTAAATTTTCTTCTTGTACTTTAAAAGACTGGTCTAACAAAGACTATTTTTATGGTATGAGGGAAGGGGGGGGAGGGAAGTTCCATCTTGTAGCCTGCTTTGATTAATTTCAGCATGTTGCTTAGATCACTGTGTTCCCCTGCATCTGAGACAGGGCAAGGAAAAAGTCCTGTACTCAGAAAGTTCCCTCTCTAGGGGTACCTGGTGCAGGTATGCCAATCTAATAATGCATACACAAGGCACTGATGGAAATGATCATGAAAACATTTGAATGAATATTAAAAGATATTTTTACCTACAATTGATTGTTTAAATTTAAACAAATATACATAAACCATTCCATAAACCTGGCAAGTGTTAGTAAAATACTAAAATTGTTAGTCTAGGGAAAACTAAGAAACTTGCAACTTACCGTCAGAGTTGACAACCAGGAAGGCTTTCGACCCATTGGAACCGTGCAGAAGATAGGAACATCATTTTGATTTAATTTTAGCACTTCCTCCTCCAATCGTTTCTTAAACGACTTTTCACTAGGTTTACCATCTGCAGTCTTGCAATTATTGTTGAATCGTGGTGGTACCTGTAGTAAACAAAATTGTTTACATAATTAATATACTTTACATCATAACAAAAAATCTTAAACACTAGTGTGCAATTCAAAAGAACAAAATAAAGCTAAAGTAAAAGTTCCTTTTTTCCAAATACAGTACAGTATGATAAAAATATAGAATACATACATGGAAAAAATATTTTTAACAAAATTTAATACAGTGGAACCTCGGTGTACGAATTTAATCCATAGCAATGTAACATAACCCAAATATTTGTACACCCAATTGAATTTCCCCACAATAAATAATGTAAATTGAACTAATCCATTCTACATCCAAAAATATTAAACAATTCATCTAGAATGCTAATTTTTCCATACACAAAACAAGGAATAAATGTTAACTAAATAAAATAAATGAACATTTAACTGCACTTTACCTTTATTGAGTACTCTTCTTGGGGTATGGAAGAAGGGGGGGGGGAAGGAGGAGGGAAGGTGTCAGTGTTTGTAAGGGGAGTCCCCATTCATTATAACGTGAGTGATGACATTACTGAAGTGCTTCCTTCCCTACCTTTTGTAGGCATACCATTAGGACCTAGTTGCGGCTCGCTGCTTGCTTGTCTCACAATGAATCTGTCTAAAGACAATTGTTTTTGCCTACATTTGAACAATGGTTTGTAGTGAGACCTCACGCTGTCATTAACCCTTGTGCTACTCCGCTATTAATAACCTTCAACACCACCAAGCGCAAGAAATAATATAAATATAAAAAAAAAATTGTCTTGTAAAAGTGTTCATTTGTGATCACAGGAAAACTAATAAAAAAAATTGTAGGTGACATTTTCGCCACAATAGGGTGGGGAAGTCTGGCAAAATTGAGGCATTGACAGAGCAGGCGTCAGAAAAAAAAATGTGTGAACCAACTGAACAACTAAACTGGTATGGTGAATCAGGACAATAATTGAGGTTGTCATGCAGTCAGCTGACGCTCCCTCCCTCACTCGCGAACATTCCTACTCCCTCTATACTATGTGTGTGCTGTTTTTACACTATATACACACATTATATACAAGTATCTACACGTTTCATTCACCATAACTGTACAACTAAAGCTGGTATGGTGTCCAAACAGCATAGTGGCCACCATACACTGCATGATAAGTCACACTCCAGAGAGCAGACGACACCACCTCCCTCACCAAAATGGCTCCTCCTAACATACTCCATTTGCTGTTATTACACTAATACGCACGTTATATATACTGTAGATATCTACACTTGTATTCACCATAGTGAACCACTAAGCTGGTATAGTGAGTCCAAACAAAAGGTAGCCACACAGTCAGCAGATGCTACCTCCCTCCCTCCATCATTTAAGAATAAAGGAATCGTGCAAAGGTATTCTCATATACAAGTGAACTTCAATTAACTAAGATGCATTCCCCAAAAAGTGTTCGATAATAAAAGATTTGTTAAACTATTTTACCCATTGACTGCTATGATGAGAGCCAAGAAAACTTCCAGACCTAAAATATTTGTCTTTTCAACTGCATCATTTCATTTCTCTTTGTTTAGTATAAACTAAGCACATCAAACTTGTACATAAGAGACTTTCATCACTTCCAGCTCCTTCTGTTCCTCAAATTATACCTCTTATATTCCACACAGCCATACAAACTTACCTTTACTTTCTGGGACCTGGGTGGTGGTCGCCACATCCCAATAGCAATACACATTACATAGTTGCCATACACAATTCAATCTTACAACATACATTTTTCCCTTTACCTCATAGTGTGGAGCAAACCGTTTCTCTTGGTTACCACGGCCAGCACACGGCCTTATCCAGTTTCCATCATCATAATACTTTCCCTTTTGTTCATCTTCAGTTGCTTCTGGTTGTGGAGGAACATTAGAAAATTTTGAAGCAGGAATTTCTTTGACAGCTTTATTATTAACAGGTGGAGCAACAGTTTTGTTTGCAGCAGGAAATTCTAGTCTACTGAAAACACTTGCTTTTGGTTTAGGGGCCACATCATTACGTCCTTTGCCATGCCTTGAAAGTCGTTGTCCCGAGCTAACTCTATATGCATTTGACCGAGGTGGTGCTGGTGTCCATGCAGAAGGAACTCTTGGTTGCCGTGCTGGCTGCAATTAAGAGGTAACAAAAATAAAATGGCATTGAATGTAATGAAACGCAATTTTCTGGGCGAGCCTCTGAGGCTTCCTGAATGATATTCAAAAGTATCTCTTGCAACAAAACAATTTAGTACAAAAGCAATATTAAAACAATCTAAAAGCCTAACTTAGGCTAATAAAGCACTTACCTAATCTAACTGAATCATAACTTTACCTAGCCATAGGTTAGATTAGGTTGGGATTATATTTGTTTTTCTGTTTTTACAATTTCCCATTTGATTCTTTCTTTCCCCTATGGAAATATGTTTTTGAAGTAAATTGTTTAGTTACAAACCAGACTTTCAAATACAGAAAAAAATAAGTCGCAAGAACTACATCTCGACACTAGTGAAGGAACAAAGGGGATATGATTACTACATATAAGATACTGAGGAAAATAAACAAGGTTGGCAAATACAGCCTCTTTAAATTTAGGGAAGGTAGGACTGGGCATAAGTGGAAGCTGGAAATGCAACTATGACTAGTATAGCACACACGTACTATATTAGGCCTCAGATATCGTGTATTAGGCCTAGGAAGGTTAGGCTGGGTTAGCTTGTCTTTGCAAAGTAGAAAATAGTTTTCCAGTTTGTCCAACTCAATAGCATCGATTTCTACTTTCTAATTTTGTTGTACGTCAGTATATATATGCTGTAATATAGTAATGCTGAGGACCATAAGTACTACAAAAATGAGAAGATGAGCTGTGTTAATCACTATTATACCAAGTTCAGAAGAGCATGGATGATTTTTTACTCTGCTCAGATAACCCAAACTAACACAATTTTTCGGAAATCCTGATCGGGTCTGCAGTGACACGATCTGCATTTTTTAAAGTGCTCTGTAAACATACAGTTTCATTAACTACTCTGAAATGTTTCTGCAAGAGGTATCCAAAGTTTACCCAGTACAGTACCATTACAGAATAGAAAAAAAAAGATACATTATCCTGTAAACTTGACCTAGCCAAATATTTAACAAATGAGAAACACACCTTATGATTTGCATGTCCTCTCTTTTCTCTTTTTTGCTCTCTAATCATTGTTTGGAGGTTTAGCATACGGTCATCTCTCAGCATCTTCACATACAGCTCACCTCCTCGATTTATTACCTTCATAACCTGTTCAATGTTAAGAATGATTATTACATCATAATGTAATGTATTTAACTTTTTAGCATAAATCAATATATTGTATTTATAAATTAAACTTTTGGTTAAGCAGGAATCTTCTTTACAGACACAGTAGCCACCAAATACTTAGTCTTCCAATGGTATACAATATACAATACAGTACTGTACTTCAATACAGAGAAATATTAATAATTATGTAACTTGATTCAAATGAATAACAAGAGACTTAGATATATAGAGAAAATCTGAAAAAAAAAACAGATGGTCATGATAGAAAAAGAAGAGTTTTATCCCCAAATTAGGCTACTGTCCTCTTCTTCCAGTTCATAGTGATAGCATCATTAACTAGAAATTTAGGAACATGCCATATTGAAATCCTAAGAAGACAATATACTAATGATGGAGTCTGAGCTTAATCTTACTAAAGGCAAGACATGGTAACTATGAGAAGAAAGCATTAAGCAAGGATGATTATATAGCACTTGGACAAGGACAGTACTAAGGGCACGTTACCCCCGACACTATAACAACCTTTTCACAGGCAGGAGAGAAAAATGATAATCTTGAGGTTATCTTCAGATGATTTCGGGGCTTAGAATCCCTGCGGCCCGGTCCTCGACCAGGTCTCCACCCCCATGAAGCAGCCTGTAGCAACTGTCTAAATCCCAGGTACCTATTTACTGCTAGGTAAAAGGGGCATCAGAGTGAAAGAAACCTTTTAGCCCATTTGTTTCCGCCTCCACCAGGGATCGAACCCGGAACCTCAGGACTACGAATCCGAAGCGCTGTCTACTTAGCTGTCAGGCGCCCAAGTAGATAAGCACCAATATCTATCGTACACGATTAATTACAAGTGGCACCTGGTAAACTGACAATGAACATAGCAACTATGGTCTTCTCAGGAAATTACCAAGCATGAAGGTAAGAGGAATAATGGGAAGATGGTAATAAGGAAAAAACCATTGAGAAAATAAGATCATATTATAGGTACAATAACAAAATGTTGAAAATAGTAGTGGCAGTTATAACAAAGCTTCCAGGAAATGAACTAGGATGAAGAGTGACAAGAATATCAGCCAGTCATAGAATCAAACAGAAGACAGAAACAATTGTAAATGTGACAAGGGCAAAACTGCCAATACTTATTAACGGAGGAATGCAAAGCTAGTGGATACCACTGGTAGAAATATCTTTGCAAATAGACAAATTTACTCTAACTCCTAAATGCAATTAACTATTATTGTTGAACAAAAGTGAAACACACAAGTGAAGTGAAATGTTTGTTGAAACATTATGCCTCTCATTTCACTTACAAAAAGGAAGCTTACATGGCAAAGAACTAGCGACCTAACCCTAGCTATAAATTATAATAAATTATTAAATGAAATACAGTAATCACTTACATCATTAACAGATTGCAGGAAACTGGCAAGTGTTCCGTGATTTAGTTGCCTGTGGGGAATTTCCATTCCCACTACTTTCTTGTATTCCACTGAAAAGTAAGTGGTGATAATATTAGGGTAACTAGACATGACTCAGTTATAAGAGGACAGTCACGAAATGTATACTCAACCATATGTATTCAAGACAAATACCCATTTGTATGGAAGATGGGTTAATTACCACTTGTATTTAACACTGCAGATGAGGAGTCACAGTAACGTGGCTGAAAAAGTTGACCAAACCGCAAACTAGAAAGTGAAGAGACGACGACATTTCGGTCCTTCCTGGACCATTATCAAGTCGATAAGCTTGACAATCGACTTAATGGTCCAGGACGTACCGAAACGTCGTCATCTCTTCACTTCTAGTGTGTGGTTTGGTCAATATTTAACACTGTCAGTTTTTGTTTATCTCCCTGTTACTGATGTAGTGTCCATTCCATTACACAAAAATCACACATTTACAACCATATTATTTGTCAAAATATGCACACAAGTTCCATTATTTTTAGTAAAAAGAACAAAACTAATGGGTATAATATATTTAAAAAAAATCAGATGGAATAGGAGTTTCCTTGTGCTAGAAGAGATGTGGAACTAAGCAGTCCATTGATTCGACGTATAAATAGGCATATCTATTATGTATTGTTAATGTGTCACTCCTCTTTCTACAGATTCCAAAATAAAAAAAAAATAAAAACATTGTGGTCGAGTCCTGTATAGTATAATGAAATTATGATGTTATAACATCCATTATAAACATTATTAAAGCACAGATTAAGAGTTTCAGAGTCTCATTTGAATGGCTATCATCTCACATAGGTGTTGTCCAGCATGATAGCACAGACAAGGCAGCTAAAACTGCATGTGATAAGCCTGAAATTGAGTGGAATATGGGCATTCCAATCTCTGCTGTAAAAGCTGCAATATTTCAGGAAATTAGGGATGACGAGCCGTTACCAACACTCAAAGGCCAGAAAGCACGAGTATTAAGAGCTATGCCATGTTTAGAATTGAGTATATGTACGGGCATCTACTAGACTGCAACATTGCAATTGCCAGAATTAGGCTGGCAAATTGATACCTATGGGAGGTGGCTACAGGTAATGAATCTCCCAATGGTGAACGTTCCAACTGTAAATTATGTGAACAAGAGCTGGGACATACTCTCCAACACTATATCTGATTGCCCTGTTACCAGTGCTCTCATACTGAATGGTATGAAGTACTTTGGGCTCTGAAATTACTTTATACACATTACACATGAATATTAGAAGATATTCTTGTGCTGTACCCAGATTTTGCTAGTGGAGGTTAATAGATCAGCCTTACATTTCATGTTCTCTTCCCCGATTCCACGTACAGAGGAACCTCAGGTGCCGAGCAGCCCAATCTACGAGCATTTCGGGTAACGAGCGAGCCACTCGCAGGAAATTTATCTCGAATAACAAGCTTCCACTCGGTTAACGAGAAAACCATGTGGTGCTGCCTAGTGTTCCCGTTGGTTCTTGGACGCCTCCGATGACAGTGTTGTTGTTTTGCAAGAAGAGTGTGTCACATGACAAGCTCGGTGTCGGAATGGATTAAATTCGTTAACCGAGGCACCACTGTATGACTAACCATCCTGCGAGATGGGGATATTAGTTAAACTTATAGGTAGTTTTTTATTTACACTGTAATCTCTTATATAGAATAGGGTAGCAGCACATTGCTGTGTATGCCTAGCTTGTTATAAAAAAATTGTCATGTGAATCCCCTGCATAGCTGTGGAACTGCTTTTTCCCCTCACCTTCAATGCCTCTGTACTGGAAGTTTATCTTTACACCAGCCCAGATGAGTCACTAGTCCTGCCACCTCTCCACCTCTCTGTACCCCCCAGGGCCTGGCACGGCCTGGTACGACTCAGAGGCAAGCCGGGCGCCTCTGCTAACCAGTAGTTTGCCTTCACAAACAAGCAGGTAGCCGCCTTCAACTGGCAGTGGTGCAGCTCAACACAAAGGCACCGCCAGCCACAAACAACCAGTTTGCTAGTTGACCAGATGTCCACCTTGCATTGACACCAGATAAATCATCACCCCCAGACTATATAAAGGGCACCACCTCCCTGGGGAGACAGTCTCTCTCTTAGTGCTCTTGGATCACCTTGGTCTCTCTCACCTGTCGTACGCCTTCAGCCAACGCCATGTGTCTGATGCCATGGTGGTATGGTAGCTGTCTTCAGTACACCAGTATATCTTCATGGTTTGTATTCGTTGAATTTCTTAGTTTATTTTTGCATTAATTTTCATATTATCTTGCTCAACTCTGCATTACATGATCAAGTGTTTTCAGGTTTCAAGTGCCATTTTTGTTCATTAATATTTCCATAAATTGTTTTAATTATTTATTTGATGATTTTCATTTGTTTCCACCTGCCACTTACACACTGCAAGGGCCAATAGTAGCATTTTTTATTTATGTGAGGGAGAGCCATATCATCTTGGTTCAGTATTGCTGCAATACCACAACCCGTCACAAAATAAAAAAATAAACAAAATTTGCTTGGATAATACAGATACTGTACTGTATTGTAAAAGCTCGGTAATTCAGATCCCAGTAACCCGAACAAGTATTTCAGCTGAATTCACAAAGTTTGTTTTTCCTTTTTTTGGGGCTTTCTAATGCAAATGGGGATTAAGGTTAATGGGATGTATGGAATTAGAAATCCAAATAAATTTGAGTTTGAGTATTTAACTAAGACAAATCAGCCAACTACAATTCCTGCAAGATGAAAGCCTGAAATTACCGGTACAGTACATGAAATGCATAACTACTGGTAAGCATGAGGGGTAATGCCTCACCAGCAAGCCAAAGGCCTTCACCCATTGAAGGCACAGCAGCTGGCAGTCAAAACCGACCTTGCCAAGCTCAAACTTTTTTTTGGAGCTTGGCAAAGCAGTGTTGTGTTTTGCGAGGTTAAATTGGGTTTAGTTTGGTAAATGAGCAGTATTGAGCACTTCATGAAGTACCAGCCCATCCTCATAAAAGTCCATTACATGCACCAGCCAAACACTGATTATGAATGAAAAATGGTTTACACAACTCTGATGATGTTCGAACAATGATCCTCCCTAAACTACGGAAATTTATATTTATTCCATGTAAAAATACAAATTGTTGGTCGTGATGCCAAAAATTCTGAATGTTAATTTTTGGACTTTCAGTAAAAATTAATCTAATTCGGATTTCTGGTTAACTCGTAGGGAGGGATGGGGACCACTATATGATCCAGATTACCAAGCATGGACAGTACATCAAATTAACCTTACTGAACAAACCAACAAGGGCCGTGACGAGGATTCGAACCTTCGTCCGGGAGCATCCCAGACGCTGCCTTAAATCAACCGAGCTACGACGTTCATTAGATGCATCACGCTGTTGTGATTTCTGCTTGTAATTAACCTACTCTTACAATACAAATGACATAAAACCTACCTGCAAGTTTATCCATGTGTGTTTCTCCACCTAAAGCAGTGAGAACCGACTTTATGCAGTCCGTCACTTGGTCACGGAGCTGTTTTTGTTCGGGGGTTAACTCGGCCATACTCGTGTACTTTTCTAAACTACGGCCTTTAATATGGTAGTGTGCTGTAGTTGCACACCTCGGTTATGTCTGGTTTATGTAAATCAGGTACAATAAGCACTTATTTCTAAGGAAATGGGTCAAAAAAGCACTAATTTTTTATGTTACTTTTTCCAGTTTTTAACACCACCTCACTTTATTCACAAATTTATAAAAAAAAAGAAGTCACTTAAGTCTTGAAAACTTTACTTGTAAAAAAAAAAAGCACTGTGTTAACTACAATCTACTGACTGTAGTTACAAGGGCAAGGTGAAGCATCACCACTTCACTTCATCTTGTAACCTGCAAGGGAAAAAAAAATTACATTAATAATTAAACTGAATGCACATGCAATGCCAATGAATTGCACAATACAGTTACTAGAATTGGAACTCAGTCGAGTTTATCCATCAAAGAACAGTACAATATTTTAAAAGTTCAAATTATATAACTGTAAAATAGCAGTTGTTAATCAATTCCAAGACAATTTGAATATTGTGTAGCAATTGTCTACACTTTAAATGTCTAGTCCACTTGGACTGGATGGTAGAGCAATGGTCTCACTTCTTGAAGGTTGGCGTTCACCTCTGGCATGTCCAAGTGATTGCACAAATTTCATTTCTTCCATCCTATCCCAAATCTTTATCCCTTCCGAGTGTTATAGTCATAATGGCTTAGTCCTTTCCCCTGATAGTTACTTTAACTAAACACTAAGTAAGGACTGTAATCTCATGAGTACTATGCTGCCTGAATACTGGCCAATAGGGTGCAGCATTATTTAAATAAAGAATAAAGTAACAATATTCCTGGTAAAGCAATTATTAGGAAAGAGCACAAAGTCATTGCAATTATATATAGATAGCACTTAGAAGGGATAGGAGGGTAATGATTTAGGACAATACTGATGAAAGGAATAGTGGCCAACCACTTTAATGGTCATATTTCTATTGAGGTTTAGGTTTGGAGAAAGTTGGAAGCAGGACGATTCATAATGCAAATATTGTTAGGGTGATATATAAAAGATATCATGAACCATCACGGTAACTTGTGAGATATGATAGTTTTGATATTATTTTATTTATATACATACAGTACAAGAGTTCTTACATTCTTGTACAGCCACTAGCACGCATAGTGTTTCGGGCAGGTCCGTAATCCTACGTTACCCGGAAGACGATCCCGCCAAATCGTTTAACCACCAGGTACCCATTTCACTGATGGGTTAAACAGAGGCTGCAGTTAAGGATTTATACCCAGTAAATCCTGCCCAGCCAGGATACGAACCCAGGACAAAGAACTTGTGAAACACCAGGTGAGCATCTTACCACTACGCCATGGGGACTGCATAGCATTTAATATCCTTCTTTACCCATCCTTACCAAAACTAACCCCTACCTTAATAAATTAATCTTCTCCAGAAAATCCAAGTGGTTTAAACAAGAACTAGTTAAAATTAATGTTATCATTAGATTAGCTTATCTTAGAAAGCGTGCAGCACTTTGAAAGAAGTCCAATACAATACTCACCAAAACTGAAATTATGGATTAGGAACTTGCTGCCGAGTCATCCATATCGGATGTCTAAAAATCTCTAGCATAACTAATGAATACAGATTTTTATTGTTCAGGGTTGGAGGGGGGAGGGGAGAAAAGCCTGTTAAGCTTATTATTTAGTTGGTTTCAGCATCAAGCAACAGCCTGGTGGACCATACTCTCACAAGTCAAGCCTGGCCTCGGGCCGGGCTTGGGGAGTAGAACTCCTCCCAGAACCCCATGAACCAGGTATCAACCAGGTAGCACAGTTGAGTCTGGCTAATTATCCATTGGTTGTGTGGATTGGCTTGACCCTGACTATAGAAATCTTGTTAATTAAGCGTAACAAGGTGCCTGTCTTATTTTATATACAAAAGTATATAAAATACAACATTCGTTGAAAACACACACACACCATTAGCAATTTACCAAATCTTTCTGTAAAAATGAATGTGTAACATTAACATTTCCTTAATGCCTGTCAACTTCAAAGATCAGCTTAATTATTATCTATAGAAATATACAAGAGTTCTTACATTCTTGTACAGCCAGTAGCACGCATAGCATTTCGGGCAAATCCTTAATCCTACGTTCCCCGGAATACGACCCGCCAAATCGTTTAACAACTAGGTACCCATTTTACTGCTGGGTAAACAGAGCCTACAGTTAAGGACTGATACCCAGTCAATCCTCCCCGGCCAGGATACGAACCCAAGACAAAACGCTCACAAAACACCAGGTTAGTGTCTTAACCACTACACCACAGTGACTGCTCAAATCATGAGTAATGCTGTACCAACCAGTTATCAGAATGGCAAGTTCTAAATCTACATGAAAACTGCCCCCATTACTGAAAACATTACTCCCATAACTCAAGATGACCGCGGCTTGTCATTTAAACCGCTAAACTACCTCGCGGCATCTGCTCTCTGCCACTCCCCCCTAAAAAAAAAAAACTTTCTCTACATCACTTCCTAATGAAAGAACTTAAAGCACTCACACAGCACCACACACACACGCACGCCCAACACACCACAGAACCCAACCAGCTCATCACCACAGGAAATTACGCGCGCAGAACCGCCAAAAGTAACAAAACAGAAGCCCCAGCATCACATTGTTGTCATCATCAGCTGTATACACATGAATGACATACCGTACATTCCTCCCCCTCTCTCACACACAACTACTAACACCCACCGCCCTACACTCTTCCCCCCACACATAACTGATACATTGAGCGACAGGCCATGCCAGTTTCTAGAGGTGTTGAAGCCATTAAGGCTGACAAATGGTGTCAAACAAGAGCGGCAGCCACCCACCTGCCGTGCTCCCTGTGCCTAAGTCAGCCGAGTCCCTCAGACACCCTCAGCCAAGCGAGCAGTTATCGTACCCCTCACATCAAATATATTAAACCCTTCTAAACCTCACTATTTTATCAATCACAACTATTTTCTCCTCTCTTATATTCACACTTTCCAGTCAATTTGACGCACGTTTTATTTCTACATACAATTATATGTTAGTTTCTCATTTGTTCTCTTTGCCCTGCCAACAAAGCCAAATTTCCAATTTAATTGTGCAATAATTAGCCTAAAATTTTCAATAAATAAATAACTACATACATATATATATATATTGGATTGAAATTACCGACATATAGGTAAGATATTTACCTGATTTACCTGAGGGCCACTAATTTTAGTGATCTCGACGAGGACAGGAAGCCGGCGGCTTGTTAATCTTGATATCTCTAAGTCATACTTAAGAAAAATTATGCAGCAAGAGAAAAAGATAACGATAAACAGAGAAATAGAGAAAGAAACAAGGAACCAGAAATCAAAAGAAAGAGAAAGAAAACAGATTAAAATTATAACATTAGGAAAAGGAAGCCTATATATAGGCTTCCTATATAGGCACTGTTGAAGCTATATATTATTATAGCTATATATATATATAATAGGGGGCATTCCCTGCCCCCACTGGCCAACTGATGACCTTTCCCAGGATGCAACTCAAAACAGTTGCCTGTATGTTGTTGTTGTTGTTGTTATAGATTCAGCTACTGGGAACAAAAAGTTTCCAAGTAGCACAGGCTATGGTGAGCCCGTAGTGGACTTACCTGGCACAGGAGCGGGGCAAGTAGCACAGGCTATGGTGAGCCCGTAGTGGACTTACCCGGCACAGGAGCGGGGCTGTAACTGGAGTTGCCTGTAATTCACGGGTACCCATATTTAGTGCCGGGTGAACAGCCACATCAAGTGAAAGCAAACGTACCCAAGCGTCAATTAATAAGAAGAATTACCTTCGAGGTATATATAAATACAGTTTATACCCTTTAGTCCTTGACTACATATTCCAACCCATTCTTCTGTTTAGATAATAGTTGTAACTATGCAACCATGGTACACAGATTGCCGTTCTAAGCAATTAGAACTTTGCACTATTCACTTTATTGTCTGAAAAAATGAAGCTAAATAACAAACTTAAATATTCCTAGGCCTAGTATAGCACACATATGTACTATATTAGGCCTAGGAAGGTTAGGTTAGTTTAGTTTGTCTTTGCAACACAAGTAGAAAATAGTTTACCGGTTTGTCCAACTCAATAGTGACGATTTTTACTTTCTAATTTTGTTATACGTTGGTATATATATCCTACCAGATACCCCAGGGAATGTCAGCTACTCGTGGGAGATGCATCCAGGTGAGGGGAGATCTTGGGAAACTTCAATACAAGTTTTTTAACACACTCTACAGACTAAAAACATTACACTAAATATCTAAATATACTGCCGGCTCTCTGGCTATTGTAAATAGGGGAAGTGACGTCATTGTAATTTACCTTAATGATAGTATAATAGTTCAATTATCACATTCTTTATCCTCATTTCTTGTCGCTTCAGACTGGAATGCAACGCGCTTCTTTCTGAAGTTAGATACTGTATATAGCATATTATGACAGTGACAGACCACGAAGGAAAGATTACAGGAATTTCCTCAAGAACTTTTGTATTTAATAATACATCTTCCTTCTGAAGATGTATTATTAAATACGAAAGTGCTTAAAGAAATTCCTGTCTTTAATCCTTCCTTCGTGGTCTGACATTGTCACATTGTTCATCACGTGTTACTTTCACTGATGTCTAATCTTCTATTGTCATTGTATCTATCAATTATTTCGCTGTTGCTCGTCAAACGTCTGTGGTAGAAAATAATAATTTTCTAAATGTGTGGCCACGTCTGTGGTAGAAAATAATAATAATAAAAAACTGCTTAAT